>NC_041816.1:15888487-16191517 GCF_900964775.1 Scleropages formosus
GCTTCCTAGTTTAAATTGAACTAGTTCATGCATGAAACCATATTCTGCATTTCTGAATGTGGGCTTTCATACTTGAATTACAATGGCCATATATATTGTTCTGCATGAAGTTATAGCATTTTCACGCAATGAAACTGTGAAAACTTCTTAATGCTGCCATAATTGGGTATGTCTGGGTGATGTACTTTGAGTGATGGTCTCCTTCTGTGTTTGATAGGCATTTGTAGGATTTTCCCTTGGCAAGATAGGAGGTGGAAGAGAGTTTGGGGTACGACCCCTTCCGAATGACGAGTTTTTGAAATTTTGTACGTAGTAGAATCTGGTTGAGACGTGGTAAATCGGTCTGCCTCAGCTGTATTACTGCTGGCACTCAGACCCCCATGGGCAGGTTAGCCTTAAAGCTTCCAGTGCCTGCAAAAGGCTCTGAAATATTCAGTGTATGGCTTTTCTTTGTTTGTGCAGCTTTTTTGGAAGGTAAATGTTTTATCGGCAGGTGAAGTTATGTGCCAGCACAAAGGTGCAACCGTAACCGTTACCATGGGAATGGCAGAAAAGGAAGATGCAGTTGGATTTGACATTTTGGCAGAAATCACTGACAGAGACAAAAGTGACATAGGTATACGAATGCATAGAGAGCTTCGGTTCATTTTTGATTCACGTTTGTGTTCTTCTTCTGAGTAGCGTGCTTAGGAAATAATGACTTTACATAGACTTGTAAAAAATACCTTTATAAAGCCTGCATATCCTTTGTGAAAATCACAAGAGGATCATTATGTTGTATATGTACATAGTCAACTTATTTCTGCCAAAGAGATAGAAATGGCTGTTAGTATCTAATGAGGCAGAGGTTAAAACATGAACCTGCACACCCTGTCAGTCACCAGGACAGGTTGGTGACATTTGTGTTGACGTGATTAAGTGACTTGGGCAAGATTTGTTTTCAAGCATTAAACCCCCTCGGAATTTCAATGCAAATGGTACACAAATAATAATAAAAAAAAAAAAAAAAAAAACTAGGGATTTCTGGTGAAGAGTTTATTTGAATGTTTGACATGTGTGATCAAAAAAAGCAGTGTTTTGGATCACTTCTTGTAGAGGCTGCACTATAGAATATTATGAAGAAAAGTGATAAACTATGTATAAATATATAATATACAGTATATAAATGAGTTTCTGCTCTGCTAACTGATTTATTACAATCATAGTATTAATACTGTTATTTTTCTTTACAAGAAGAAAACATGGTTAAATTATAACTTCTCTCCATGTGTAGTGTCTTTGATGTTTTCCTAAATGCTCTCAGCTGCTGCTTCAACTTGGAGAAAATAATCCCCTTGAGGAGCAGGCTTCTCCATGTGTTCCCTGTGGAATGAAATCATAGCATCCATTAACCTACGTTCCATGTAGGAGGTCAGATGTCAGCTTTTGGATCCTGACTGTAAGCTTTCCTTGTGACTAAGATGAGCCTCTGTGTGTTTGGAAGTTCTGCTGGGGAGTGACCCGCTGTGACTGGCCAGCACGCTGCTCTCAGAGGTACTGTTAGAGTGGACAAGCTGGGAGAAACAAACAACGAAAGAATAGAGACAAGAGGAAAGCAAGCGCACATGCAACCATACAGACACAACAAACACGGACGAGCGAGTGACTTTTCGGAGGGACCTTGAACGTAAATGCCCCCCACCTGGTAAAATAAGAATCCACGCACGGGGTGGATGATGCACTTGGAAACAGAGCCAGAACTGCATCAGACACACCGAGCAGCCTGTCCTCACTGCACCCAAAGTAAGGGGACTGTTTAATTTATTAGGCATAATTTACCTTCAGAATAATCTGATTGGTGCTCGTGGCAGGATATAAAATAATCACACCGAGGATGTCTGAGCACCACTGGAGAACAGAAAAAAGAAAACAGACCCTTGTAGCCTCGTCTCTTTCATCATAAAAACCTATTAAAAATACTTACTGCGAGCCATAGAGCAGTCTGACCTCAAGGTTTAACAAGTGAGCTTTCTCACCAGGTTTGTTCTGTGCACTCCGGGGCCTTTGTGAAGCCTTAGGGGACTCTACGTCCCATCACGCTCATTATATAATAAGGCTGTTAATATTGTAGACGCTTAAACTGAGGGGCGATTACATGAAAAGCAAGGTGAAACGCACAGTATTGTTTAAACATTTTATTAGCATCCGAGTTGTCCGTTCAAGAAGCACATTGCTGCATTGAAACAGTTTATCCCCTTTTATCTTGCGCCGATCTGCAGTTACTCTTCATTCTCACGACACCCAATGGGGTCGGTTGCGTGGCAGTCATAGATAATGCCCATTGCATAGACATGATGTAGCTAATGTACAGCAGAGCCCGCGGGACCGAGGTTCAGATAACGCACGGGCCACACGGAGATAAGGGTACCGATCCACAGGGGCGCATGCATGCATGTTACACTTTCGCTTCCAGGACCACTCCCTGCTCATAGAAGTCACACCGCCTCGCTGCTTGTCGCCAAAACTGCGGCAAAGTACCGGCAGAAGGCCATTGCCATTGCTCAGGAGCCAAAGAGTGGACCGGCTTCTTATCAGAGCAAGCCAAACACCTAGCCGGTAACTGGCAGCGAGGATCTCTGCGACAGCGCATTGGGTCCGGTTATTAAGTCGGAGCGTGCGATTTGCATGTCGTTCGGAGGTGAGCAGATTACGGCTGCAGAGCTCCAAGCCACGGCGCTCAGGAGCGCGCAATCAGGCGGGAAGCTGGGAGGGCTGCGGGCGGTAGCGGGCGGCAGCGGAAACCTGCGCCGAGGTGACGTCGTGCTGCTCTGCCGCTATCACCCTCACAGCTGCGCTGCGGGCCACCTGCCTCACTCTGTAGCCACTGGGAAGTTTCGAACCTCCAGGCGAGTTGACGCAAATCGCATCCTTGTTAGGTTAGCGACTGCAACGAGGCGAGCGCTTCTGACCCGACACACGTTCTTCGGGGGAGACGAGCTGCTCGCTCACAAATGTTAAGTTTGCAGCGCAAACACAGGGAGTTACGTCATCTGCATCTGTCGCTCGCCCGCCCGCCCGCCATAAGCAGACAGCGCAGCCAGCGCAGCCTTCCTTTCCCTGTACTCCCTAGCCGCTCTCGGCTGAGCACTGTTGTTGAGTGTTGTATGCGTTTTCGTTTAATTACGATTCAGCTGTAGCAAAGGCCTCTTTGTACTTGACAATACTGCCGTCCCTCGCGGGCTAAAAGGATCAACGACATAACAGCAGCTGATTTGTTCAGGTAGTTTTATTTGATTGCGCCTTTCAAATTTTTTGCCGAAGAAATTGCCACATAAATCGATAAATTGATTTTTAAATAAACAGTTGAGAACATTCTTTGGGAAATGAATTAGACGGAATAAAATGAAAAATGCTGACCAGCACCGGTTACGTGAGGATCAAAAGGAGAGAGAGAGAGAGAGATTCACGCAAACCTGTGCTATTTTATTCGATTATTATGTCAAAATTGATAATCTTGTGAACGCAGAGGGGAAAATGGTGTTCGCCATCCTGCGAAAAAAAAATAAATGGCACATAAATGGTTTCTGGATAATGCCTGTGCTCAAACAGATTGTAAACAGCTGTTAGTACACCTGTACGTGTACTGTTTTTCCATTTCAGTTCGTTTCCTCGCGCGTAATTTCTGAACGTGAAAAGTTTCTGAAAAGAGCTTCACGAAGAGCAAGTTAAAAGAGCACCGAAGTGCAAGTTACAGGGCTGCATACTATGCATGTCATGGATCGTAATGCGAGATGATGTACAAACGTGGAGTAAAGGCTAGCACCGAATGCACGTTACAGCCCGCACTGCCAATACCAGACAGCTGTTTGCTGTTAAAAGTGCGTCCTGGGCTCTAATGACAAGTAAAATGTATAAACAAGTGAGCACAATTGCCAAAATTAGCATCTTACCGCTTGTCTGTGACCATACATACACAAGGATGTTTCCCACAATTGGCAGGCAGGGGATGATCATCATGATGATGTGTTATGGAGGGTGGTGGCAGCACACCCCCGAAGGCGCTGATCTCATGCCTTGATTCCGCAGAGTTGACGAGCGCTTGAATGTGGTTAAGGACTGCCGTTGTGGAATGTCAGTCTCCTGCCAGCAAGCGCCTAATGGACTGAATCGAGTCAGTGCGTTTTCTTGTTGCGCACCAGTCCACCGTATTAATAGACGGCAATTTGTAAAGTCGTCTGCCTCAACATAAGCAACTTGGGCCACTCACTGTAATTGGTCAATTTCCTGCTTGCATTAAGCGCCTAGATTGATTTATTGCCTTTTTAAGAGGCCACGGGGACCGGGGAACAGCTGCGGCCGGTCTGACGCTTCAGAGATGCTGTGAAAACACGGAAGCGGGCGCCGCGCGGCACGTTTGCGAGGAACCGGCGCGGCAGACAGCTGGCAGGGTCGGCATCTGTTGTCCGCCGTGGAGAGGCGGGGTGTTTTATCAGCAGATACCTCGGTAGGAGAAGACAGGTTCCTCGCAGGATTTGGCACGGCAAACGAACCACTTCCCCGGCTTCAGTCAGCGTCGTCATGAGAATAGCCATCCCTACAGCACGGAATAGGTGCGCGCACACGGGCAAAGAATGAGCATCAGCATGCTCCCACGATCATACATGTGCACGCTCATACATGTGTCAAGCACGTATCACTGTCGTACCTCTTAAGTTTTTGTACTCACGATGTGAACTCTTGACTTTTCAGTGAAGTACAGTGTCTTCCTGGTCTTTATCGGTCTCTGATTGGCCTCATCTACATCAATGGCTTGGACACTTCCTTTCTACTAGACTCTGCTGCATATTATTGTCTTTGTAGCAGCAATAGTAACAATATCTCCATCCAGCTTCTCATCGGTCATCCGTCGATCTGTTATCTGTTGCTTCAGGTATACAGGGAGAGGGCAGATATTACGATGAACTCTAGATGAGGAGTTTATGCAGTGCTTTAACATAACAGCGTCCTGTCTTATACTAGATGTTGTGCGCAGAGCATACTCTTTCGGAGGGGGTGTGATGGTTAAGGCATTGGATGAAGGGGACTTTTAACTAAAAGGTTCCATGCAGGTAGCAGAGTGGTTAGAACTGCTGCCGTCTCATCGGAACGCTTGAGTTTGGATCAAATTCACACTATCAAGGTATTCACTCCAAATTGCACCGGTAAAAAATGACCTAGTTGGATTAACGGGTAGATCATTGTTAGTAGTTTAGTATACGAACTATTGGGGCTTGGTGGCATGGTGGGTTTGGCCTGTGTTCGTGCTCTGGTGGGTCTGGGGTACGAGTCCTTCTTGGGGTGCCTTGTGACAGACTGGCATCCCATCCTGGGTGTGTCCCCTTTTCCTCCTCCAGCCTTGCGACCTGTGTTACCGGGTTAGGCTCTGGTTCACCGTGACCCCATTGGGGATAAGCGGTTTCAGACTGTGTGTGTATACAAACTATGCGTTTTAACTTGCTTTGGGGAGAGATGTTAGCTAAGTGAATAAATGATGATAACGTTTAATCCGAGGAGAGGAACGGCGAGTCATCGGGTCGGGAAGTCACAAAATGTTCAGCCAGAATATTAGGTAAAAGCATAAAACTGAGTTATGCATATCAGTTTCAATGAAGAACGGGGCCCCAGTCAACAGCGGATTAGCTTGCATATTTGAACCTTAATATAGACTATCGGTTACTATAGAAAAAGTTTAGATTTTAATTTCAGGACTCGTGTTGGTTGTTGACGATCATTTATCGTTGATGTTTGTACTAATTATACTGGCTCCACTTTACAGAGCGCTGATTTAGGTCTTGTAAACATGTAGAAACATTTGGTAAATGAGCTTGAATTTTCTGAAAGAACCGACACCAGCATATCAAATTCATCATTACGCACCATGCATGTTGTTCCAGAGTACTTTGTAGCAAGGAAGATGTATACAGCAGATGTGTTTTCAGTTTCTTCAACTTAAATGACTGCAAGAAATAATCTGTAGCATTTTGTACACCCGAAGTGTGCCAAGTGCACCTTTCTGGCTGTCTTTGGATTCTCTGCCAAGGAGCGTCTTCCACAATTGCGAGCGGAGATTGGCGAGTGCTCCTCCGTTTGAAGTGCCGTTCTCGGGAACTCCCGCATTTAGTACTGCAGATTAGGGCTGGAAGCCACTGCAGGCATTTTAATGCAAATCTCCCCGAAGATCCCAGACGCGGGGCCTGCTTCAAGGAGGAACTTGTGAAGGGAAGGCACGGGGAGGGGGGGGGGGTTTTCGCTGCCCTTCCTCCCGTGTCCTGCCCAGGAGAGTTGGACTTTGTGTTCGGTGAAATACGGGGTTGTGGAAACGGGACCCCAGCCTGTAAGACGCTGCCCAGCTGCAGCCGACAGGCAAACGTTACGTAACACTGCTAATGCCGCACACCCCCAGTAACGCTTTAATTAGAGCACAGGGAGCAGACGTCGCGTCGCTTCGTCTGCCGTTTGCTTCTGCAGGTTTGTTAAGCAATCTGGAGCATCAGAAATGCTCTGTGACCCCCCCCGCACACTGGGCCTTTTGTGGGTACCAAGCATATTGCCGGGAATGTTAACTTGCATGTGGGAACCAGTCGTCTATGAAAGCCCTGGCCCCTTGACGTCTCGGTCCATCCTGACAAAGTAGACCGAATAACAGTATGTTCAGCCATTACGAGGCAGCAAAGGCTCAGCACGAGGGTCTTAATGTTATGACACAACCGCGTTTTTCCTTGGCCCGAGCCGTGTTTCCCATAACCTGATACGAACCGAGAGAAAGGCGCCCATTGTTCTGCTCTGGGGTTCAGCTGCGTGGCGCATGGTTAAGAGCAGCGCGGATTTCCCAAATTATATTCCCGTGTTGTGCTGGCCCACTTGGTGCCTGCAGCGTGCTCCACCGGTGGATGACAGAATGCCTTGTTCTCCACAAAGAGCCACGGTGACCTCTCCAGGGTCTACGCTCAGAGAAAGTCCCCGAGTGGTGCTGTCCATCATTTACGCATGATAAGGCTTTATCCGAAGCTGTGAATCGGACTGCCATTATTTTGACTGATAAATGTGTGACTGTGCAGGGGACAGACTTTAGATAAGACGTACACAGCACTGTGCAGCAGGGACAGCCTCTTCAGAAGGCTCACACCGAGCATGATGAATACGGCAGCGATAGCAGCCTTTGCGGTGCGGATTTGCCCGCACCCATTGTGCGGAGAGGCGAGGCGAGAGGCGGGAGAGTCACCTGGGCCTCGGAGGGAAGCGATGCAGCCGTACCCTTGGGTCAGCGTTTCGGGTCTCCCCCGGCGCGGAGTGGCCAGAAAGGGTTAAACTGCATCGCCCCAAGTGTTCTTCACATCCTGAAGGGCAAACACTTGTGGGGTGAAATTAGGCTGAATTTGATAATTGCTTATTAACAAGCTAGGATGAATAAATTAAGTGCATTGTGTGCTTATTAAAAAAAAAGAAGGATATTAATATTAACCATTTTGATTACTGAAGTGAGCAGCGAACTTGCTAATCCTCTGACAGTTAAAGGGAGGAGTTGGCAGGCAGGGTAAGAGAAATCAAGCTCGTAATATCAAAGAACGTTTGGTTAATAAGCTTTGACATCTCAATGATGTGCTACTTGTATAATTAAAATGCAACAACGGCGCAGGAAATGGTAATAAATAAAGAAAGCGCCGAGCGGTCCTTGTTGCGCGTAGCCGAGTGTCGGAAGGCAGGTCAAGTCGCTGTGATTTTTCAGCCCCTCGGTGCCTGTGACTGTTTGATTCATCCTCCATCTGCTTCTCCCGCTGAAGTACGCTCTCCCTGACGCTGATTAATTGCCCCGCTCTGCTCCTCGCGCCTTTGTTTTCTCTCCTTGTGCGGAACCAATATTTCTGCCTTATTGACCCGCGCGCACGGGCCGCGTCGCTCCCGCTCATCAGTTGCCGGGAGCCGGTTCGGCGTGGCCCCCACGGAGCCCGGGCGAAGCCGGACTGTCGGGATCGGTGCCGGTTAGCGTTCGGCTCGGGGAGATTAATGTGGTGTGAAATTAGCATTTTATCTGACTGCAGATACGGTAATGGAGGCAATTAGAGTGCGGAGGAGAGGCGGCGTTCAGGGTCGCGAGTCTGCCGAGGTAAGAGAGCGACTCGATGCCGGAAAGAGCCAGCTGTGCACGGCGAAGAGCAGCAGCGGCAGCAATAGCAGCAGCGCTAAACGGGGCTAAACAGGGCTGCTACAACATGGCTGCTCACACTTCAGACAGGAGCTGCTCTTTTTAAGAGCTCTTTCTCTCGTTACAGTCATTACTGTCATCAGCAGGTAGAGGATGACTACTGGTTCGTATGCTGGTTTAAGCTATTGCATACACGGTGTAAGTATACTGTACGTTAGCCACTGTGTCGGTGCTGTAGGCCTCTCAGTATCTTGCGTTAGCTGGAATATCAACTTATGTTGAGTATCATCTTTTATTATATTACGTTAAGGATGCCGCAGTTCCAATGTCACGGTATTTTTAGTTTTTCAGTTCCAAACTATTTTATTTCTGATTTTTTTTTTTTTTTTTTTTTTTTTTTTAAAAAAACATTTCTTTGTTAATATAAGACAGGCTGCAAGTAAAAGGTAAATAACCAGGTTTGCAGCCCCTTGCCTCTTACTGTTCTTCAGTCATTTATGTAAAAAGCATTAAAAATGCAAAATTTGGTTTGCCCATGCATGTGGGGAAAAAATGGCATTTTTAGAACTGGAGCTTATTCAATGTTGAGAATTACAAAAAAACTGGAAAATCGCTCAGGCCATGCAACCGTTGTCGAGCAATTGAGCTCATTGTACTATTTCTCGGTTGTAAGAGTTAGATGGTAACAGTAGCAGAATTTACCGCAGTGTCTGTCACTGCCTGTGATTAAAAATTGATCTTCAGAATGCAAGTGAAAGAAGAAAAAGAGGCATTTGCAGATCTTAAGATGTTGACAGAAGTCACTTTTGTCATGGTAAACTTCCGTAAGCCTCCCATTTTTCCCGGTAATTGTATTTTATTCCATATGAGCGCTGCCATCAGTCTGAAGATACCACCCCCTTCACATGATCAGCCATTGCATGATGAAGGGTTTTTGTTCAACAGCAGGAAGTTCCACGTGTTTTACCACTGAGAGACTTTACATTTATTCACTTAGCAGATGCTTTTCTCCAAAGCGACTTACAATGTAGTGTTATGAGCCCACACACCTTATTCACCATGGTGACTTACACTGCTAGATACACTACTTACAATGGGTCACTCATCCATACATACTTCTTGAACCATAGTTTTGTTACACTTAATACTGCATATCATTGTGTGGTTCTCCCACACCTTTTAATGCAGCTTAGCTCATGTTGGCGTATTTCCTGATACAACGCTAAATGATGCTGAATGTGTTCCTCAAGGTTTCGACCGACGATTAGAGCCCAGCCGTTCGTTTTGCATCGTGATGATATCTTGCCCGAGATAGAAGATATCTTGGAAATAATGTTTAGGGCACTGCACCTGGTGGAGTTTTTACGTTTACATTTAAATGTACAGGTTGTTGGAGAATTATGTTTTAATCATGCTTTATAAATCACTGTAGCAGAGCAGCCGATTGTGACATTTCAATGAGAAATCATGTTTTGTAAGTATTGCCAAATGGTCTCTTACCCCCCCGGGTAGTTCATTAAACTTGATGGAAACTGACGTCCGGTCATCTCAGAGGGGGCCTATTAATTTGGTCTAATCCAGCTTAGACAGTGAGGAAAGCCCCCAAAGGACTGTAGCGTTTACTCTCTGTTCGAGCCTGGGATGGGACAAAGAAATCCCAGATCATTGGGCCACTGCCCCTCATGAGTCTTTCCTCTGTGTATGGAGAGCTGTCTCTACTGGGCACCAGTACAGGCTTCCCCCTCCCCCACGCTCGGCCAGCACCCCCACAATCGTTTTGGTACGGTGTGGAATAGAGCTCTTAATGCACCTGTAAACTGTGCTTCAGCTAATGGAGTCTTTCCATCTCATAATTAGAGGACACCTTGTGATCCACAGGCAGAAAGCACAGCGCTTCTCTCGCACACATGCTGCTTCTTTATTCCTTTCACAGTCGCTCTCTTTCCGCTGTATACACACTGTATATGTGTCTTTGTTTATTCACAAAACAGGCTTTGAACATTATTAGGTGTAGTGGTCATTGCAGCAGTTACTACAGCGACATTTACTACTACTAGTACTATTAGAAGTAGTAGATGCAATAATAATCATCGTGCCACCACTATTACTACTACTTTTGACTTCCTTGAGACTATTGGGATGACAGAATTCTAAGGGTCTAAGATTGTAATATTTATCCATGCTTTCCTTAATTAGACTTTAGCATGAGAAAATATATTGCAGTCACTGGGAAATGTAATGTATAATTAGTATATTCATAATATGGCAGCGTGTGTTGGGGTCTCAAGAGTAGCAGACCTCCCCATCTCATGAAGTCGTCTAGTGGCACAAGCAATAGTGGAGTTTCTCACCAAGAGGTTCCATCCCTCACAGGCAGGGGTACCACTGACCTCATGCAGCTGTAGTCAAATACAGGCAGCGGTAATACTTGTCATGAGGATGGATATTTATTCTTATAAATGATGGCAATTCCTTGAGGACATGCAGTACAGTAAGAAAAAAAATTAAATGAGACGTACTAATGGCCATTTAACGTCTTTAAGATTAAGCAACTTAAGCATAAGAAGGGAAAAGATAAATTTTCTTCAAGAAACATGAGCAAGCCATCTTAAATATTCACTATTAGGGCTTGATTGTGTAGTAGGGTTGTTTGTTTAGAGTTTGTGAGCCTTTTCATTGTTTCTCCTTTCTTTATGGTGAACAGAAGCGAAAGGCTTGTTCCTTGTTACGCGGGGCCTTGGAGCGAGCAGACTTATGCAACCGTCGCCAGCCACTTAGTCCGATTTGCAGAGAGGGCCTACTCGCAGCATGTCAAATGTGGCAGAGCGCTTTAACTCTTTGTTGCCTTGCGTACTTGCGCTGTGGCTCTGGCCAGGTGCCGGGTCCGTGCGGCAAATCGCAAGCGAAGCAAAGCGGAGAATTCATCGTATTTGCCAAGAGGACACCTGCCAGCCATTTTATTCCTGCGTGAAGTACAACCGAAAAGTGCAGCTGTAATCTGTCACCGTATGTCATGTGTCGTCTCAATTCGGCAACAACGCTAAATGTAAAGAATTTTTACTGAAGCGGTATTCAAAAGAGGTTTAACTGAAGTGGTATACATTTGAATAATAATTGTGTTTTTCACTTTTGGCGTGTATTTTCGCTTTTTGTTATCGAATGTTAAATTTCTTTAGCGTTGACGGATATATATTGTATCGGCCCACGTTGCCGAAGAACATCGCGTTTGAGCGGGGAAAGATGTTTATTCTAAGTAGTTGGTGTAATGGGAATTGTGGGGAAAATTGTGAAATGGTTGTTCAACTGCCGTGGGGGCTGACGGGGATTATGAGAAGGTGAGTGCCTGTCAGGGACTGTGGAAAGGTTGGAAAAGGCTAGCTTGAGGTATGGGTCCTTGAGCAAAAGGGTTCCTCAGACCAGGAGCATTATTTCCATTGGTATTTGCCTCTACCTCTCGCTTTGTGGCAGTGTTCCAATAAACATTCATAATGAACGGTACCTGTGCGTCCTTTTCCCCATCCGAATCCAGAGCGCTGCGCACTTCGAGACACACAAAAATTTATTCTATGAGTTTCCCGCTAAAGAAGAGGATATTATTTGTATTCCTGGGTAAAACTTGGCGTAAAATCAAAATTTTATTCTGCCCGAGTTAATATAACGCACTCATCGGCAGTTACAGTTCTTGTCCTGCCCCTAGTTATTCTCTTTATCATTGGAAATTGCGAATTTATAAATCAAGTGAATGTTGTCATACAATTTTCCATTGTATGATGGCTAATCAAAAACATTCTCTGAACACCAGAATTAAATATGGCATACCACAGAAGTCGTGGTCGCTGCCTTTTTGTAGCGCTGTCATTTGTAGTCGTCATTCTGTCCACTTCCATTGGTAGCAAAGCCTTGCAAACGTCTTCAGATTTCACATGTCGTTCAGGAGGAAGAAGAAAGGATTTGCTTTGTTTTTTCTTAAAATGCATAACTTGGAGAACATGCTATCTTTAGTCTCTTAGATGAGCCACATGTCTGCTTTCAGTGTGAGTGAAAATGACACTTTTGCTTTTTAGTTTGCGTTTGTGAATCACATTTTGAGCAAAATGGATTATACGTGTTCTTGTCATCACTGAAAGGCTCTGTATTACGCTGCTTTTGGGTCCTTGGCGGAAGATGTTCCTTTATTTTCTCTGCGCTCTTTTCCCTTACTCATGCTTGCCTCTCCTTATTTGAATTTCGTTTCGGCTCACTTCAGCTGCGTGAATATGCTTAAGTGACTGCGAGACCTAGTGGACTGGAGAGTGCGGTGAACAGCAGCAGCCGAATTTGTGCAGAGGATCACGGATAGTAAATAAGCCTCGGTATGGCTGCAGCAAATAAATCTGAGTATGTCTTTTCCATATTTGGGGGCGTGACCTGGGGCAGTTAGTGAGCCACTCTTGAGTCAGGCACAGACCGTCTATCACTGGTATGGTAGTCAGCTGGCCAAAGGCTTTCCTCTTGTCTCCGTGAACAATGCCCGGTCGTGTTTGTGTTCTCCGCGGCGGGGGAATGGGGGAGTGTAAACTGGCGGAAATTCTTGCGGGTGGAAGTCAAATGCGAAGCAGATGTTTTGTAGCTGAGGAAAATATGACAATTGTTGTGTCCCTTATCTTTCCTGAAGAACTTGAGTGAGGAGCAGATCTGAGCCCAGTATAGGCTGGGGAAAGGGACCCTTCCAGCGGCTGGTGGTGATGTCCACCCACACGGTGTGCACTCTGGCAGCCCGGTGAAGCGCTCCAGCTCTGCGCACAACATGATTTTGCCATATGATATCACCCTGTCTTGAATCAAAAAGGGTATTGTCTTCTGAAGACTGATTTTGACATTTCGAGTGTCCAAGGCTTTTCTACGAACATTCCTCTAATGCCCTTATTTGTGAGCTTTAATTTAAAAAAAAATTACCATATGTTTATATGCATGAGCAAAAGCTACAAGGTGAAAGACTGCTGTTTAAAAATGCACTCAAAATACACATAGCTAGTCTTAATGAGCCACACACACACATACATTTTCAGAACCGCTTGTCCCATATGGGGTCACGGGGAACCGGAGCCAACCCGGTAACACAGGGCGTAAGGCCGGAGGGGGAAGGGGAGACACCCAGGACGGGACGCCAGTCCGCCGCAAGGCACCCCAAGAAGGATTCGAACCCCAGACCCACTGGAGAGCAGGACTGTGGTCCAACCCACTGCGCCACCGCACTCCCCCTCAATGAGCTATAGCTGTGAAAATATTTTATCACAGTTATTCCAGTGGAAAGACTTTGTTGGAAAGAGTTGTCTTCTATTTAACATAGGTCACGCAGAAAGTAATTTATTTATGTAAACAGAATCTGTACAGGTACACATGGCCTGTCCACGATGCCACATACCATGTCCACGCAAGGCTGTGGGGCACCCAAAACAATACTGGCCCTCTGCATCTCTAAGCTCACTCACCTGCTGAGCTTGTGGAATTTATCTTTGCCCCCCCATCGGGTGTTAAGCGACATGGCGGTGCACTCTGGCAGCCCGGGAACTGCAGCCGAAGCAATTAGATTGCGGAAGTCTACATGCGAAAGGTAACTGGTCTCATTTGAAGGGCCATACCCGAGAAGTTCCGTGTACCCGTTATTATTAACGCGAGTTCATTTTTGTGATGCCTTTGTCCAAAGTGACTTAGTGTTAGGTATGCATACTAAGCTACTGAGCATTATATGCACACTTGCACAGCTGGGTTTCGTAACTGTTTCAGTTCAGGATGAGTGCCTTGCTCAGAGGTGCTACTGCAGGAGTGGGGATTTGAACCCCCAGGTGGGAGTGGATTGCAAGGTGACATCTCTAACCACTCTGCTGCTTGATGCCTCCTAGGTAATCAGATGGAAATGCAGAAGTACAATACTATGAAACCATATTTGATCTCTCCCGGCTGCCTCAATTTGTATTGCTTTTTGACATTTCATCTTGTTTTTTTCTTAAGGTCTAGTAGAAGGTGAATTTAACAAAGAGGGGGGGAAAAAAAAAGTAAGACCAGTGTTGCTTTTACATTATTTTGTTGATGTGGTGAATAATGTTCAATTATAGGTGAGAAAAAGTAATTAACCCTTTAACAGTGAGTAACTTCATGTGCCACTTTTTATTGTAATAATTATAACAAAACCCTTCTGGCAGCTGATGACCAGGGTCTCGCATCGCTATGGAAGAATTTTGATTCATTCCTATATGCAGAACTACTATAGCTCAGCAACATTTGCAGGTTTTCAAGTATGAACAGCTCTTTTCAGGCTTTTACATTTGGGATCATTGCCTTACTGCATTACTCATCTGCACTTCAGCTTCAGCTCACGGACTGATGGCCTGACATTCTCCCATAGAATTTTCTGACACAAAGTAGAATTCGTGGTTTCTTCAGTGATAGCAAGTATTCAGTTCAGCAAAGTTCCACCTTTAATTCATCAGTCACTTTCTCTCAGGCTCCATTCCTCTACTACTATATTTACATTTGCATTTATTCATTTAACAGATTTTTTCTTCAGAGCTACATACATCTCAGAGAACAATGGAAAGAGTGCATTACATTTATTCATTTAGCTGATGTTTTTCTCCAAAGTGACTCACAATGTTAAGCTATTAACCATTTATACAGCTGGGTAAGTACCTTGCTCAATGGTACTTAAATCTGGAGGTGGGGATTAAACCAATGACCTTTGGGTCCAAAGGCAGCAGCTCTAAGTACTATACTACCATTATTACTACTGCTGATATGTTAAGATGTCCCCAGAACTTGACCTTTACGTGATGCTTTTCTCCAGTGCATCTTACAGTATTAAGTTACTTACAGTTATTTACCTATTTATATAGCTGGGTAATTTTGACTGGAGCAATTTAGGGTCAGTACCTTGTTCAAGGGTACTACAGCTGGAGGTGGGGATTAAACCTATGACCTTTGCGTCCAAAGGCAGCAGCTCTAACCGGTACACTATCCTGCATTACATCACTGGGAAGAGAGATTTGGATGCAGACATGTGATTCTTCAATACAGTCATCTTGTCACATACCACCGTATGAGCCAGTATATGTTGCAGCTTTTCCATTAATAAACAAATTATAAAATTTTTTAAACAGATAAATACTAGAAGAGATAAAAGATCTGTTGAGGATTAATGTGAAACCCATTTACATTTATTTATTTAGCAGATGCTTTTCTCCAAAGTGACATACATCTCAGAGAAATATAATTTGTGCATTAGAGAGACATAGTTGCAGACGTGATTCTTAAGTAAATTTAGTTTTCCTTCCATTTTATGCACCGATCTTCATTGCTGGAGTAGGTGCATAAAACTCAGAATAGACGATTGCTGATCACCTTCCTACAATTTTTTTTTTTTTTTAAAAGGTACACAAACTTTTACATACAATAAAGGAGTAGCGGCTGTGTAAAGGCTTATCTGGGCATGATCATAAAGTTATGGTGCATGAACATTCACACCATACATGAGTTTGAGAGATCATAGGTGAAGTGAGTCTGGATGGGGTGAGTTTTCAGACCCTTCTTAAATGTGGGCAGAGTTTCAGCAGTTCTGAGTGAGAGGGGGAGGTCCTTCCACCACAACGGAGCCAGAACTGAGAACCTCCGAGCTTTACCTTTCGTGCACGGGACCACCAAGCGAGCAGAAGCAGACGAGCGAAGGGGTCTGGTTGGGATGTAGCGGTTGATCAAGACTTGTAAATAGCTGGGTGCAGTTCTATTGATGCATTTGTAGGCAATAACCAGGGTCTTAAATTTGATGTGGGCAGCTATAGGAAGCCAGTGCAGAGAATCAAGTAGAGGAGATATGACATAAACATGAGATAGAAGGATAACATGAGGTAAAAACTGGAAAGAGACAACAATGACAATCGGAAAGGAGGCAAATAATTTTTCACGTGCATAATGGAGGCATTTAGAGAAATACTTTTAATCTATGTTGACATTCCAGGTAAGGAGCTCTGCACCTGTACCACTGTTTACCAGCTTCCATGAATGTTCTTTCGTATGATGGCAATTCTGCTTCGGTATCGTCAATGCATTAACGTACCGAGGCTCTCAGCGATGCACAATTTTTCAGTTCCTTCATTTAAGTTCTTCATGAGGGATGAGTAAGATCTTAAAGTAGGTGGCATTTGTGAGATCTCTTTGAAATGAGTGCCAGATAAGCATTTTATTCCTTTTTTATTTTATAGAATTTCGTCAGCAGCAGAGGCGCTTAAAGGCCGCTTAAGCTTGGTGGGCTGAGGCACGTCTATACAGCAGAGCTGCACAGTGGCAGAGCCTGGGGGGTAAAGTGGGAGAATGGCATGGATTGTGTAGAACTGGCTTAGAGGAAACCGCAGCACTCAGCCATTACAGCCCGGCAAACCAGCACAGCTGCCTCTAAATGAAGAGGCAGTAGAGACACTTTGCTAAATATAAGTGGGAAGAAGATTCAGATATGAAATAATGGAAAGAGTAATATTTTTTTTTTCCTGATTAACTGTCATCTTTATCCACTTTTTGGTATGACATGTAGGCAGCCTGATCAAACCCTATGTCCTGCCTCTCAAACACTGACATGCTGCGAGGGGCATTAGCTAAACAATACATACAGTAGCTTTTAATTTCTTTTGGAGATTCTTTAATCTCTTATCTTATTAATGTTAAAAAATATGTTTTTTTGCCGGAGGCTGCAGAAGTGGAATTTGTGTTGAGTGGATTCTGGTTCCCTAATGAGGGGAATTAAATGAGTTTGGAGGCTGCCTTAATGCTCTATAATTGTGATGAGGCACCATTCCTCCGAACAATTAAAGATGCAGGAGTCCTGTCTCTTCTGAGATTCAGGAGATGAATTCAGCAAATTGTGGGAAGGTGCAATTTTTGGATGACCACGTTGCTTTCTCCTGGCGCACGTCGTCGCCCGGAAGGCAGTCTTAAGTGGGAAGCTCAAGGTCAGACTCTGGCCCAGCAGTAGGGATCGGAGCATTATTGCCCATCAAAGCCTTCGGCGACAGTTACAGGAACCCCGGCAGCGGCTCTGGCGAGCGTTTCCTCTGATGTCGCGCAGAGCCGGCTCTCCGGCCTGATCATCGGAACAAAGCATGGGAACAAAAATACGTTTTATCAGCCCCGGCAGTGGCCTGTCTGAAAGTGACCGCTGTTACGCTGACGTATCTCAGGTGGCTGGCATGCTGTCAAACGGACAGCGAATGGAGATATCTGAGTGTGAGTGCGCAGTCTAGTCCAAGCCGAGAGCTATTTCTGGGGTGGTCCGAGTTGATTCAAATATTTATTCTCATAGCTGAAATGGCCACCCCACCCAAGCATAGAATTAAAATGCGGCGTCAAACTGAAAACCCTGTTAGTTTCCTGAAGGTATGTTTAAAAGTGGGAGCCGGAAGGAGTGTTTGGTAGGAAAAAAAAACAAACAATTTCTGACGTAAATATGAGTCACCCATCTTAGTCTCCACAATAAGCGGAATAGAGGAACTGCGTCTTTTATGCAGATAATATGACCGCTGTCTTTTCTTAGCAGCGCTCAAAATATTTCAAATATTTTGCAAAATGCTGTACAAATTTTGGGGCAGATAGAACTCAGCTTTTTACCTTCAGTAAATATGTAAATGCAAAAATATTTGAAAGAATATGCTAAATATTCCCAAAAATATTAACACTGGCACAAATGCAATAATCCACCATAATCACAAACACTTTTTAAAAAAATCACATAAAATTCACAAAGTGTGTTAAAAAAAAAATTCCAGCTTTTAAAAATAATTAATAAAAAAAAAAATACACCTAGATTGTTTGAAGTTTTATCAGAAAATAAGCCAAGGTCTTCTGAAGAATAGGGTTTTTCAAATCTTTGCGTTACACACACTGCAGTCATATTTTGCTTCAAACCTAATACAAGAGCTCTGATATCTATTCATCTGTTTTACTCGTCTCATTTATCAGACTGAGGTGATCTTTGAGTTACTGAAGGAAGCAAGAGGAATCACTGCCTTGATGTGAGTCTGATTAAAGGTCTGCTGTTTCTGTGCCCCATCATGGAGATGAAGCACCTGCAGGGCATTGCAGAGACACCACAGGCAGCAGGGTGTCCACAAAAACACAAGTCTTTATCATATCACAGAAGAAAGGGCCTTTTTTTAAAAACGACTAATAAAAGCTCGGAACTGAATCTAAACTATGCAGCAAGAGGGAAAATTTAAACGTATGGAAACCTAAGTGTGACAATCGCACAGATTGTATGGCACCCTGTCCATGCTTGCCTTTCTCGCACCCTCTTAGCTTCAAACTAGCTGTCTCTTATAGTGTATGTGATCCTTTCAGTCAGTGAAAGGTAGCTGGTCATCATTTGTTATAAAGTTGGCGTGATGCTGATACAAATAATTTATGCAGGCAAACTCAGCCCTGTTCTGTTCCTCTTTTTCAGGGGCCCACTGTTACAAACAGGTAAATGCACATGAGTCAGCTAGAGGCCAGTGTAAATGTACTTCCTTGGTTGTTACCGCGGTGTGAGACGAGAACAGCGTGATTCCAAACAGAGGTTTCGCTACAAGAGACCTGGCATCAATGGAGCTTCAGTCTTGCTCAGTCTGTGGTCAGATCCAAGAGGATTGTGGCGCTGGTCACTTCTCAGTAGTCTCACCATATTAGTGTCTGATCATCTGTCACTGCCGCCATGGCCTGCAGCACCTGGCATGCAATAGCTGCTGGATAGAGCGATGATTGGTGTGCCACCTCCTCAACTGGAGCCAGTGGTGACAGCTGGCAGGCCCCCTCTGATGTGGATTGAGGCAGTATTTGGATGACCACATTACAGTCTAGAGCAGGTAAGAATGTCTGTCATGTCCCCCTGTTGGCAAGCTACACCAGGCAAAAGCTTTGAGCAGTTTGTTGCATGGTTCAGGCAAAGGCAGAAACTTCTGGAAGGTTGTCTACCCAACTGGGGCAGACTTCTTCAAAGCTACGGATCATGGTGGTTTCAGGCTGCCTTTGTAGCAGTCCACCTCAGCTGCAAGATTTCTCGGTAACGTCTGGCAACCTGCCTATACAAGCTTGGTGGGCGGCTGTGCCCAGCATCCTACCTAGATAAAGAGAGCAGGCACAGGCTGGTCCATCTATGGCCATGTCTAGCTGGACACTTCATTGAACTGGGGTGGGCAGCTTTGTCTGAGCGGCTGCTTCTGAAGCTGGTGCAGACCGCGACATCTGACAGGCCATCTCTCTGTGGGTTGAAACTCAGCAGCTGTTATGCCGTCTGGGTCCTGTGGTAGCTGGCATGACCAGTCTGTATCTAGAGGTGATGATGACTGGTGTTCCATCTCAAGGGTTTCTCTTGGCCCAGACCTACTGTGGACCAATCCCCCAGTCAACTCACTGTAGTCCTGGGTCTGCCTTCTCCAGCTGTCCTTGGGCCAACTGGTGCCATGCAATACAGAAAGATAAAACAGGGTACTAGGAACTGGTGTCACTCCTACTACAGCTCCGAAAGTGATTCTAGTTTTGCCTGCTTATTAGTACTATATTTATTCATTAAGCTGACACTTTTCTCCAAAGCAACCTCCAATGTGTAGCTACCTACAATTATTTAGCCATTTTTACAGCTGAGTAATTTTACCAGAGCAATTTAGGGTAAGTACCTTGCTCAAGGGTACTGCACCTGGAGGTTGACTTGAACCTGAAATAGCTCTATCAACTCTGCTACCATCCACCCCCGATGATGATGATGATGATGATGATGATAGTAATAATTTCCATATACATTAATGTAGCACACCCTTTTCTTTAAAGTGACATATGTCTCAGAGAACAATACAGAACTAAATTGTTGTTGTTGTTGGACACCTTTGTCTAAGATGAATTACAGTTTCAGGACTGGTGCAATACATTACTGCCATTCAACACAAGAGTATACTCTGCAGCTAGGCTTCGCAAAGCCTTCAGATTTGTCAGACCTCAGAAAGCCTCAAGGGGCTGTCCTTAGTTTGCCGGTGTTTTCTGTCAAGGGACAGAAAATGCAACTACATGATGTTCCAATCCCACTTTCTCCTAGTCTGGCCCCATAGGCCTCATGGGGACTTTGCTGGTTGCCTCTCTAACTCAATGGGACCATAGGCCCAGCTCAGTCATTTCCTCTAGCTTGTTATCTACCTCTCAGGGGCAGGGCCTCTGTCACTGGGACCCTGGCATCTCTAACAGAAGGGATACAGCACAGAGGAAGAGATTTACTGGCATTTCCTCTTCCAGCTGGAGCACTATGTTCCCCACAGGCCTCAGTGAAATTCATTGTCCACCATCTTTCAGGCTGATCGGGCCTCCCTCTTGTGGCTTCAGCTTTTGTAATTTCATTCTCTTTTGAGTAGAGTACAGATTTGTCCCCATTCAAGTGCTGCTCCTCCAGAAGTTGTTCTCAGCCCTCAGGAGGCTACCAGTCCAAGGTCCTCATACCATTTAGGAAGAGGGAATGACGAGGTCACCAAATGGCATGATCGGTGCAGTGAATCTATCTCAAGTAACTGGGCATGTGGTGGCCTGAAAATAAGAAGGTGATAGCAATTGGCCTGAGTTTCTTACCTGGATCTATCCCACTTTACTCAGCCCAGTTTGCCTTAGTTATCCATCAATGGGATGGGCTGACTGAAGAATCTTGTCCACTGGGCAGGATAGTTACTGATAGTTGGCACACATTTGTTGGGGTTGGGGGGGGGGGGGGGGGGTCTTGTAGTTTTTTCCCTATCTTTCCTTTTGGCCGACCCCCTTTCCTACTTTGATGGTCTACTGGACATGGGTTGAATTCTCTACAGGTACCAGTTTTCAGGATTTATTTTCTTCTTTAGCATCTTTGATGGTCTTCTGAATACAGGTAGTGTGTTCTCCAGATACCATCCTCCACTCTCCAGTCTCTTCCACGGGGTTTGCTCTTCAGTGGTAATCCCCAGACAACTGAAAGTTGATCACCCCTAGCTTCTCCATCGCTGATGTTAGCCTCACCAGCTCACTAGAAGCCAAGAACCATTCATCTCTTTCTGAGCAAAGCTAACACTATTTCTGACTTCAGGGTTGGACATAGGAGCCCTCCCTTCAGGTCATCACTCCACCATCCTGAGGTCAGAAATTTCTTCTTAGGTCAAGACCAGGAGGGTATCCTTCTTGCGTGGTGGCTACAACTATCAAATTAAAAGCCTTTAAAGGAAAATCAAGTTCCTCTGCAGACCGCTAGGTAGCGTCATATTTCTCGCATTCTCCAACACATTGTCGCACCAGCTACTGTAAATAATGTGCCTTTTTGTAGTCGAATTTGGGAAAGCTCTTCTTCCTTGTTTCAGAGGATTGGCACAAGGTTCAAAAGCTGTCAGTCAACCCCTGCACAGTCCCATGCCGTGGTTCTGCCTCCTGCAAGCTCACAGTATTTTTAGGAATTTGATTTAGTTCACAGCAGTGTAGCTAAAAACTGGAAGAAGACTTGTGTCTGTTACTTCATACAAAAACATAACAGCACATTAAAATATACAGTCTCCGCAGGCACACTAAGATACATGGTTGCTATAATGGAATGCCAGTTTTTGAAGCTGTCACACAGCGGTGTGTGTAGTCAGGTTTGCGGAGCCTTACTGACACAATTAATGAGCCACCTCAAGGTAGTCGCCTTCATAGTGTATTAACGTGTTCGCAGTGCTGCACGTTGACCATATGTTTTAACAGTGATAGATGTGTTAGTCCTTGGTAGGTGCCAAAAAAGAAGCCTTGTTCCAGGAGTCCTTGTACCATTTTTAGGCCTTCTCATGATTGATTTGCAGGTAATTTATGTGAGAAGCTACATTATTTTATTTATTTATTTATTTAGCAGATGGGCCTGTCCAGAGGAACTCGGGCCAAGTGAGATGTACGTCGCTTTGGACAAAAGCGTCTGCTAAATGAATGAATGTAAATGTAAATGTAAGTGCCCGAAATTGTACTAGCAGGAAAACAGAGTTGCTCATAAGAGTCATTCTTTAAACGGCGCCTAAAGCAACTGATGGGTGGACATCAGTATTACACTGTTCGCTGGCTGTTAAACGCTGCCCAGAAACCCGAAGTATGAGAGCATGTGGCTTCATGCTTTTCTTTTCCTTTTCTTTCGAGAGCCTACAAGGGGGGGGGGGGAGCGCATTGTGTCACGTTCCCAAGAGATGGAAGTGTGTGATGCGAGCCCTCGCTATGCTGGCTACTGCTGTTTGCGCTTCCTCAGCTGGAGGCACCACACCCCATGCTGTCCCACCCTCTCCGGGGTGCGCCGGGTTCGCGCAGCCTGCTGCCCTCGCCAGCTCATCATTAACTCTCCAGCCGAGAGTGGAATGATGGCCACCAGCTGCTCACTTTCATTCCCTAGACGGGCCAGCCCTGCTGAGATCAGTCCGTGTCTGTAGCACGCACGCACACACACACACACACACACACACACACACACACACACACACACAAATACTTCCATTTCCAGCCCTGTCCTCTCACCATAAAAGTGCCAAACAAGCAGCACTCAATGTAACATTTAGGCTCTTAGTACTTCTGCATTTTGCGGTATTTCTTGTTAGAGCACTGCCAAGTTCTATTACATTACTGTACAGTATATACTGGGTGTGCACAGAAATAAAAAAAAAAAAAAATGTTTTATTAATTTGCTTTAAGAACAGTGGTTTTTGCCATTGTTCTTTTTTGTCTTCTGTGTCATTGAGGGCACTATGTACTTAAATTTAAAAAAAAAAAAACGCAATAAAAGGCAAAGGAAACAAAATTTAAATCCAAATGTTATAAAACAGGCTAATTGCTGTTGCCCTACCCCCCTTTGCATTTATACTAGCCTATGCAACAAAATGCTAGTTTCCGCACTATTTTCCACATTTTGCAATACGGCCCTGCTGGAAGTGTGTATGGAATTATGAGCTCAACTCTGGGATGTATTTAGACTGTCTGAAAGTAGCCTGTAATTTAATTTCTTCCACGAGGCATGTTTAGTGGTCACCGGGGGGTGGGCGGGTGAAAAACCATCTGGCCGGACGACTGGTGCCGAAACCCCTGTCCCCGTCTGCGCTTCCGCCACAGGTGTGTCACCGTGCCGCACCGTGGTAACGTCAGTCGCTTGGTGACTCTGTCCCTCCAGATGTCTCCACCCCTCCCACCCCGTGCGAGTGCTCTCTCCAACATCTGGATGAGGGAGCGTGATCCAGGTCGCTCGCCAACCCCACTGCTATGGCGTGCTCGAAGCGGTTACTTTTTTTGGTTCTGCGCTTCGCGACGCTCCGTCTCCTTGAACAAGTGAGCTGATTGGGCCCGTGTAGGAGCGAAAGAGGGCTGCGGATTATGCTCCTTAGCAAAGTTCCGCCGAAGTCTGCGATGTTTGTTTCGATCTAGGAGTCGCTCGAGCTTCCGCTTCCTGTTAACGGTGACACATCTTGCGTACCTGCACCTCTACAGTCTTTTGTGAGTCAGAGGCGCGGATATACCAGCGTCATCAAACAGGAGGCGGATCCTCGGCTTCAGAGCTCATCTTGTCACTTCTCATTTAGGGGTCTTTTGTTCTTTCATTCGGTCTCATTTTATTTATTTATATGCCGCATTAATCATGTCACGTATGTATTTGCGGGTAGTGAAAGTGGTGTTAAAGGGATAATTCAGCCACCCCGGTGCATCTTGTGTATTTTCTCAGCTTCTGGTGTGACGGGATTCAGGAGCTCTCGTTAGGAGAGTAACGAATGACGGTGCATTTTTTTTTTTTTTTTTTTTTTTTTTTTGCATGCCCGTCTGAGGGCTGAGGTACTCCACATGCTTTGTGCAGAGGCGTGAGAACAGCGGTGGGCGCTGCGTCTTCCTGTAGCCCCCTCGCTTTGATGTCTGTGGTGAGACGTGGGTGCCTTCCCACTCCATCTCGTTTTCATGGCTCACCGCTTCGCACAAAGCAACTTGAGTCGGTAATTATTTTAGTAACGTTCTGACGTCAATGTGTTGTCCGAGGTGGGCAAAGAAGAAAGCCCGCCGCGCCACCGCGCACCTCTGCGCCGTTTGGCGTTACGGAAGCCGTCTCGCAGCAGAGGCGCTCTCCAAACCCGGGCGTTTGCCGGCGAGCTTTTGTGCGTGGTGGCCTCCCTGCGGTGCCGCCGCGCTCCCCGAGTCTGGATTGCAAAAGAAGCCGGGGTCTGAATGGAAAAGCAGCGTATGATTACGGCACTCGGTTACGTGGGGCTGCCGCGCTCCCCCTTTCGACCGGAACGGTCCTCGCCTCCGGCCTTCCTGATGAGCTCCTCCCATGTTTACCCTCTTTGGTTTGCAAGGTCACCGGTGACGTCCAACTTAATTTTTTTTTTTTTTTTGTTTAATTTTTTCCCCCCAGCAGTGCTCTACTGACCCACTTCACTATAATCCCTTGATGTCGCTTTAATAGAGCGAGGAGTGGAGGGGTGGGGGAGGGGTGTGTTTGTGTAAGCGGGTGCACGGGGAGGGAGACGCTGGGAGGAGAGTAAGGGTGAGATTTGAGAGCCTGAGTGATTTCCTGCTGCTGCCGCCGCTGCACTCGGCTGCAAATTAATTTGATGCTGTTATGTAACTGTAATCATCATCCCCTCTAATCGCATCAGCGGCTTTGTGAGCCTCCAGAAATAGAGGGATGGAACATTCGAAAGAATACTGACAGAGAGGAAAACAAACAATGGGGGCCAGTGAGATGGAGCATGGGACAGGGCACCCTACCCTACGCCCGTGGATGTGTGTGTGTGTGCGTGCGCGTGTGTGTGTGTGTGTGTGTGTGTGTGTGTGTGTGTGTGTGTGTGCGCGATCCAGTCCACCGCTGACTGGTACCTGTCAGCAAAGACGGACGGATGTGGTGGGGCAGTGGTGAAGAGAGCTCAAAGATCTGTAGAGGGATTAAATCCTCAATGCCTTGTGCACCTGTAAACAAGTCTCCAATCCCCCCCCCCCAGGCTTACGTGAGTGAAAGAACTTCACCGGTATCTTCCCTCGTGTCCCTTCTGTGTTTCAGGCAAAGGAAATAAGATCCTGTAAAAAATCTTTTTTATAGTTTCCAATAATATAGCTGTGCTGAAGCAGCTTTGGCTTAATCTCCAGGAATGCAGTAAAGTCTCAGCTGCTGTTGTTGGTTGAGGAACAACAGTCCAATGCTTGTTCAGCTGCATGTTGTTATTGAGTTTAAGATTTTTTTTTTTTTTTTTTTTTTCTGATCACCCTTAGATCTCCAGTTGTAGATCTTGTTGAGCAAAATGAGGATGATGGCCGGTACGTGGCCTGCTTATAGCTCAACGCGCTTCTCATTCGGAGCAGAGTCTGACCGCATTGTTAGTTGCCATTTGCTTTTGGTGTGCTGCACAATTTCACCTTCTACTCTGAAGTTGTACTGTGGTTAAACTACAGGAGGCCCAGCTGGTAGGGTAGTGGTTAGCGCTGCTGTCTTTGGACTCAAAGTTTGCAGGTTTGGTTCCCACTTCTGGCTGTAGTACCCTTGAGCAAGGTACTCACCCTAAATTACTCCAGTAAAATTCCCCAGCTGTGTAAATGGGTAAATAATTATATGTTGCTTTTAGGAAAGTGTCAGCCGAATGAATACACGAAATGTCGACTCTTAAAATTCCCAGACATTTGTTTCTGTCATCCGGAGCCCTTCTGCTGCTCTTATCTGTTTGGTCTCGTCTTTTGGTTTTGTCTGAACTTTCGCTTTCTTCTAGCTCTTGAAATCCACTCGGTATCGAAGCGCAAAGTAGCAGCTCTTGCTTTGGGCAGGGGGCACTGTGGGTCCTGTGTCGGCTGGCTTCCCGTAAACAGGGCAGCTTGAATTTCTTCAGCGGATATCTAGCCATACGTGCGACAAAACTGTACGCCGTGCGATTTGTGTTGGACGAAGGCATCTGCAAGGGAAGTTTCACTGTGTTCCACTGAGCTCATTTTGCAACAAGTTGTGACTGAGAAAGGTTTAAAAAAAAAATAAATAAATAAATAAAAAAAACGAATATTGTACATGCGTTACAGTAGTGTGCTGTGGTTTCTGTTTACTGAATGCCACTGAGCAGAATTATGTCATTTTACATGATTGCCTTCGGTATATTTGCTGTATCTCTTTAACAAGTTGGTTTTAATGCTGGCAATTGCATTTGCTCTTTGCGTCTTGTTGCAGATTTTAAGACCGCAAACACGTATCGATGATAATGGTATTTTTTTTCTGAATTAAGAATCAGATTTCTGATGGATTTCTGCTTTTGTTGAGATGGGCTCTGGCTCCTTTCTCCAGGCTTCCGCCAACTGGCACGTCCACGGCCCCTGGCTGAGTCGACCACGGTTCCGATTGGCTGTCGGCTGGCGGTCCCGGACCCGGTGGGCCACGGTCGTTCCGGACGGCCCCGGGGGTTAACTAGTTTGTAGAGACGACCCGCCGGGGGTCTAATTGTGGCCGTGCAGTCGTGAGGAGGCCTTCAGGAACATCCTCTTGAGAGCTGTGGACGTCTGTCATTAAACGCGGCCTCCCGCGTTTGCCTTTTCTGTGACTGCTCTCCTGTCTCCTCTTTTTTTCTTCTCCTTTTCAGTCTCCATGAGGGGGTAACACAATCCTTGCATTTCTTCCACTGATTGTTTTGTTTGTAGTTTGGGCAGTAAATTTAACTGGCTTATTATTATTATTATTATTATTATTATTATTATTATTATTAGCAGCAGCAGCCACTGGTCCTAATGCAGGGTCACACACATACACAGTGTAGGCAATTTTGAATGACCGGTTTACCTGAAAAGCACCAGCAGTTGTTTATTGCTGTTTACTCTATTCTTTTTGTTCAGTATAAATTTGACATTTTTTATTTAAATAATATAAAACACCTTGGAACAGGTGGACCGTTGTCTTGGATTAATGCACTACCGTACGGACACTGAAATGGAACGAGTTGCAGGGAAGCGAACGTCACTATTTCGGCTGCGACGCACTCGGGGGAACACGTGCGCTGCCCGCGAGCGGAGCGCTGCTCGTTGTGTGTTTGTGGGCACCTTTGAGTACGGATGACAACCCATGTAGTGTGAAGCTGCGCATGTTTAGCCTCAGCCCTCCGCTCACCTCCGATCGCTCCCTTCCTGCCAAGTTATTTTTTTTTTTTGCGTCCAGCACTTTCACGTTTAATTAGAATCACTTGTCATGTCTCATATATCACCTGTGCCTTTAGGTGTCAGCTGCCAGCTAAGGAAATGTGATAGTTATTCATGACTGTGCTGTGTGTAACAGCAAGGTCACAGGACAGAACACACCTTGAGCTAACTACACCCAAGGTATGAGCCGCTGTTTGACACGATGCTGTAAATGATCCGGGTGTGGCTGAAACGGGTGATCCATTCTCGCGCTTCGGGGATTTAAAATCTGATGTCGAGATTTATGAAGACGTTCGATTTCAAACTCCCGCCAGGACCGTATAAATGTATATTTTTGAAATTTTGCCGAGTTGCACACGTTCATTTTCTGTGCTCCCGCTTTCGTTTTTGTGTTGTCGCGGTTGAATGCGCTGATGCGGAGAAGTAGAAAATGACCTTTAAACAGGCAATCCTTCATTTAGCTAGAAACAAACAGTATTTAAAGAAGGCGAGCGGTGAGCTAAGCGCTTTGCCGTACCGGTTGTGAGCGAGCCTCACCGGGTAGCGGGACCCGGGTCAGGCCTCCCTCGGAGCGCCGTCCACCTCGCTTTGGAGGCGAGCGAGCTGTCGAGGCATGCTGTGCCAGCATAATGCAAGCGTGATGGAATCAGTGAACCCCTGCACACTGTGGCGGGCCCGCTTGTCGCTGCGCTGTCAGGGGTAGCTGTCCTTCTGGCCAGCATTCTGAATTAGCCCTTTAAAGGGTTCGTATGACTCCCTTTCCCTCCCTCACCAAGCCCTGGCGCCCAGTCAGCTGACGAAACCCACATTTCGGCTTATAAACACAAACTCCTTTTTTATGTCCCTCCCCCCTTCCTTTCCACGTCGCCTCCTCCCCCACGCCTCCACATCCCATTCTTCTGCGATTAACGATTGATTTGTTCTCCTGTCCTTCTGCCTCCTCTCCGTTCGGTGGACACAATATCCCCAGGCCAGTTTCCACATATTAGCACCCGAGGCCAAGGCAAGAAGGCAGATAGGCATTGCCTGCCACGGCCGGGTTCCAGCCAGCAAGTGAAAAATGAGCTTTAGAGAGGCAATAAATTGCTTCCAATTTAGAAATGATGGCAGAAATAAATTTCTCCTTTACAAAGACTGAAGGAAAAAAAAAAAAAAAAGAAAAACTCATGATGTTTTTCCCCCCTCTCTCTGCTTTTCCGTGAATCATGGAAATAATCTTTCTGTGCGTTTCGCCCAGTTTATGCAGTAATTATAGTTTTATGTTTTAGATTGCCTTTTTGTGTTTTGGCAAGATGTTATGAAAATAATCATTTTTGCATCTTGTTGCAAAATTTCTTTTGAGTTGGAGGCGACATTTCAAATGGATGAATTCAGCAGGCATGGCCAGCGATATGGAGGATTGTTTTGTTGTTCTTGTTGCTGTTTTTTTTTTTTTTTCCTCCCCTCTTCTCATTGTGTTATCTCAAATGAACTGTCCAAGAGGATTTACGTACTGTACCTCTGCTGGCATGGAGCTCAGTCAAAAGAGCCACGATCCAGTCTGCTATTCAGCATCCGCCCGCCTTGTGCATGCACAAGGAGACGTAATTGTTCCAATTTTGATTTACAGCCAATGTGATATGCTGAGATTTCCCAATACCCACCTTTTTCTTGCATTTTATTCATGTTTTATGTACACACTTTTCTTTCTCGTTTTATCAGTCTGATTCTGGGTTTTCTGGCACTTTTTTCTGTATTGTACTTTATATCATTTTATACACACACACAGAGCTGTGAAAGACCTTTTGGAATTAACCGGATGTCTGTACCATTAAATTTCAAAATGTGATCTGATTTTCGTCTGAGTCATAACAATAAATCTAGACAATCTTATTAATAAACAACACATTTTACACAAAAGTATAAGAATGCAAATGCCACAAAAGTACAATTACTGAAATTCCGAAAATAACAATAAAATTGCTCCCTGGCATTTTAGGTCATCAGTATTATCATCGTTCATTTTTATTTTATTTTTAAGGAGGTTTTACTGGTGAAATACTACAGCATCACAGTTTTAAAATAATTAAAAGTGTATGAACATTATAGAAAACATTCATACATTCTTAGCTTTGTGGATTACAGAATAAAATTAGACAAATGGGGTATGGAATCTTATTTGTGACTATTTTGTTTTGTTGTTTTCAGTACGGTATTGTTTTCTTTCTCTACTCTGGCTGTGTTGTTGACATCGCTCATGAGAACATGAAGTTTTTGTACTCACAATACAGGTGAAGACTGGTGGAAATGGTGTGTCTGTGTGTGTGTGTGTGCGCGGTGCAATATGCAGTATGTCATGTGTAGTGTGTATAGTGTGGAAAGAGACCCGAGACCATGTGGAGCAGGCAGAGTGGCAGTAAAATAGCTTATTATGTCATGATTGCTGTCAGCCTGACTTAAATACCCATATGCAGCCTAAATATTTTAACAAGACCTTTAAACTGTTTCAAGTGAACGAGTGCTACAGCCATTACTAGAGTTCAGCACAAAGGATTCATTTGTACTGGCACTTTCAGGAGTGATTCCCATTTATTTGATTACTTGAGTAACTGAGAGGGACTGAAATGTGCTCCTGGTCATAAAGAAATTAATCTACATCATATAAGTGTCTTTACAGGGGTAGCGAGAATTCCTTTAGTTGTATATAGCTCTTTAGATGCTTTGTCCACATTCCCATTTCGATGTGAAATTTTCCCTTTAAATCCTTCAATTGAACATGTAGAGTTTTCGGTTTTTTTTTTTTTTTTTTTGGCTATTTGGGAAGTTCTCTGTGGACGGTCGAGGCAGTCAGATCGGACGGCTTTCCGCCAGACAATTAGCCAAACTCAGCTGATTAATAAATAACCATGCTGCAGTCTTGGAGCAGTTCTCCTTTAATGTGCTTTGACGTGGCGCACCGTCTCCGTGCCCACCGCATTCTGCTTGGCTAAGTAAATGGAGGACCTCCCTATCGCTTCCCCTATCTGTCAGTGCCCCAGAGAAGCGTCTTAACATGTTGCCATCAAAGCAGCCATTTTTCTTTGCCGCGCGCCGCCCCCCGCGTTTGTCTTCCGCCCGTCTCCAAACCCGACAGGACGTGGAGTCCCTGTAGCTCTACCTCGGCCGCCCCTTTTCCCTCAGCCCTCTAAATTATGTAAGGGCCCGGACCCCGGCGCTCGCAGGACGTGAAGGAATGTGCCGGATCGTAGCTCCGCTAGCTTCTCCTCGGGAGCCCGTACCCCCACCCGGCGCTCCTTTCACCTAATGCATTTTTAACCTGGGTCCTCAGAGCAGTCTGACCAGCCAGGGAAAACACAGTAGGTTAATGGGTTTCGCTCACCACTTTGCCTTTAGTAAAGTAAGCCCTCTCGCAACCGCGCGCTCGTCGGCTCGACGCTCCCACTTCGGCTACAGTCGGGAGTCTGGCTCGGTGCTAATGCCCCTCCATGTTTGCGGGGGGGAGAAAACAACATAAAAATAATAACAACGCATTTTCTCCCCTCTCTTTAAGCAGGGTTGCGGACGCACGGCCGCGGAATAAAACAAACAGTAATTGGTGCAGCATGCCTTTGGCCTTGGTAAGCGCAGCCGTGACGCCCAAGGCTTGACGCGGGCCAAGGTATTCTGTTGATTTTATTCAGTGTAGGAATGCAAAAGCAAAGCTTTGATCAGTTTAAGTCTTTGGCCTAGTTCAAGAGAATATTGTACTCTGAACATAGATAAAAGATAAAAGAGAGCAGCTACAGTAAGAATTAAAGTTGCATGTTGGATGCAGTCATTCTAATTTCATAGCCTCTCGCTGCTGCTCATCTTTGAAGAAGCCATGGGTTCGGGTTGCTTGCGTGACTCATATAGCTGAAGATCGGCCTTCTTGTTTTTATGTTTTCTTTTTTGATTTTATTCTTACATATTTGAGGTACTGGAAATATGGAAGTCCGCTCTGCTCTTAAGAATGCGACTTCGCGTTGCTTCGTAACCGCGTTCGGCGCGTGGAGTTTTCTTTCTTGTCAAGTGAGCGTCGGTGGTAATTTTACAGTGTTGCGTTTTGATTCCGCCAGTGGAACGTTTGCGGTCATCAAACAAACTGTAACAGTAAACTGCTGCTTTTGAAAGAACCCCCGTGACCAGCCGAGTCTGATTGCCTCCCGCAGCTGCGGCGTCTAATCAGAGCGAAACTCTCTGCTGGGCGAGTCGATCGTAGGCCGGCTCGCAGATCGACCGCACGCGGAACCCATTTCTCCTCTACAGTTGGCTGTTGACACACAAGAAACATCCTTCCCCTCCATCTGTTTTTTTTTTCTTTCTCTCTTTCTTTTTTGCTGCTGCTTTTGAATCCGATGCGCGCCTGCGCTTGTCCTCGTGGGAGGTGTCAACATGTGGGTTCCGTGTGGCAAGTTTTCCACGACTGCAGCGTCCCCGCCCGGGCAGGACTTCTTCCTGTTCTCCTCCACTTTCCGGCTCGTCGGCTCCCGCGTGAAGTTACGGCGTGACGTGCCGGTGAAGGATACGGAGCGATCGATGGCGCTCGTCCCGCTCGGGGAGAGTAATTAAAGAGCAAAGGCGCTCTTGCGGCGGTGACGACGGGGCCTCCTCAGGATCTCTCCCGTTACATAAATCAATACATTTTTCAAAACGGCCAAAGTTGTCCGTTCGGTTTTAGGTCAGTGTGTCACTGTGCTGCATGGCTGAATGCGATTTGTTTTGACAGCATCTCGCTAAATATTTTCCGCCGAAGAGGACACGGATAGCACGCGTCTCCCTGACTACAGCATTGGAGCGAAGTGTGCGAGCTCGCGCCGCCGCTTCCCTGCCGCGACAATCAGTCAGGGGACCACGTTTTTTTTTCTCTTTGTGTTGCTAAGTCATTATCATAAATCGTCATTTGTGTCCAAAAGACATCCCTGTACAGTCATTACAAAAACACACACAAATCACAAGCCATTAAATTTCTTGCTCGACTTTTACAATATATAAATGAATTTCTCTGCTGAATTACTGTTCCAATTGTTCCACGCATAGATCATTTCCTTTCTCATCAACATCTGACCTGACCTGCCAAGAAAGAGGGTGGATGCCAGTGATTATCACATGTTCAGGGCAGAGGAGATTAATCTGTAATTGTTCAACAGGGACACAGTTAAACACACCCAGGACTTCAGTGGGGTCGGTGGGGTCTAGGAGCGGGTGCTATGTTGTGTGCTCTCGGCTTTGACGCGCACAGCCTGTGCTGCTGTAAATCACAATAAGCAGAAGTGTCAATGTAATAATAATAATACACTTTTTTTTTCTCATTTTCTGTTACTGCTAATCCAGTGCAAGGTTGCACTGATCTAGGGCCTACCCCAGAAGCACAGGGCATGAAGCGGGATACACCCTGGACAAGCCAGCAGTGTACTGCGGGACACACACTTTGTCAGTTAGTCTTACACATACTCTCCGGGCAGTTTAGCGTTACCAATTCACCTGAAACCCATGTGTCTGGAGCATGAGAGGACACTGGAACACCCAGATTAAACCCACTCAAACGCTACGCGGACCGAGCCGGATTCCAACTTATGCCTAAACGCGCAGCCCAGTCTGCGATGCACCAGCACCGCCGTGCTGCCCCCTGCCAACACGCAAGTTCACTTTTAACGTGAGAAACTCCACTTTGTGGGCACACACACACACAAACACGCACCCATACACACCGGGGTGGTGCTCAGGCACACTAGCGTTGCTCTCTGATCTATCTTTAAGGTCTTTGGAAGAATTAAAGTCCTGACCTGCAAGGTTAGGACTTTGGAAGCATCAGATGAGCACAGTGTTATGTGGATTGACTGCTGACTTTGATCATCAGTCTGTGAGAGCTTTAGCGTTGAGGGCTGTCACACAGACGAGGGTTACATAACCCCGAACAGAGCGAAGAGGAAAGGGCTTCAGACCGATGCTAACCGAGCACACTCCAGCTCTCTTGTAGCAGATCTCTTGGCAAGTGTGCAGAGAGCAGGATACAAATAGAAAGGACACCGAGGATGGGTATTAAGAGCGTAAGTGTTAGGATATTATGTTACAAGGACACGGCGCAGGAGATGAAGGGAGATCGCACGCGGGGTTGCCATTCCACAGGTGTGCCTCATTTGCTCAGTGCCAGGCAGCGCGAAGACTGGCACCCAACTGTCACCGCTGGCGGAAGTCCGCCGGGGCGCTCTGGAGCGAGCCGTGACCTCGCGTCCCCCCGCGCTACCCCGGAGACGCAAACCCTGGTCGCATACCAGGCTTCCTGAAGTTCACTCAAAGAGCTGCAAGCCTGCGGAGGGACCTCTCCGATGTCCGCTTTCCATTTCAGCCCATCTTAAAGCTAAAAAAAAAAAAAAAAAAAAAAAAACTGCTCCCACTGCACAGTGTTTTAAGCTGCTGTGTCGCATTGCTGAACTTCCTGTGCCCTTCTTAGGTTAATCTAGGAACATATAAAACACAAACTGTCAGACTTCTCTGCAGAGTGTCCTTGCTTTCTTCCTCTCCAACTGAGGTCTGTCCGTTTTTAGCCATTAATGAAAAGCAACGGTGGAATTTGCCGTATTCGTGTTCTGTCCAAGAAAACCACAGTAGATGCTCCCTGGAGACACCGCTATTATGCAACTTGTAGCAGCTGTTGTTTTTGTTTTTTTGTGTGTGTTGCCCTGATTCTCGTTGCATGCCGTATCGCGACACGAAAATAAAAGGAACGACGAACGCAGCCCATGCCTAACGCTAGTCAGCAGACCTCGGTGAGGTGCCAGAATCTGAGTAAATAGCAACACAGCTCATTTTTTAATTGCCGTTTTCATGATACTTTACATATGGCGTATCCTTGTGTGACACTCAGGCGTGTGTGAATTTAAAGCACATTTTCATCTTCCTTCTACAACACTCTGCTCTCTAAACCGGGCCTCTGTAAACAGCCACAAAAAAGCATGAGCGATTCCGTTCCCCGATTCAGAACAAAAAAGGTGAAAACGATTCAAAGATCGTTTCAGCGGAGTCAGAATAGAAGTAAGTAAAATAAGAATGAGTTAATGAACGAATGAATGAGCGGCAGAGGCTGGTAGTCGGCGTGAAGGTCCTAACCTGTGAGCGCCGAGGCACTGATGTGAAAGAGGACCTCCCATGGCTGTAGTAAAGGATCAGTGGGACAACCTGAAGGTATGAGGCTGCTAGGTGAATCTCCTAACAAGCTGACTGTTCAAAGGCTTTTTAGTGCTCTAGAGAACATGAAAGGCATGTTTAAAAATTTAACAGCCCGATCTGTTCCAGTGCCGTGAAGTGGTGGAAGGAAGCAGATTTTTACGGAGCCATAATTCCCCAGTTACTTGCTTTTTAAATTAATTAAGATGTTTATGACAGCTGCTTGCACCTAATGGAATTCGTATAGACTTTGACATTAATTATTGCTGTTTTGCAAAGCTATTACTGTCTTTTATTGCTCCAAAGGTATGGCATATCCCTATAGTTTCAGTTCAGACTGAACCCTTTTATATGAGCAAAGGTGTGCTGCTTTCTGAAAAGTACTGGTCGTGTGTGTGATGTATTTGTGTATATATATCATAAATGTATAAATTTAGAAGGATCTTTAGTTCGCTTCTTATCGTCCTTGTCCTGAATGGCATTGAACATTGTTTGACTCGGTGCCGTAGCGCTTATTTTGGAGAAGCGCATGACGAAACAAAAATGCTTGAAGCAATGGCTATTTCGATCGCTCTTGGGTTGAATGTCACACTGAAGCGTCCCTCCGTCAACAGCGGCGCGTTACTTACGGTTGTTGGAAGAACAACTGTCGTACGAGCGAACAAAGATGCGTTGAAATTCTTTGCTGTTACACATCTTATGGCTACACGAGCTGTGTAGGCACAGCTGGTTTAATGTACGTGGTGAAATGGGTGTGCAGATATACAATGCATATGAAGATGTAGAAATGATGCTTGCAGCTCCGCTCAGTTTTCATATTGTAGCTATTTTCCAGTTGCGGTAAGCCAGAGGTTCTGAACCTCTAAGAATTCAGGTTCAAGGGTGTTCAGAACCCCTGTACACTGGGGAAAGTGGCCCAAAAGGCCATCACGAAGGTCAAGCCTCTTAATCTCCACTGAAAGGTCTTGTTTACCACTGTGACCATTGAAAAACCAATGCAACGCTGTCCATGTAATGAACATAAGCCTAAATTGTGTGCTTAACACACATGGTGGATAGAAAAGCCTTTAGTGAGTTTTGCCATCAATTTTTAAACAGCCAATATTTGGATAGAAAACTCAACAAAGTGTTTTAGGCCAATACAAAATGTACTTGACATGTAAAGGTCTTGAATAAATTGTCAGAACTGTTGTTTACATGGACTTGCGAGAAGAGCAATCGGCGAAGGCACTCATGTGAAGCGCCGCGAGAGCCGCCGTTCACCATCCGCCAGCGGTGCCACAACCTAATTAGCATTGTACCACTGGGGAAGAGGGTTTCTACCCAAAGATGACACCAAGCTATTAATTTCCGAATTTGAAACACATCACTCAGTGATTAATTTCTGCCAATATTGCCGAGGGAGCACCATTAAACTTCTATTGATTGTAAACGTTTCTTGGACCGAGAGCAGAGACTGTAGGTAGAACGGTTTGTTTTACTCGGAGTCTTCGTGCGTGCGTGCGTGAGCCTGCATTTACATTTATGCATTTGGGCAAATGTATTTTTCCAAAGCAGTGTACAAATCTAGGTGAACAGAAGCACATTTCACAATAGGCAGAGGCCTATGTGACTAACGCACCATTACCGAAGCGCTGCTTCTTCCGTTCGGTCCCGCCGTTCTCCCGGCACACGTTTAAACGGCTACGCGCAGAAACGACCAACAAATACCAAACCGCGTGGACAAAAGCGAACGAAGGTGAACCGCGGAGGACTAAGGAGAGCTGAGGATGACGCAGTCGAGCCCCACCGGTACGGGTGCACTGGTGAGTTCGTGTCCTCTCAGTAACCTGCCCTGTCTCCGACTGTTACTGTATCTCGACTTCCTGCTTCCTCTTGCGTGAGCTCGCGGAGGAAGCCGGCGGCTGTATATTTGGACTGTTACTGGAAACGCAGCGCAGTAACAACACATCCTGTCGCCCATTATTGCAATTTAATTGCTTTATGTTCCTGGACAGCATAGTCATCCGCGAAACGACTAGTATTAATAGGTTGTTTCTGTACGACTGCTTGCGTAACATTAAACAGGAATGCAGGCTCTGTGTGTGTGTGTGTGTGTGTGTGTGTGTGTGTGTGTGTGTGTGTGAGAGCAAAGCTCCCTCCAGTAAAGCTGACTTAAATGTAAAAGAGGATAGGGCATTGAATTCTCTCCCAAGCCAGCTGAACTGAAAGCATGGAAAGATTCTCCCTGGCGGACTATTCAGATGGAAAGCCCTGTGGGTGTTGTGTTACTCAGGAGTCAATAGGACAAATAAATAAATAAACACACCGCATTTCATCTCGTCTGAAGGCAGTAAATTTTTCCGCCCTTCAATGAGCGGCTCGATACGATCTTCCTGCCGCGCGCCCGCGCCCGGCCTGCTTTCTCTCCGTGTCCGACGCCCGCGTCACGTGCTGCGAGTTTCTGCACTTTGTGAATTATTTCATCTTTTATCAGATCTCCCGCTAGCTGCCGATCCGTCACACACGTATGCGAAAAGTGAAAAGCTGCCGTTTCCTTCCTGTGTTCTAACGCAGAGTATGGTATGAGGGAAAAGATGATTTGCGTTCTCAGCCCAGCCGCCAGCGGCGGTGCATGGGAGCCCTTGGCGGGTTCACGCCACCGCTCCTGACGGTCGTGCACATGTCCCGAACGCGCGTGTGACTGGCCGTTCTCGGTCTCTCGTCCACGTGCTTGGATGGACTTTTTATACTCTCTGCTTGGCTAGCCCGCGTTGGATCCTCATCCACACGACGATGTCAACACCAAGTTAAAATAAATGTCTGTTTCTTTGTTTGGTTTGCTGGCTTCTGGCACGTTTTGCATTTTTTCGGGATAAATGGAAGGCACGGTCAAGGCAGCTCTAGGTTTGGACGCGGGTTTGAGCCTGTGTGGGGTTTGTACGTCCTTCACGTGTTCATGCGGGTTTCCTCCAGGTGCTCTTCTTTCCTCCAACAGTTCAAAGCCCCGGTTTCCAGGAGAAATGGTGAATAAATGTCAGTGTAAGAGATTTGGTTGAATCTATAAGAGGGATTGCTCTATTCAGGCCCCAGTTTGTTCAGTTGACCAGTATATACTGCTACCTGGACTTCACCGTGGCAGTGTCCAAGAGCAAAAAGGAGCGCGCCGAACCTTATGCTGTTGCTCGAATGCAGTTTGAGATCTACCAACAGAAAACTAAGGGAAACCACCCCGTATCTGCTTTCTTCAGCAATTCCACAGTTCCAGTTTTTGGAAAAAATGTGCATCGTGTGCCTAATTAATTGGCAGACTTGTTACCCTGCCTGCTTCTCATCAAGATGAGCGATAGGAAGGGATCACTTGAGGTCTTCTCGTCGGGACCTTGAGATGCCATATGAGCGCTGCGTTCCGGTCTTTCACATGAGACGCGGTGTCCTACACGGACCGAGTTCAGCCCGCACGTCGACAGCGTATCTGTGAGGGCACGCAAACACGTCTGCTTTGCGTTCAGTCGTGAGAAGGTCACTTAACGTGTCCAGAAAATATAAATACGTTTGCGTGTTGCTGTGCGTGTTCACGCGCGAGGGAAGGAGAACACCGGTGTTTCGGCTTGCAGCGCCAACAGCGTGTGCTCGGTACGAGAGCAAGAAATGAGTTGACGGAGCTGGATTTTCGGTGGTCACTGAGCTCACACACAGCCGTCGCCAGTCGCCACATTTGATTTGGCCCGTGCAAGAAGTCATCACGCTGGCTTTGTTTGGATGATGCAGACTGGCGGAATTGTTTAATCATTCGCTCTGTGACTTTTCTATTGTGGTTTTTTTTTTTTTGAAAGGTTTGCAAGTGCTTTCGCGCATCTTTTAGACGCATGAGTGATAGCAGACATGAAAGAATTGGTTCAAATACAAAGAAGTGAGATGTCTGCCTTTGTCGATCTGTATGATGGAACCGTATGGGACTAACGCTTAGGTCCAGACACCTGCCAAGAATAGAACGCTCCTTGTATAATATGGCTTTGATTAGCAAGCTGACTGCCATGGAAATGACAAAGTTTTCTTTTTTTTTTCTCTTTTTTTTAAATTTTTGTAAGATATGTGAGGCAATTACAGGGAACTATGTGTAATACTAATAACAAACATGATATAACTGCTCGTACGCTTGGAAACGAGTGCGTTTAAACTCGAACGCCACGTTCGCTTCTCATCGCGTTTAGTTTGAAATGGCCGAGATATCATTTTCCTGAAAATAATGAAAGGCATGTAGGCATTTCAGAAAAGTTTCCGCATACCCCTATCATACACATCTGTTGTGTCTTTGCGTTAGTGTTTACCGCAGTCGGTGTACTCTTTTACTTAGCTTTCAAAATGACAGAAATGTTGAAAATGTTAAATGCCCACATTCACGTGTGCAGCGGCAGCAGAGTCCAAGAGCTGTGATTTAAAGTTTCTGCTGTGGTGTGGCTGTGAAGAGAGCTGTTACCTGCAGCACGGCGGAGCGCCCGTCTCTTTCGGCGTCGCTCACGAGACGCTACGGGTCTGCGACCTACCGTCCGCTTCCGGCGTACGCTGGGTCATTGACGGTCTCCCCTCCCTTCCGCGCCTCTCGAACCCCGCTCGAGGCGGAGCGCGTCCCCCCCCGGCCTGCTCCTGGAACCGCGCCGACGAAACGACCGGCTTGCGGACACGCGGCCCTCTAAAGTTCCGTATATTCCGTTGCTGTGTTTGTCAATTTATAAATGTGAGCGCCGTCGAAGGAGCTTCTCAAGGAGAGGAAGAAAACACATTCTTTCGTTGAACCCCGGGCCATAACCCGTTGCTCGGGGATTTACTGGCAAAACCTCTGGTTTCCTTTCCCAAGTTCAGTTCAGTAGTGAACATGACAGTCCTGGGAGGCGTACGTTTATAGAAGATGAACGGCTCAATTTCGCTCCTACGACTGTCCACGCTACCTCTCTGCGCTCAAGGTAAACCGCGTCTCTTGGCCGCAAGCCCTCCGTTGGCTCCGCAAACAATATTTACCGCAGTTTGTCTCGCCGTTTCCTAATCACATCAAGGAGAGCAGCAAGACTGACTTCTTACAAATCGGTCATGCAAGGCACAACTCGATGTCTAGGAGGGAATAGATGCTGCCCACCGTTCGGCAGAAAAGGCTTCCTTGCGCCTGTCGTTCTGCCGCCGCTGGCGAAACGCCAGTGACTCCGCCGAGTTACTCAGGAGCTCGAGCAGAATAAAAAATAATCCGTTTTGTTATTCATTGCTGCTTTTGAATTATAACCCTAATTGATAACGCTTTCTTTCCAGTCACTCGACAACATGCGCCGGTGATAGATTTCATTTTTGCACTCGCCGACAGTTCTAATAATTTTAATGTGGGGAACCAACCGCAATGTTTACAGCGTACAATTAGAGTTATTGCGCTCTCGGAGAAACGGCACAAGCGCGCGAACGAGGGAGCGTCTGGTGCGGCATCTTATCGATAACAATAATGCCAATCACACAGTTCCCGGTGGGACAATTAAAACCGGACCGCCGAGTTCTGCTGCTTCCCCAGCAACGCCTGCTGTTCCTGCACCTCTTGGTGGGCTTTCTCACTTCATCTGCTGCACTGCATAATTCATGAGCTACCGGTCCAGGGGTGAAGAGTAACTCGGAGTAACTCGGAGTAATGGAGCTGGGGAGTAAAACACACGTTCACCAGGAGGACAGTCTGCAGCCTCCATCTCTGCTCAACGTTCTCTTTGTTGGGGCAAAGACGTGCCATTATGTCTTCTTCTTCCGGATCGATGACCTTATGACTGCAGCTGCTGGATGATGTCTTTGGAGCCGAGCATCGCGAGCCCTGCCTCGCATCTGAGTTTGTACTGCAGAAAGGCAGATATTCATACTATACTAAAAATACTGTACTATAACTTCCTCTCTATTTACAGAACGTTCTATGGCGATAAAAGGATACAATGAGTAACTTGTTGAGCTTCTAAGTGGTAGATACAAGTAAAACCAATTAAAAATGACCAGAAATAACACTGCCTAGAGATTAAGAAGTCATTTTTCTCTTAAACATCCCTGGAGAGATGGCCTCTCCATGGATTAGTTAAGTGTTTCAGAAATTAGGGGGTAGCTGATTAGAACGATTATTTTTTTAATCATTACATTTTTGTGTTTCTAGTTTATATCGGGCTAATTGTGTCACGGGAGTCGAGAAGTTTGTTCGAATAAGTTTGGATGTGAAGTTGGAAGACGGGTCGCTGCACTGTCCGACTGCGGGGCGATGGATCCCGCGCCCGACTCGCGCCTGGAAAGAGGGGCCGTGTGGATCGCAAACCTGAACGAATCCCGCTTGGGAAGCTCAGCCTGTTTACAACGATGTTTAGGTTTTAGCTTTTTTGCATCCTCAGAGGCATTGTTACATCAGGATGCATTCCTGCAGTTGTCAAGACCCCACAGTGCCGAGAAAAAACTGATTTTAAACTAGTTCTCTTTCTTTTGTTGCAACTGTTCAGTTTAGTTAGACAACTGAATTGTGTTCAACCTTTATGAAAGTGAAGATAATGGCAAGCAGTGTTGACTGACAAAGGAGTTGCTATCCGAAATGAAGGTTGGGAGAGATGAAAGGGAAAGCTTATTTGCATTGCTTACAGTGTCAGGTATGGATGGTGCATTATTTTCCTTTTTCCAGCTTGTTTAATTAGCCATGCATAAATATTTCCTTTCAAGTCTACATGAGTGATTGTTAGCCTTCAATGAAGTGTTCTCCTCCATTTGTTTTCTCATTGAACCAGGTCTAATTAGCCGAATTTGAGCGCTTTACTCAGCATCTAGCGACAAATCAATGACATGCAGTTACCTGCCGGTGAGCAGCCTTTCGTGGTGCGAGAAAGCGTTCGGCACCGCGTTGCTAGCGAAACGCCACTTGCGGCACTATTGCGCCGAACTGGCTTTGCATGTTTTCAAATAGTTGTATCGAGCAAGCGTTCTGGGATTTTTAAACCCCAACAACACACGGAAAACACACTCCTAACTCCTAACACACGGAAAACACAAAGAAGTGTTTTAAAGGCTCAAATGATATTAGTTATTTAGCTGAGGCCTTTGACAAGGACACTTCTGATGAGAGGCTTGGAGACTGAGCTCCTTACACCGGCTTGCCCATTTGTACAGCAGGATGTTTTTACTGTAGTAATTCAGTATGTAATACTGTGGTAAAGCATCTGTAGTAATTCAGGGTAAGTACCTTCAAGGCAGGTACCACAACTGGAGCACGACTTCAATTTGGTAACCTTTAGATTGTAAGATAATTGCCCTAACCACCGCACTGTGTACCGAACTAGTACGCTACTCACACATTCATATACGATGAAAAGGAAGAGGGGGTGGCACAGTGGCACGACGGGTAGCGCTCCAGGCTGCGGGTTTCGACAGGAGTTCAAATCTGGGACGTGTGTGCAGAGTTTGAATGTTTTCCTCATATTCCCGTGGGTTTCCTCCGGGTGCTCTGGTTTCCTCCCACAGTCTAAAGACATGTGCTTCAAGTGAATTTGTGACTCATATTTTCCTTTTGCGTGCGTACGTGTGATTACCCTGTAATGGATTTCCCGGTAACGGACTTAGATCCTGTCCAGGGTGCACGTGCACGCGATCCTGTGCTTCGGGGATAGGCTCCAGAGCACGACGACCCTGCACGGGACCAGGCGTTATTGGTAGAGGATGGACTAGTAGAAGGTGGGGGGAGGGAGGTAAAATCCCTTTAGTCACTGTCCAGAAGTCATATATTCTAACAGTTGGTTTCCTGATTACAATTCACGGTCGATGAACCTGCCCCGGGAACAGCAATAATGGCGTTAGCAGGTGTGCGCTTCGCACCCGGAACGGGGCGCGCTTCGGCACCGAGGCCCACCTTTGTCTGTCGTGTCCTTGCGTGCAGCCGGCGGAAGCCCCCCTCACCACCGCCCCCCACCCCACCCCACCCCACCCTCCGGTCCCCTTCGTCTCCACAGACTGAGCAGTGAATGAGGATAAGTGAGGAGCAGCAGTCAATGAATCAAGTGGCAAGACGGGCCAGCCGGGGGGGATTGATTTCCCCCCAGGATTCGCCTCACATTAGGAAGTTCCTTGGCTGTGTGTATCTGGCGCAGGTTAAATGAATCGCTCCCATTAGTGCGCTGAGAGGACAGCTCCATTATACGAAGGAGACTGTAACTTTGAATGTCACGGCGCGCGGACCCCGAGAGCCGCCGTCTCGGAGGGAAGGTGACAATGCCATTTATGATAATCATTCGCTGTCAGAGTTAAGGATCCCGAAATTATGACTTACAGCCTGGCACGAGGCTCAGACTTAATTTCTTCTCTGTCAGTTAAATGGCAGCTTCTGACCACTTTGCGGCCTGGCTGTCCGGGCCCCCCCCCCCCCCCTCCCCCGCCTCCCGTGCTCCACTCCCGGTGTTTGTGGTGGTCCGCCTGAGTCAACACACGCGATTTTAAGAGGCATATTCAAAACATGTTTGCCCCCTGCGGTTTGAAATGCGACAGAAATGTGCCTCTCTTGGTCCTCCCTCACCCTTTCCATTAAAACACAAGCTGCTTCTAACAAGAAGACGGAGAAAGCCGGAGTGAGCATCGGCAAAATGGTGTGTTTTTTTCCAGTGCCACAAGCTGTTCCTCATTTTTAATAGCACTGCTCTCAATATTGAAGGTTCCATATCCATGTGCCATAACTTTGTTCCTAAATGAAGAAATGTCAATGGTCAGCAATGTGTAGGCTGCGTCTTTTATCCGGGGAGCTGCACCACTGATGTACTTTCTGTTAACTCCTAAAGGAAATATTTATCTGACATCAGTGACGATTCTGTGTAAAGCACAGCACCCAGAGTGATGTGAAGTGATTCACACAAGAAACGGGTAGCAGGACCTGTTGAGCATCGCTGTGTAAGTGAAGGACTCTGCCTGTGGACACGAGATTATTAACTGGATGGAAACGGACAAAATACAAAGAAATTTGGAACAAACGGCTAATTAGAAAACCCAGCGATAGCCAACCTTAATATGAACAAAACTTAACGTGCTGATTTTCAGCAGCATCCATAAGATCTGTGGTTTGGTCTGACAAATCCATACACATACAGACATATTTAGAAAGGTCGTCATAAATTAACACGAAATGAAACTGACTTGTGTTATTTTCTTGAAATGGCTAAATAACGTTTGGAAACTAAAGGAGCAGGTCAGTTTGGGTCAGTCGTGACAGCGGCGATCACATGGCAGTCATACACAGGAAAAGAGTGCAGAGACACACACACACACACACAGAGACAGACAGAGCGAGAGCAATCAAAGTGGTGAGACTGGCACACAGCATGGCTGGAGTACTGGGTACAGACAGCAATCACGTTTTACATTTAAAACAGCATGTGCTCTCCTATGGATTTAGGATCATATGTGAAAAGGATCTTTAGGCCTCCGTGAGTCACCCTGTTAGCAGCATTCGCTTGAAGCAAGGGGACATTAAAGAAGCAAAAAAGCAAGCCGAATAATGGGATATTCACCAAGCAGAACCAAAAACGCAACCTTGTCCTCACCAGGACAGGGCAACTGCTAGATCTCCCATCCGTCAAGGGTAGAGTCACCTCCACATTGAACTTTGAACTCCTCCCCTGCTTGTGACGGACAGCGCAGCAGACGTAACCTGGCAGACAATGCCGGTGTCAGCGCCTGGGCCGAGATGCCCCCGCCCCGGCGCGGAAACGGACCCGCCCACCGGTTTCCAGGCTCCTGCCCCTCCAATCCCTGAACCCTGAAAGACACGCAGAGGAGGAAGCTGGGTCCCTGACCGCCCACCCCTCCTCCGTCCCTCTTCTAGCAACAGGCCATTTATTCTTAGTGGGCCTATATCACAGCTGACAGTAATGATTTCCTAGCAAGTAAATTTTTTGTTAAGATTAGTTTTCATATCTCCGAGTGACATTGACAGAATGACTGTTGCAGTCTTGCTGGATGGGGGGGGAAGGAGCCAGATGGTTGATAGGAGTGACTCGACAGGAGCGAGGCGCAGCAGGGGGCAAAGGGGAGGACAGGGTGGGCTCCAGGAATAAGGGTAGGCAGGGAGCGAACTCAGAGCGGGTACCAATTACTTTCCGGCGAGCTACGTTATCGGGATGCTGAAGGGTGGCGCGCTGAAAAGTCCTAGTTTGCGACAGACTGGATGTGAGCTGTGCGAACGTGCCAGGGCTGAGTGTATCATCTCTCCATGTGACTTCCCCGAGCTTTAATCAGTCTCCGGAGGGGCTCGGCTCAAGACAGATTCCAAAGCAGAATGTTAAAGCGTCGCACGTTTCCCACGTACCTTCAAACAGGCAACGAGCAAATTAATTTGCGACCGTCTACATTTCGGCCGTTTCAGTTGGTACACTTCAGCTGGGTTGAGTGGAAGGAAGACTCCGTCGAGGGATGAATGGGATGTTTCTGTGTGGTCGCGCTCATTATTATTGTTATCAAAGAGAACATAGGTGGATGCTGTTCCACTGTCGCGCGGAACCGAGGGAGCGGGACGGCTGGACCCAAGTGCAGAGTCGTTCGTCTGAAGTCAAGGGATCAGGCAAGGTCTCGGCGTTGGGGACAGGTGAAGGGTCGGTCGGTCGGGGTCAGAGCAAGGATCCATGGGCGTGGTCAGGGGACGAGGCGAAGGGTCGGTCGAGTGGCGGTCGGGGTAAGAGCGAAGATCCATGGGCCTGGTAAGGGGACAAAGCGAAGGGTCGGTCCAGCAACGATCGGCGTTGGAACGAGGATCCGTAGACGTGGTTGGGAAGCAAAGCGAGTGGTCGATAACCGGAGAACGTGAACAGTGAACTAGAGATGTGTGAACGAGACGTCACGAGGAAGGGGCGGTTATTCCTGACGAGATTCCGCAAAGGTATCGGCGCTGAGGAGGGTCTTTTAAAGGGTGAGGGGTTAGTCAGGAACTGGAGTCAGGTGCTGTCAATTGGGTTGTGGGCGTGAACGTGACATCCACACTACCTTCACGCAGCGCAGCGCTTTGTACGCGCTCGACTTCTTCGTCCATGTCCGACGTGGCACTGCCGCCTTGCGCGTGCACCTCACGCCCAGCATGCACTGCTCTTCTTAAGCTGTTGCCTGCTATGCTGGGAGGAGAGCCTTTTTTCCCCTCATTCATTTCCTTGCATTACGTGGCAGACTGTCAGAAGTTGGCAGAGCGTCCAAGACTAAAGTAAAGCAGCTTCACAAGGCTGAACCGAGTTGTGACCATGTGTTGTTCTTATAAGTAGATGCTGTAGAGAAATGAGCTGTTATTTCCCCGTGAAGGACCAGACATGTGAGTTCGCTCTTCGCAGTTCATCGCGTGGGTGTTCTCGGCTGTCCGAGGAGCGATTCGGCTTTTCTCGGGGCCTTTCTTTCATCAGGTCGGGCCTCACAGAGAACAAACCCACACTGTACATGTTGAGAAGACAGACACGTCCAGTTCGGAGCTCCACATGAGGTGGCACTGAAGGGAAGGCGTGAGCCATGGCTAAGTGCCGCCAAATGTAAAACGGACAGAGGTTCAGTGGAGGGACGCAGAGCTTGTGGCTTTACGGTAGGCTGAGTCAGGTGAGGTCAAGGGCTTAACAAAGTCGTACCCAAACGGTACACGCGCAGCCGCAGGATAGAGGAGCTACATGGTAGGCGCATCTCATTTGCAGCCCAGACGTGTTTTCCGTGAATATCCATGAGGTAGTCCCCCATCCGCGAGGGCGGCCACACGGCTCTGTCCTGGCTGCCACGTCTCGTTTGGCGTGCGGGGTGTGGACGGGCTGCTCGGCCTGCCTTTCGCGCCCGGTGACCTTGCCCAGACACGGCGGACCTGTGTGTCACTGTATGCCCTGGGACCTGCCAGCCTGCAGGTTCCTCTGGGTTCCTACTGTGCAAGGAGATTGTCCACAATTTATTTGTGCATTTATTTATTTACCTGCGTATTTTTATATTTGTCTCACATTCCAGGTGTTTCATCGGAAGCCGTCATCCAAATCTCGGCTGTAACATCACATTATAATGGTTTTGAAAAGTTTTTTTAACGGTTCTCTCCTTTTTTCAGGTATTTCAGTGACAAAGAAGACACACACTTGTGAGTATGAACACCTTGTCTATTTTTTACTTAGAGTGGATAGTGCTACAATCACTGTCTCAGTGCATTCCTATTATATTGTAATTCATATGAAATTATTCTGAAGTGTAAAAATGACTTTCGGATATGTTACATGTTGACTTGTCCGATGGACAAAAATTCCGCTCTTGGTGCGACCTGCGTGGTAGGAGGGTAGATGGTTTGTATTTCAGTTTGTGAAAAATCCCACCATTTTCCCCATTCAGTCTCTTCTTTTTTGCTTGCTATGAATCAAAAACTGTGTTTTAGTTAAACTCCTTGATTCTTTCTTGCCGCTGTTCTATTCCTCAGACTTATTGCTTACATTGCCTTAAGGGTGGGTCATTTGTTATTTAGAGGAAGTGGTCATAGAGCGTCGAAAATGGTTCAGTTGTTCATCGTGAGACTTATCTGCACTGTTAGCTGTTATCTACTGTACGGTCTAGAGCTGCAGTCAGATGGGCCCACGCTATGAGGTTTGCAGAAACTGTACCTTTTGGCAGCATGATAGCACAGTTGTGGACAATAATTCTCTGCATTTTCAGTTTTCGATATTTCAGTGTTTCGCACTGTAATGCACTTCACCGAAATTGATCTTCAAGGAACTGGCGTACGATAACGATTTGATGTGAAAATACTGTAAATACTTACCCTCACGCAATTCATTGCTGAAGATCAGCTCGTCAAGAGAATACCTGTAAAAAGAACTCTTCAATGGAAAAATAGACCGCACGCACGTACGCACGCACGCAATGCCTATAACCACTTGTCGCAAGCGGGGTTGCGGCGAACCGGAGCCAAACTTGGCAACACGGGGCGCAAGGCTGGAGGGGGAAGGGACATTCACTTTGATTACAGCAGAATTCAGTAGAAATACATATGTGCGCATGAGACACATGTACATGCAGTACATTAACATGTAACTAAACATGTAAATACTCAGAAAAATAAATGTTAAAATATTATGATGGCTTAAGCCATTTTCTGTGTTTTATAAGTCAGATTCCCCTGATCTGTTATGATGCCCAATAGCAGTGAGTCAACTTTTCACTCTCCTTTTCTAAACCATCATAACCTTCCTAATCTCACAAAACAATCCACAGAATAACGTGTCGGTGACTGAATGTTTCTTGCAAAAGTATGCTTTTTAATTATTTCCCTTTGTTTTTCACATTTTTCTAATGAGGAGGCACAGCTGAATTGTGATCTACAGCAGAGGTGAAATCAGATAATCAGATATTGATTTCTGGCTTTGTGATCCTGTTATATCAGTATTTTTTTTGTTTTTTGCATTTTCCTTTGTTGCATGTGTAGATCACAAAAAGGATGTGGTTTATTTTTATATTTGTATACCTAGAGGACACTCTAAGAGTGTTTGTTTCTGAAATGATTAGGAGGAAAAAAACAAAAAATATATAATATATATATATATATACACACACGCAGTATATACTGTATAACATAATTGCATTTTGGAGCTATTTTGTGACATATCAGAGTATGTATTGCCAGATATTTCAACACAAATGGAAATGAATTACATGCAATGTGCCTCTGCACACTTCCTATCAAATCTCCATTAGGAATATATTTTTCTCCTGTCTTAAAGCTTCAGTGTGATTGAAACTGCAACAGAGGCCCGTATAACGTTGAGGCAGTCTGAAGGTTCCCCAGGAGGAGTTTATCCTATTTGCAGGCTCCAACCGGCAGTCGCCGTACAGCAACAGCCGAGTCCGAGCAACAAATTGTGTCCAAATGGGGCTTATTGTGACATACATTCAGATGTGTTTGCGATGTGCCTTTATGGCCCACGCTGGATTGTAGCTTCAACAAATTATTTCCTTGGAAAGAAATGCCAATTTTACTGAACAGGGGAGTTCAGTTTGCTGACAAATTAAGTCTTGCACTGGATTCTAATGGTGCCAACCGGATTTTCGTAGAGGTTTCCGTACCGTGTAAAGTACTGTCTAATGAGACAGTGCCGAAAAATGGGGCGGTTGCGCTGCAAGATGCGAGATTTGGAGGACGACGCTACATATGGCTGGAATTGCTTCTCTGAGGACTATTTTGTTCTGCTTTAGCACAGACAGATAGAAGGAAATTCCATATTCCCAGCAAAATGTCCATTAACTGAGAGCAAATATTTTGCAGATGTGAGAATATTCAATAGGTTTTTTAACGGTTGCTCTTGTCTTTCTGAGTAATCTGTGTGTGGCTACCTACTCTCTCCTTCCACTACATCGTTTCTAGCTATGAGCACTGCTATAAGCTCACTGTAAATGCAGTGCACAGAATTTGCTGACGTCTTTTTTTTTCCTCAGGTCTTTGTGCCTCTAAACCCTTTAATTTATACGGAACAGTGTACAACGATTATGCAGTCCTTACTGCTTTCCAGTAGACACTGCCGTTGTGATGATGGCCAGTTACTCATCATCCTGATACTCATTGAAACTTTGAGCTGAAGAAGTTTTATTGTGCTAACGATGGTTGAAGCCACGTCTTTGCCTCCGCGCAGCCCTCTCCACCTACCTCACTCCACTGCTGGTGTGCTTCCTTCTGCCGTCATAATTGGACCAGGTTAGACGCCATACATATGGGAAGTCAGAAGAGCCGAAATCAAAGTGCAAGTTTTACGAGCTTGGGTTCAAAGCCCTTGGAGAAACCTATGCTCTTTTATTTAAATTTGAACATGGAAGAAAATGCAACTACTGTATTTTTTAAAAAAAAAAAAAAGAGAAAAAAAATCAAAGCAAACCTTGAACTTCTTGATGACCTGATTAAAGTATAATCTATACGGGGAACGCTTGGGTTGCAGGCTAAAAGATGTGTTTTGGAGGAAATTCGAAAAGGTCAAATACAGCTTAATATTTTCTAAGTCTCTCCGGACGTCCCCGTCCACCAAACCCCTAAACAAACATGTCGGCCAGCAACCCAGGGTAATAATTCCACCACAGCGACACTAGCACCGAGTGCCGACATGACGGTGAATCTAGACATAATGGACGTCGCACCATCTTCGCTTGCACTTCAGTTGTAGAGGGGGCAGCTTCATTGTGGCGCCTTGTGATGGGAGTTGAGGTAGGAGGCAGACGCAAAGGCCCACCTTTGTACGCTGCGGGGAGACGGAGCTGTTGGCGAGCGCACTCTTACACCGTTACTCCGCTCTCCTCACCACGCTCCACACATTGGTCTCTGGTTGAAAGACGAACAACAGCTGCACTATTGCAGCTGTGTTTTACAACAAGCTGCTCGGTCAGAGTAAACAGCTATGAGGTATTCTGTAAAAGAATGGGTAAACACTTTGACCTTCCTCCTCATTGAACATTATTGCAAGGAGACAAGATTTATGGTAATGATAACATGTATATAAAAACCGACGGACAATAGGTGTAATGCACACGGCGAAGCATAACAAGATGTTTTATCTGGAGTTCAGCCATGCACTTGAGGTCTGTTTTCTGCTGGTAACTAAAGATGGTCCTTTTATCAGCAATGGGTATCTAGAACATTGCAGCACAACAAGCGGTTTCTTTAGCTGTGGAAGCAACAGCCCTAGAAGAGATCCCGTATTCATTCTTGCTTCAATGACTTTATATTTTCAGAATTAAAATACTCGGCAAAGAATTATTTAAAAAAAAATTATTTTTCATTTCAGCTGTTTCAAAGTTACACCTTAACATCCTTGTTTTCTCAATTATTTGACATAGCAAATGTAACAAATACTGGGTCCTTTAAAATTTTTCTTTAAATTACAATGTCTCGCAGGACTCTTTGTACCGTATGTGTTAATAAAGCAGTAACTTAAAGGCTAAATTTTCTCAGAGGAAAATAACATTTTTCACCCTTGACCTCACTTACAAGGGATGTTGTGCATTTTTTCTCACCGTGTATTCTAGGTGCTGTGTATACGTGATCGAAGACCATGTTACCTCTTATCTTTCATCACCAGGCTGATGCAGCACTTTCATTCTTCAATATTCAAGTACAGACCACATGGTAAAGTGTAAAACCATGATTAAAAATACAAACAGACCTGCTAGTCTGTCTGATGAAAGATTCGGTGGATGATTACCTGAACTTAATCTTCTTATGTGACTTTCCTTTTAAAGAGAGAAAGGGAGAATAACAAATTTAGGGAAAAAAAAAAATACAAAATCATTTGAGAAAACAATGAAAATCATTTACTCATTTTATGTCATGTAAGCATAATTTTGTGGCACCTTTATCTGTAACATAACCCAACACGCAATTAGTGTTAATTTATTCTGAGATCTCATATCACAAGGCATTTCTAAGAATCCCTTATGAAGTTATACTATTTATGAATGTGAATACATGCATGTTAATATTTTATCCACAGTCGCAATGACTTATATTTTGTAATATATATTTTGTTACAAGGGGGAGGCGGTGGCGCAGCAGGTTTGGCCAGGTCCTCCTCTCTGGTTGGCCTGGGGTTCGAGTCCTGTTTGGGGTGCCTTGCAATGGACTGGCGTCCTGTCCTGGGTGTGTCCCATTCCCCTCCAGCCTTGAGCCTTGTGTTGCTGGGTTTGGCTCGAGCATGCTGCGACCCCGCTTGGGACAAGTGGTTTCTCTGTGTGTATGTATGTATTTTGTTACACCATGATGGAAGTATCATTCATAACGTTACATCCATTCCATAAGAACTTTGCAGAAAGTGTGTCCAGTCAGTTGTTTTGCAACACAGAATTGTTTTGTATTATGCTAATAGGAAGGTAAAATTGAGAATAAACTGGTTCAGATGTGTCACTGTGATATTTCAACTGGTAAGGTAAATAGTTCAAACAGATGTTTTATTTGACACACAAACAGACTTTTTTAAATCAATGCAGCAAATTTAATTTGGATTGTGTTCAAATGCTGGAGCTTTCCCACGGAATATACCAACTTATAAAAATCTTAGGGGTGCCAATATAATGTCTAGCAGCAGTTGTATGTAAGCAATGCAGTATCATGTTTTTAGAAACGTGCATATGGTGAAAAATTATTTCCTTTTTTTTTTTTTTTTTTTTAAAGCTTTGCGCAAACACGGTGAGAATATCTCAGAGAAATAGTGACAGGATTCATTCATTAATTAACAAATCCCTCTTAGTAATGCCCAGCTGAAAATTCAATCCTCAGATTAAACTACTTCTAATTATTTGTTGGGTTATATTGTTACGGGAGAGCGGTGATGAAACATGTTTTGGTAATCTGACCTACTTACTGATTTAGTCAGATTAACAATGCTGGAAATTTTGAAACGACAATGTCTCTATTGCAGCTCACTAAACAGTAACAAGTAAGTAAGCGGAATTTATTAATCCATCTGTATTTGGTAGAGTACTCCAACGTAATTAGTAAATTAAAAAATTACTCGCGCAGTCGGTTTGCTTGTTTTGCTTTTCTAAGTTGTGCCACGAGTACACTTTTCTCATAAACGTGAAGAACGTACAGTTACAGCCCAACAATGAAATCAGCGTGGGTGTCTATGGATGGTGCCGCCCTATTGTGCCAAGAAGAGTAACTGGATGCTGTGAAAGAACATAAGCTACTTTCCTTACTGTGAATTGTAACTCATTCTGCTCAGGAGACTCCATTGAAATTTCAAGTGTGTAAAGAATACAGCAGGGTAGTAAAACGATACATCAAAGTATAATTGTGCATATCTCTGCTGGTGTTTTTCTGCCATCCTGCTGAGGTTTTAAAGAGTTGTAATGAATGTTAGAGCTAATAGATCGTTTGAATGCTCAGAATGGCAACACTGATGAATATCATATGAGGCGGAAACTGACAGTCACGTGCCTCACCGTGTAATAGCATCTTGAAATGGCCACGTTCAGATCTAGCAGTAATAAGTTGTGTCATCTTTAGCCTTTGTGTGGTGCATGAAAGGAACGCTCTTGTTTTTTGTTACCCCCTTCATTTAATCCCCGGTAAATGTTATTCTGGGTAAAATAGGTCAATGTAATATCAAAAGTGAGTGGCAGAAAGGAATAACATAAGAAAACGAGGAAGAGACATCTATTTAGCATATTTGGGATAAATCGGGCCACCTTTTTCTCCAACTTTTTTCTTAGACAAATTGTCAGTTCCTCATTTTTTTTCTGGGACAATGTTTGTCCTGTCATGTTTGTAAAACTGTACTTGCCTCTCTTTAGTTCTCTGGGGCAAAAAAAAAAAAAAAAAAAAGAGTGGTTTTTCAAAAATGCCTTCAGATTTTGAATTTTAGCGTTAGACAATTCCCAGCACCCTGAGTTACACCCGCCGGTCTTCGGAATGAGGATCCGAGGGGCTGAGCGGCTGCCCTTTGTGGCCCCCTCGTCGCGGCGCGGCTCGAGCTTTGTGAGGGCCGGAGCCGGAGCGGGGAGAGGCCCGCATCAGCATTTCTGCGCTCTGTCCCTTTGTGTCCTACCGGCGGAGAAGGAGCCATTGTTGTGAAGTGTTGTCACACAGGGAAATAAGAGCATGTGACATTTGACAAGGACACAATGCACTGATGAGGTTGCTGAAAATGGACCAATCTGTTCCAGTAGATTTGCCTCCCACCACCCCTACCCACAACCCCGCACCCAGTAAGACGGGCGGCGCCCGCTGAGGAGGCAGAGCCCGGGCAGGCCGCCGGAGGGTGGGGCCCTTAGTCTGCCGGACCGGGGTCGGCCTTGCGACGGTGCCGTCGCTCTCCGTGCCTCGTCGCTCTCCCATCCTGCGGGCCGGTCAGACGTGGGCCGAGATGTTGATTCGGCGTCTGAGCGGGCACATTGATTCATCTAGCTTGACAGAAAGCGGAGGTCAGCGCGCATCTTCAGAAGTGATGTGCATATCGGTTGGCCGGGAAAGTTTCACGTGCGTATCGTAACGAAATGTCCTTGCGCCACCATTAACTTCCTCTTCCAGGAGAGCCCTCATGTGGGTTCAGCTTGCTCCTGCTCACATGCCTGCTTGGGTGGCTCTGTGCTGCACTCTTCTCTCCCTCAAACCAGCCTTATCTCCAACTAAAACAGGCCTGCAGGGATAAAGGTCGTTTACATATCTAATTGCCGTATCTCTGGCAGTATAATAGTTTCTCATCAAAAGCGTTGTAAGATTTAAATGACAATAAGTATAAAAGTCAAAACGGCAGTAATCAATTAAATCAAGTCACATTTGAATTTAAACAGTATAATTATCATGTTGAACTTAATGTCTAAATTATTTTGGAGTAACAATATTTCATGAAGTCCGCTGAGCCGGATTTCCGATGTAGTGTTGAATTCAAGGGGGGTGCGGTGGTGCAGTGGGTTTGGCCGGGTACCTCTCTCTCTCCGGTGGGTCTGGGGTTCGAGTCCTGCTTGGGGTGCCTTGCGATGGACTGGCATCCCGGTCCCGGGTGGGTCCCCGGGTGGGGGTCCCCTCCCCCTCCAGCCCTGCCCCCTCTGTTGCCGGGTTAGGCTCCGGTTCACCTCGACCCCCCTCGGGACAAGTGGCTTCAGACTGTGTGTTTTAATTCAAAGTATGGCAGATGCCACCGGTCAGAAGACTGAAATTAGTTCCTCTTATTGGACACGTCGGTACACACAGACTCATTTATAGTAGACGCACATGCGTGCAAACCACAGCTTTGCCTTCGCTACCTGGAAGTAAGCGGCCGCTGAATTTGCTTATGGGAACTGCGACCTGAATGGGAACAAACGTGAAGGAAAGACCGTTTTTAACTGAACGATACAGAATTGTTCTTCAGAATCAAACCGTGTCACGTTATGTTCCTTCTCAAATTGATAAAAATTTCCACGTCGCGGGGCTACCCAAGTGCCAGCGAGGACCTCTATTTGTAAGAATGTGCGAAGGAATTGCAGTGACAGAATAATTCAAAAACAGCCTCCTTCCTTTCTGCGATCGCTGTAGAAGAAAGATGATTTGGGGATGATAGTCAAAGTCAGAGCGCCGGTGACAAATGGCTCGGTGACAGGCGACTATTAAAGAGAAACCGGGCCCATGAAATAGATTGTGTGCTTTGTTAACCCGGCTGACATTTGGGAGACAGGCAGTGTCTGTGGTGCTAGCAGGCTGATTACCCAGCCCATAAATCAATTACACGGAGCAGGAGGTGAGGCCACCGAGATGATGTTTAGACACACAGAGCATGAGTCACTCCTGTAAGGGCACAGGCACACAGAGAACTTAATTATCCATGTCACAGAGAAGATGCCCCCATCCTCCCGTAGAATTTGCTTACTTATTTCTAGCCATGCTGCACGATTACAGCGTGATGAACCATTTTCAGACGATCAATGCAAGTCTGCTAATGTGCGTGTGCGTAGTTATTAATTACCCACATCCGATGACTTTACAATTCCGCGCAACAATACGGCGTGCGGTAGCCAGGAGAGGCCAGGTGCGTCCCCGTCGGGGAAGGCGGCCGTGAGCGTGAGCCACGGTTTTAAGTGTCGCCGAGCCAGGCTCGCAAACAAGAGCGTACGAGAAAAAGAGGAAGCGCGGGCCGGCCTTTTGTTGAGAAAGCCGTGCCGAAGATTCGACAGATAATGGGCGGGTGGATCCGCTCGCCTCGGCGACATCAAAGGGCGGCTCGGAGAAAGAAGCGAGAGCAACGCCGGTCTTTTTTCATCCGTGTGTTGCCTTGGTGGAAAACGCCTTTGCCCATAATTAACACCTTGCTAAATTGGTGTCCGCGATGATTAAGTGACAGCTTCCCTAATGAGGTGGAGCTTGTCTGGAGGTTAGTTCACGCGAAAGATCAAGTTCATTTCTCACCCGGTGATAGTCATTAAAACCGTAGCCTAAATACTTCAAAATTTTAAATCAAATATGGGGGAAACCTGAAGAATAAAGTTGTGCCCGAGCTTGTGCTCGCACTCTTTGTTTAAAGAGCAGCCAGACGTGTACGAAACATGTAGAGGAAGCCCACACTCCTGTGTTGTAGAACTCCTGTCTTTCGCTCATGTTCATTCTGTCTGGCTTTGGATGAGAAACTTGAGGGCAGCTTAGGCTGAAGCATTGCTTTTTTGACATGATTGCATCAAAATGTTGCACTTAGGACTTCTTGAGTTATGGTCTTTTATAGTGCCCCAGAGAACAACACTTTTTTTTCTGCTGGAATCCAGATTCCTCTCATTTTTCTGAAGTTTTAAGGTGATTTTCTGCAAGCCTTTTCAACATCAGCGTTGGTACGGAATTAGCACCCAGTGCTCAGTGCTTGGCTACCTCAAAAATTCTGTCTTTCATTCATTCATGGTATTTTGTCATCATATTTCTCTTGTAATTTTAGGGTTTTATGTTGGCCGTTTTATTTTTTTAATCCAAAAACCAGAAGTTAAACTAAATACATAAATGCAGATCATCTATACATCTACTGAAATATATTTTGAAATTCTGTTGGAATTTAATTTTGTAAAAAATTTGAGGACATTTCAAAGGTGTCAGTGTATGTTAAGGTAATAAGGGCATCCTCTGTTTTAGCTCAAGTGACACCCTTCTATTACTGTATGTTCTTTAGCACGCAATGAAGTCTTTCCATCCTGTGTACACAAGGCACAGATGCCATGTCCCAATCTTAACAATATGCCATATTCCAGATCATCTTTAAGCATCTTCTTATTTTCTTGCTGACTAATTAACACCGAATTATTTTGATGTGTGATGTTGTTGTGCTGGTTTTCTAAATCAGAGTCAATATTCTTTTTAAAAAAAATAAATAAATAATATTATAAAAGTTTTGATAAGCACTAAATACATTTTTCATCTACTTTACTGTATAAAGCATAGCCCATCATGATCTTTGCAATAAATGTAAAGCACTTATCTCCCAGCAGAATCTAAAAAAGTCACCTGGATCAGTTATTTACTGTTTTTTCGTAATGATTGAACTGCATGTTGGTTGAATGCAGTTTGTCTTCTCTTGGGGCCATTGAACCTGAAGAAACTTAAAGGCATCCTGAAAGACTAAAAGTGGGCCAGGAGCCGGTGCTTCCTGGTGACCTACCTCGCTCACTGGTTCCAAGAACAAAGTTCTGACAGGCTTCCTCCTCTGCGGACCACATTACAAATGTGAAAACGGTATGGGAGGAACAGGCCGCCGTGATGAATCGCACCTCCTTGCTGATGGCATCCTCATAAGTCAGGAGTAGGAGTGTGACGTCCATGCTAAAAAGACTCTACCTGGCATAACTGAAAGCGTGCAGGAGGCGTGGACCGAAACCGGGGGGTGGGCAATATGGTGAGAGCGTGTATCTGTGATAGCCTCGAGATCCCCCTCAATCTTATGCACAGACCACACTCCCGGCAGTAACTGTCTTGTCTTTTTTTCTTTTTTGTCATTAAAGGATCCTTGGAAAAGTTATTTCTTTCCCTGACAGGGCAGGACAATTTTGATATTAATAAATGACCATAATCTGCTGAGGGACATCTGCAAGGCTCGCTGGTGCTGTCCAGACTTTGCTTAACAAAAGGAAAAGCTGAAGAGCTGCAAACGAAACTGAGCAGCCATCTGCTGAAATCGACCGAGCTTGTGTTTTCGTTTTAATTTTTGTACTTTCTGAAACCGGAAAAATAGATTTGCCCGAATAAATACCTTTCGTGTTTCTCAGAGCTTCTCGTCAAGAAAACAGTAACCGGTGACTACTAATGTATATATAATAGAGAACAAATTTTCAAAAAGTTCAGTAAAGCATTTTTTGTTTCGTTATCATGCACATTGTATGGACTTTGTTCATAAAATAAGTTCTGACATCATTCATTTGTAACAATCGCTCCTTAAAATATACGTTCGTATTATTTGCATGGCATCTTAGTCCAAGGCAGCTTGCAATGGTAGTCTTGTACACTGAGCTACTTGCAACGACTACGACTTACCCTTTTACATGGCAGGGTATGCTTATTTTATCAATTCAGACTAAGCACCTTGATCAAGAGTACTAGAGTGGGAGTGGGATTCAAACCTGCATCTTATGATTGCAGGGTGACAGCTCAAACCACTACATTACCTGCTGCCTCTGAGTACGGTGGGGTGTAATTTTTTTTTTTTTTTTTTTTTCCCCCCCTGTTCCCAGAAGCTTAACTATTTTCGTTTGTATCATCATCCTTTACAGCTGAAGTATGTCAGAAGCGGCGAAGTTGGAGGAGAGTGCCAGGGCTTCGTTGTGGGGCAATACATCATACGCCATAGGGAGTCTGCCTTGTATGCTCTGCTATAATGAAGTTTATTTGTTACGTTCTCCCAAAAGGCCGTGTTCCCCCTGCTGCCCTTTTTTGACACTCTTACAGGAGTTGCGTGGCAAAACAAAAGTATAATTATGTTTTCCCTAACGATGGCCCGGTGAGCAGGGGAAGTGCCACGTGAAGAAAAAGCGGCCGCATTATCGGTGCCTTGTACCTGGTTATGACCATGATTATTATGCGGGAATTGACCCGACCTCTTTTCTTCAAGGCAGCCCTCGGTGAAGAGGGAACATACATCAGGTTTGGGGAACCATGCGGTGTGCCAGTTAATTTGGATTCAGATGGTTCCGCTCACAGTGGCATCTCCCCGCTGAGCCCAGCTAAGCTCCTCGTGCAGACTGCAGTCTCCTAGAGGCAGCCCTTCTTCCGTCCTTCTGTGGCTTTTTCTTCTTCTGGACAGATTGCTATGAATGAGAGTAAATCCCCATGTGCATATCTGTGAAATGTAATAAAGTGTCGTCGCTGAACACTGAGCCTCTATTACATGTCTGTTTTTAGCATTTCAAACGAGATAACGTGCCATTTTTAGAGTATGGTTAAGTGATTGATGAATATGCAGCGCATTTGTTGTACTGCATGTGACTGCTGCTGAATGCTGCAAAAAGGACTCGCGCAGAACTGGAATAAAAGACGTTCCGGATGTGTTTTATTCCACGTCGTGTTACCATTGTATTTTCCCTACTGCTTTTTTGGGCTTTTGCCTTGGAATAATAGGAGTCCAAATGAGCCACATTGACCTTATGGATGCAAAATGTGCTTCCTGCTCTTCTCATCTGAGGCACGGTCGTTTGTCTCCCCGCTCTTCGTTTTAGAAATAAATGCCCTAAGACAAAGAAATCTCCCTGACATTCCACCCCTATTAAAACTAGCCAAGCGATGACAACAACAACAAGAAAAAAGGAAGGAAAAAAAAAACAGCAAAATAGCTCTGAGGGCCAAGGGGATGTTTTCAATTAGAGGAAGTACAAGAGGAGTTTATCAAATTGTTTACCGCCAAATGTAACATGTACCTGGAAGGGTCCAGATTTAATTACGAGCAGGGCGATCCTGCGCATCGGTCTCGGAGAGCATCCGAGCACGGCACGCCAAAGCTGCCCCAGCGCTTCCTCTTCAAACACGTCCATTCTGCGTACCCAGCGCTATGTAAAGTACGCCGAAAACTCCCTGACGCCTGCGTTCGGGTCCATTGTTTCTGCTTTCTCTGGGTTTTTTGTTTCCTCCCGGGTCGCCTTACGCGACTCGGCTCTCGTGCGGTAATCTCGTAAGTAAGCTAATTAAAAGATGGCCTTGATTGGAAGATATTGGGCTGTGAATTATTCAATCTGCCAGGGGTGGATTGAGCTCCGAGTCAGGAAGCCTCCACACACTGTCAGCCTGATTAAACTACAGGGAGAGACGAGAGCCAGTCTACAATTTGCTGAGAGAAAAAAAAAAAAAAAAAAAAGCTAAATGAGCTGTGTGCCGCTAACCCTATCAGATTCGCAATTAAATTACATATCGGTTAGAATGCATCAGAAGGCCACAGTGCACGGTGGGTCAGTTTGATTGATAAACTGAAATGCGGGTCTTTGTGCACGCATGAACCGTTGGCTTATATCAGCCTCTGCATCTGCCTCCGTGGGATTCCGTTACACCGCAAGTTATTGCGTCTCCTGCCGATACAAAGCGGCACCTGATGCTTTTCTAGAGAACGCCGTTCTGTTCGCTCCTTCAGGATGACAGCTTCAGTGGCGTTCTTACAATAAAATCCTTCTTTCATTTTCCTGACGGAGCTTGTTGAGAGCACTCTTACGGAGTCCTAAATTACTTCGGTCTGAATGATCGAGACAGTTCCCTTAGTGAGAAATACACATAAACAGAAGGGAGAAAAGAGCTGTATGAGTTGTTTTCTGAAGCGAACTATTACGTAATAATTGTGGAGGACACCGGTGACCTAAATCTTGTCGGCGGCTGTGTTACTGAAGTCACTGTGTCATTCCCCATATTTTCCCGACTACTACGTCGACAAAAATGTATGTCGTGTTTACAAAAAAAAAAAAAAAAAAAAAGAAGAAAAGGATCTTCTCTAGGTACTTCTGTTTTTTCCAAAATATTCTTTTTTTTTTTTTTTTTATTACAAATGGAGGGACAAGCATTTGTGAAGCGCCAGTGTAGAGATACTATGATCCCAAATGCTTGTCGGACCATAGGCATGGTGCTCAATCTGTGTCGGACTGCATGTAGATAATATTGGAGCCAATTGCTTGTCAGGTTGTGTGCAGATAATAATTGAATCAAACGCTTGTCGGAGAGCACCTCTCTTCGGGTGGGTCTTCTCTTGAGTCCGTTTACTTCAAAAATAGTATCTTTATATTATTTTTGTTCTTACCAAATATTGTCGTGGTAATAATGCAAATATATTAATGTCACCTGGACAATTTCCTTAGTCACTTAACTTTTCTTCGTAACCTCTTGTGGGGAACGTGTGGCAGCCCGTGCAGGGTGCCGTCATGAGACGTTAATGTGGAGAAAAGACGTTCAACTGAGTTGAAAATAAACTGGAAAAAAATATTAGGAAAACAGCTATGACAATTTCCAGACATCCCACCTAAAGTCAAGATGAGTGAATGAGTGAGAGACCGACTGCCTGTTCTTCCAGACCTTGTCCTAGCTGCCTCATATATGGGTTCAGTCAGTGAGAGGCAGCTGGTTGAATTTTCCAGGAGGCTAAAAAGAGCAGATCCTATGGCTTCTTCATGAAGTCAGACCCTATCCGTGCCATGGTTCTGCCTCCGACCATCTCACACTGCGTAATTTAAAACAAAGTATAGCAGTCTGTGTATTTTTTCTTATTCAGATTGACTGTAATAAGTTTCTTAATGTGTAATCATCTTGCAGTTATTACACTTATTGTAAAAAAATGTACGTTTTAATTATTTTATATCTACTTTTTAGAATTCAATCTATTACTACATTCATAATGTTTAAGTCTGTGTGCGTAAGAGTAATTTTAAAAAACTGTTGAAATATTTTCGAAAACAATCCCTCTAAATCAGTAATTCTAGCATACTCACAATGCAGAAGATTAGACACCACAGCAGAAGCATTAGAAATAATTATAAGCAGTACCTGAAGGTAAACAAAGCTGCATTCGCAATGCTTACTTTGTATATGTTAAATATAACTGTAATCGGTTCAAGTCAACGTACAGAAAGTACAATCTTGTACACTTTACCTTTCCCTTTGAAAACCGCAGCGATGTATAACAAGCATACTACATTTTTTCAACATTCATTTAAATTTGCTTGCATTTTATTGCACTGAAATGAGGTGAACTGGACAATTTCATTTGCACGTATATTTGCGTGGAATACATTTTTTGGAGCTTTCATGTATTTGGCAGTCCTATGGTCTGTTTAAAGAGACTTTTCTGTTGTGAACTCAAGCCAGCAGTATTTTTTTTTTTCCCCCTTGAAGAAGATATTCCTGGTGTTGTCTGCTTGATCTATTGAAGTCTTTCATAAGAAAAAGCCCCAGGAAATTGCTTAAAATGGCTCTAAATTGCTTTATGATTTTCTGTTGGTTTGTGCAGATATGAGTTGATATTATGTTCTCTACTCGTGGCATTTGCACTAAATTAACCTGCATTGTTTTATACCTTCCGAAGCGTAGGTTAAATCCATAACACTGTTCCCTAACAGGGCAAATCTTGTTTGCGTTCAGCTACTTCCCAGGCTCTTTCTGCAGACTGCTTGCTAAGTGTGATGTATTTCTGTGTCTCGTGCTACAAGAGGTCAGACATCATGTGTTTGCCAGTAAGTCTCACCGGTCTCGGGGAGCCCGGGCTCTGCTCTGGGCAGCGAAGCGGGCAGAAGCCCGGCCGGGGCCGCACGGTTAAAGAGCATAATTTGCGTCCTCCGCCAGTGCGTGGGCCGCCATTGACAGACTGCTAATGAGGCCATTATCAGCTCCGGTCCTTCCTGTTCTCCAGGGCTCCGCTGGAAGCTCCGCGCCACCCCTCAATTGAATTCCATCCCACGGAGTTTATTTACAATAAATACATTTGTTTTAATCAATTAAAGGGAGCGAAAGCCACTTGACATGTGTTTATCGGAAGAGGCTGGGGGCTTGTCCCCCTCCCCCATCTGCTGAGGGCTGTAGCTATCAGTGGGCTCGTGCCTTCTCTGTGCGGACATGATGGCTCTTCAAAGCGTGGCGTTTACTCACGCGCCCAGCACAGCTAATGCGGCCGTAAAACGTGTGACTCAACACGGAGAATTTAGCAATTGTCCGCAGTTCATTGAGGAGCGTGTTCCTTTCTCCGTCACAAAGTCCAAATCAAAGACTTTTTTGCCTCGTTTCCTCGTTCGCTTCCTTTCCGAGGATTCATTTTCATTTTCTGTTGTACTTTCAGAATTTACTGGAACACTCGGAGCATGGGCTAATGACCTCTTGTCTTCAGACAATAAGCGCAGGCTCTTCCACGTTCCCATTTTCGCTTTACCTTTTTTTCCGTGCCAACAACAGGCCATTTGTACCAGATAACGGTGACCTCTACGGGTAAACCGGGTGAAAGAACCATCTTTTCTCAAGCATGCTGAGGAAATTGGCTGACAGCTTCACTGTCTGCTAACTGATTCCTTCATCACTTTTGGGTTCAACAATTATCCTTAAACATACGTTTTTAGCATGAAGCAAAACCCAGAAACCCAGAGTTATATTGCATGTTGTTAATGTACTACAATAAAATGGTAAGTTGTGCTTAGTCAGAGCCAGTTTAGTGTGTGTGTGTGTGTGTCTGTGTCTGTCTATGGCTATAAATTGTATATATCTTTCTGTAAATATTATGTATATCTCCTCATTTTACCTTTAACTGGCATTAAATATTGAACATTTGTCTGTACATTATTCTGCTATTATTTTTTAAGCTAAATTTAATTTAAAGTTAAAATGTTTATTTACTTACAATAAATAGCCATCATTACTGATCATGTGACATTTCTATTGAAACTAGTGTTTTTTCACTTTACAACTTAATGAATTTATCAAACATTCTGGTTTCAGACTCACTGCCAATCAATGTGAATTATCCAGTCTGTCTGTTACTTTGTAGTTATATTGGTTTTACCATCATTTCATGAACATAAAACTGCTTTTCTTGTAATATCTTTGTGTGTTTAAAAAAATGTGCATTTGCTTATATATACTCAGAATTGTAAGTTATTTCAGTATTGGTGCATTTAACATTTTGGTACCAAAATTTTCATGACAAGAATTACAAACTAAAATCTGACAAAATATGTCAGTCAGCGTGGGAAATATGTCTGAAGAGTAGTTTCCTCAGTGGGTTATCACAGAAGTCACCAGTGAACTGTGCAACTCTTGGAAATTGATGAAAACCAAACTACAAAAAAAAATTAATTCTTTATAAATCTCAGTGTTCTTTAATCTGACAAGTTTTCACTCTTTCCTGTTAGACCTTTGCACATAATCACGTATACAGTCCAATGTTATCTTTAGGACAAAACAAAAGCGTCGTGCAATTTCCAGCTACTCTCTCTCCCTTTTTCTCTCTCTTTCTGTCTTACTCACACACACACACACACACACACACACAAAAACAAACACGCCCACCGTTTCTTACCCACACAAAGCGTATTTCTTTTTTTGAAAGGCGGGAGTGGGACGAAACTAATTCTATCACTCAAACATCTCAAGTAGGGGCTGTTCATGGGTTACAAAAGGTTTTTCACTGGAGTGCCTTTTGTGAAACATTCGAGTTCTTGGCAAACAGCAGTTCAGACTCACGGCCCAACGGGGAGGATTATGCAGTCGTGCTATATGTCTTCACCTCAGCATTGTTGTTTGAAATCTGCAGTGGAACGTCTTTCCGTTTGTGGTGACTGAGGGAGGCTTCTGAAGTGCGAAAGAGGTGCGCGGGTAAAGACAATATGAGCCCTCGACACCGTCCATATTTACATATGTACAATTAGTTCAGATATAATCTGGTCCTCCTGGGGTGGTGACATTTTAGCGACCTTGTTTGTTTAACTGGTCATTGGGTTTCGTGTCACCTACGTGTTCACTACCTGGCAACCGTGCACCGATTAAGCGAATCCAAACCCGTAGAAGCATGTTTCACTACAGCTGTGTTTTTTTTTTTTTTTTTTTAAATCGTCGTCTGTCCTTAATTTGAGGCTGCAACAATGCAATTAAGATAAATCTTAGAAAGTGGCGAAATCTGTCCTCTTTGCGATTTATGACATTTGGTCCAGCATGTGGCTTTGCATAAATACCCCAGTGGGGACAGAGCTTGCATTGGCATACATTTATTGATTTATTCTCAGCTGACAGTTCCCCACATGAACAGTGACAGTGTAATAATTATGATGAAGATATCCTTGTGCAGAGGGATTGGGTCAGCCAGATCTGTGACGCAGCAAGCTCACCTAAACCTCAATTAACAACCGGATGAAATCACCTAAATTAACAAAAGGGATGCATGAACACGGGCGAAGGCGAACATGGCAGCGAAGCACGCATGTGAAACGGAAGAGCATTGTTCGGAGGCGACTGAGGAAAACAACGGTGTAGACATGTTTGTCTTCCGCCGAGATTATGGGCCAACCGGGCTTTTTACACTGGCTTATTATTGGGAATTCAAAATTGAGATTTGATGCTGCCAGCGCAGGCTTGTAAGTCCAGAGTATTGTATCAGGGAAAGGCAGCTGGAGAGACTGATCAGCTTACAGTGCAAGCCAAGGAGAATAGAGTGTGGGAGAGGGATGTGTGTGTGTGCGCGTGTGCGTGCGCGCGCCACTGCGCCTGTGCGTGCGTGTTCTTTTCCCCCCCCCCCATCTCCTCTCCCCATCCACACATCTGCCTCATCTCATCTGACTGTCGGGTCGGAGGGACGAGTCGGCCCACGATGCTCGGCACAGGCCCTTAGCATTACCTTAGCCCCCACGGCATGGCGGCGGGAGGGGACGGCGTGTACGCCGTAGAGCCGCGCGCTGCAGCAGAGCAGAGGGCGGGAGCTGCAGCCAGTCAGAGGCTGTCGATCCGAGCCGTGCTGCTGCTGCAGCTGCAGGAGGGCCGCGCTGTCGTCACGCATCTGGAGTCACTTCGAGCCTCGTCTGTCTAATCATTCATATTTATTGGTCTGGAGGGGAGGGCCACTTTGGTGTCGGGAAGCCTCAGCCGAGCGCACGAGGCTCCACGTCTCTTATTTTTCTTTGCATTCCACCGTTGGAGCTGCCGAGGGGAGGGAGGGGGAAGACAGTCAAGTCGAGCTTCTGTTATGACTCTTTTCCCCCTGCAAGAGATAAGCGTGGCGAGATAGTGACAGCGTGCTGTGTCTGCCGGCTGCAGACGCAGACGCTGCACTGCAATCAGTGGGAAGTGGTCCAGGTGCCGCTTTAAAAGCCCTCGCCGACCGCGCTCTAGTGGCTGCCTGCTGTGCCACTCAGAACGCGGGGGCGGGGCCAAGCCCGTATCTGCGCTGATGTCACAGTCACATGGATTTTCATGTGGTCATGCACTAGGCAGCGATAGAGCGGTGCTGGCCAGCTGCTGCTGAAACAGCAGTGGAGGGCTTTGCTCTGGTCGTAGCGTTTTTCTTATGGACTTGGAGCTTAATGATGTATTTTGTGATTTCAGCTATGAAAGGTAAGAGGAAAGCGCATGCTCTTCATGTGGGGATTTAGACAGGCTGATTAACAAGTGGTTCGCAAATGGTTGGCATGTGTCTCTGTCTGTCTCTGTGGTACTATTCGTCATCTCCATTTCGGTAGCTTGCAAGGAAAGAGAAGAGTGCGAGGGGAGGCAGCCTCACAATGAATGTGCTCTTTGCTGGGGAACGAAGATGTGGCAGAACTAAGTTGCAAGCCTTTTTTTTTTGACATGTTAATTCTCTGTGCATGATACTGTCAGTGAAATTCTTACTCTTTGATGGAGCGAAAAAGGGTTCTTCTCCTCCTCCCTTTCAGTTTGGGGGATGTGTTGTGGATTAAAATAACCGTTGCCTGCACAGACATCGTGCACCTAATCTGGATGTTTCCTCATGATCACTACGTTTATATTTTCCAAAAAAGAAATGAATCCGGCAATATTAATTAGTGTGGCGCTGCTCTGCCTGCGTCTATAAAACAGCTGAAAGTTGCCCAGTGTGTTGAGTAAGAGAGAGGGCATCTGCATGCAAATCAAATATCCCCCCCCCACCACCACCCTTACTTAATCCTGTTTTTCCAGTCCCGGAGATGCCAGAGATGAGTGTGTTTTGAATGCGGACAAGAGACACACATTGACATTACAAGTTTGCACGTTGGTGCCCAGCCTAGGAGGCTGCTGCTGATGTTGGTCGTGTCGCCGGAGCCCTCGGCTCTCCCTCGTTCTCCTGCCTCATATTTGTGTGTTGTGCTCCACTGACCTATTTTCTGGGCATCGGCGCTGGTGCACATGATGGGCGTCCGTTGGAGCGCGAGACTTGTTTTTCCCCTATCCCGGCGGTGATATGGATCCCGCACTCCGGACTGAGCATGCTTAATCCCTCCGCCCCACCCCCCACCACCACTGCTAGACCTACAACAGCCCCCCCCCCATCCACCCTTGCCTTGCTGCAGCCCAGCTTCCATAAACACCACCACCACCACCCCCCTGTCCTGAAGAGGACCGCTGCCAGCTGTCATTATCTATTAGCCGAAAAGTGGCGGGAATGGAAAAAGCGACGTATTCCAACGTTTGAGCTTCAGCAGCACGCGGCACCCGAAACACGCGCCGTATCTCACAGTTCCAGTCAGTGGTCACCTCAGATCACTTGGCCTTTACTTCGTTTCTAGAGTTTTGCCTGTGTACTTATTCGTTATTGTTCTCAAATGTATGTATGTATGTATGTATGTATGAGTGTTTTTGTAAACGGCCCGAGACAGCGCATCTAATTGCTGTTATTAAATAAATGTTGTTTTTTGGAGACGACGTGGCTTGGTTGATGCGTTGCTGGAAGATTCTGCACATGATTATATTGCATTTTTGTGACTTCAGATGTGTTATAAACATTTAATTTCATAATTTCATGTGCTTTTTTTCTTTACAATGAGCTCAAAACTGTCAGATTACGTTTTCTGCTTTTGATAGAGGATAAGAACGACCCTGCAGCCCTGACAAAAAAAAAAAATGCAAAGGGGACCATCCATCCTGAATTCATTGAGCCTAAAAATGACAGTGTGACATTATTGTTTTGTAGCTATTGCGAGTGTCCTTTTGTTGTCCATGTAATGAGCAGCGTCTCTCAGTTTCACAGATTGGACACGGCCAAACCCGGCGCTGTGGGAATAATGTGCGCTAGTTTGATAATGGCAGGTTGCACAGCTCCCCCTCGGCGCGTCGTCGAGGACTGATGTTAATAGCCCACTTGTGTTACTGGAGAATACACTTGTTCGTTAAAAATGTCTGATTATGTGGGTTCGCCTGCCCGCTTGCCAAGGGTGCCCGTTTTTGCTGTGTGAACCATTTCCACTGATATTGAGACATCATATCAAGAGATTAAATGGCACCGATGCAGAAAAATGGTCGGTCGCAACCTACACAGAAAACGCTCGTTTCAGATGTCCCCCTAGGTTTTCTCGATTCGGTCGCCCTCTCAAAGACTCCTTCATTTTTAAATTCGGTCTGCTAAAGCAGAGGCGGGCCGGGCCGTCGTTAGCCGAGAGCGTTTGTGCCTGTGCTGTAATTTCTGGTCATCCGAAGAGTCATTGTAAGCCCGTATCCTGGACGGGCCCCAGAAGCTTCCGCGCTTCATCGTGACGGCCTCGTCGTTACAGCATGTACGCAAACGTAGACTTCGTACTGCGATTATTTTTTTTTTCCCCTTTTCTCCTCTGTGCTTCGCTCTCTCGCTCCCTCTCCACAGCTCTCTCTCGCCATTCTCGTCACAAAGAGCTCTCTACAAAGTCTGCCAGCCATCTGATAGCCTGTAAAGCACCTAATTACCTTTAATTGAAACATTCCAGTCATTATAGCATGCAAATTGGCTGGTCTGCTCAGCAAAATTAAGCGGAATATTGCTTACATCCGATGAATCGTTGAAGAAAGTGGGAAAACAAAGGCATATGTTGCCCAAAATATTTTTCTCTTTCGGAAAACATTAATAGTAGGGACATGGCATGTGAACTCCTGAACGGTTTAGAACGTGCTGTACTGTACTGTACTCTTCTCTACTCTACATGTACGTTGAGCCGTAGCACTGGGCCTTACAGGACAGCGGATACACAGTGACTGACGCTCGAAGGACGGCAGCCATCGGACTGCGGTGATTCGGTGCTTTCGGTGCAAAGCGAAAGAAGTGCTTTGAGTCCAGGTGGGGCGAGTCAGATCGTGTCCTTGGTACGCCAATGCGTTGGGCTCGGTGGCCTTTGTCGCTGTCCGTCATCTTCTAGGTGAGCCGCGCGCCCGTCTATCTGGCCGCACGCTTCGTTCGCACCACGGCAGAGGTTAAAAAGATTTGCTCTGATCTTATTAGTGGCACAGGACATGGAGAGAGAAAGAGAGCCTCTTCAGATTAAGGTGAATGCAAAATATAGCCAGTAAATGCAGGATAAAGTAAAATCCCAATTAGCTCGAAAGAGGTTAGTCTATTAATTATGGCAAACGGTAGATGGTAGATAAATTAATTTTGGGTAAAGTGTGAATGTCAAATTAGGTAAAGTGCTCATTGTGTTTTATAATTTTTGCATGTAGTTTATTATCAAATATTATTATGGTTGTAATCAGTACAATATAAATACAGATAAAAATGCAATTTTACATTGTTTCAGTCTCTTTTTATATTTTAGATTTTTATTTCCTTTATTTTATAAAAGTTCATACTTCTGGGTTTATATGAACAGGTATACATGGTCATTTATTCATTAGACAGGGTTAAAGGACAACATTTTTTTTTTTTTTTTTTTTTTTTTTTTTTTTGTTTGTTTGTTCAGTTTTATAGGTCCAATAAGTGAACACTCTTTATGAAATAGTATGTGACTGTATGGAACACAGTGTCAGTAGGGCATGTCTGGACCCACAGCTCAGTGACAGCTTTCCCCTGAGCTAAAACAGGGCTGCAGTGGGCAGATTTGGTGCGCTGTGAAGGTGTGCCATTTGTCTGCATCTCTGGGCCCCCTCCCACGAAGCACGTGGTCCGCCAGCGTGCAGGGCTGCTTAACAACGTATTGACTGCTCTTTGAATGTGTGGATTTTTGATTTGCAGAGCTGCTTCACAGGGAGCACTTGCAGGTTTCAGATGACAGTTGTCCAGGTCTCTGCGTGTGATACTGAGCACATGGATCGGCACTCATTAAGACAGACAGACAGATAAATAGTGTACTGTGGCATGTACAAATGGAGCGCGGAGTAGCAGACTATAATCAAATTCATGTTCTTGTATTTTTATGTTTATACAGTTTAGCTGTTTAATCTCATGACCTCTTCCTTGAAGCATATCTTTGTATTTCTAATCTATTATTAATATTATTACTTAGCCAGCACTTTTATCCTAAGTGACTTACATTTTTGCCCATTTATATGGTTGGCTATTTTACTGGAGTAGTTCAGTTTAAGTACTGTACATTTTTTCCGTGGTACTTCAGTGAGGACTTGAACCAGCTGCGATCCAGGTACAAGTCTGTCTTATTAACAGTTATACTGCCTTCCTTCCATATTTATGTTGATCTTTTTAAACTCCTTCTTCATTCTTGCGGGCTGTTTGAAGAGCGGCGTCTTGTTCCTCACCATGCCTTCCAGTTCTCTGTGGTTGGCACTTCTTGCACGGGCCGACGTGCAGCTGTGCGGTGGTTACACTTGTGTGAGAACGTAAGTGGAAAGGGCAAGTACCCCTCCGAGGTGAGCCTGCTGGAGCGATCATCTTGAAAAGTGTCTAACACGAGAAGAATTGCTCATTATTTACCTGTTATTATGAACTGCATTTATCACAGCTTCCAATCCATCAGCCAGTCCGCCATGCTCACTGGACCGCGTGATGTCCGGTGCCGGGTCCTCGCTAGCGCTTGGGCACGGTGTGGCGTTCGTCTGAGATTTTTCGCTCCTTTTTATGGAACGCAACTGTCATTGCACGAACGCTCTATTATTAACTTTTTGCGCTCGTATGTTTGTCTCGCACCCTCCTTTGTCCCTTGTTGAAGTGCTGACCGGTAAGACCCTGACGCGCGCGGTAGGCTGTGCTGGGACAGGGCGTCCGGGCTGGCGATGCATCACCTGGGCGCAGCATGCGAGCCATGGCTCCTTGTCGACGGCAGTCCCGGGAATGCATGCGCTCTGGAGGCCAGTGCCGACGATTCGAGAACACGCGGTTAGGAGAGGAAGGGGGTTTTTGTTGTTCTTTTATTTGAGCCGTGTTTTGTAGCGTGTCTCTCTTTCTGTGGATTCCTCTGGAGGGCTGTCCGATACCCTTTTGAAGTCTCATCAAAGCAGGAAGGGGAAGAAAAAGTGTTATTGATTGTGCGTTTTGTCTGACTCAAATACTCCGAAATAAAGTAACATAAGCAGAAATGTGTCGAGACTCTGGCAGCCTCCTTTGCCACTGAAAATGCAGAGATGAACTGAAACCCGCAGACAGGCCCGAAGATGGTCTCCCCAGCGTAGTCGGTTGGCTCTCTGTTGTTCTTGTGTCTGGAGAGCTAACTTTGTGTGTAGTGCTTAACTCTTTTGTAAAAAATAGCTGATAAAGAGAAACGGTAGGCCTTGAAAACACACATTTATATGTTTCAAAGATGACGGTTTTTCTTTTTTTTCCTTTTTTGGCAAGTCTTTCCTTAACGAAACCTTCTCAGTCGATTTTTATTGGCAGAGAAAATGTCCTGGTCTAAGCAATAATGCAGTTACAGGGCTTTACGTGGTAAAGTGGTCACTTGGAGGAAGGGGGCTGCTTTAAAGGTGTCTCTTCAGTGAAGGGTGTGATGTGGAGTGAAGTGAGTTGGTCTCTTGTCATCCACAGCCATCAAAGAGTGACACAGAATCTTGGCCTGACACAAGACAGTAAAGGCACATGCTAAGCGCAAGGAGACGGCCTTATTACCACGGTATCGGGCAGGAGTAGCTTTAATGTGGCGCTGGAAGAAGAAGTGAGAAATCTGCGTGATGGTTGAGCCAAGGTCTGCACAAGGTGGTTGTGCTGGAGTCACAGCAGTTGTGTGGGAGTCCTGTCCGGGGTCGGGGCGGAGCGGCTTTCTGCTGCATCCGGCACATACTCCATGTCTCTCTGTGGTGATCCATCCCGGAGGGGGAAAGAGCACAAGGAATAAAGGGACAAAGCATTGTTTCGGAATTTTAATAACCGAGCTCATGGTCTGAGAGCAGGACATCTTGCATCCAGGGAGGTAGATGGATTGGAAAAGCGGCAGCAAGTTAATAGTAAGCCCTGCAGGAGTGGACAGAACTGTCCCGGCGAGACCAATGGCATGTGGGTAACGCTGAAATTAAACATGTAGACCGCTGAGCTACCTGCGTTCATTCCTACGCATTCTCACACGTTCGCACCTCTGGCTGGCACTCCGGCCTGCTGCTGGACCCGCTTCCTGCGGCTCCTTTCATTTCGAGCCTCAGCAAAGGGGCAGCTGGCGGCCCGTCGTGGTGCGATTTGACGACTTTGCGCTGGAATTTTCCTCTCGACCTGGATCTCGTCCCTTCAGATGTTCAGTCCTTGCGCCGAACCCACCTGCTTGCGCCAACGGCACAGCACATTTTGCAAATAACGCAAGGCTTCCTCTGTCAGGCGCCCGTACAGTATCGCCCACATGCGTAACGCAGTTGAAGCCTTTCTCTATCTAAAGTCATCTCAGTGTAATCCATACTCCCCCCCCTCCCCAATAATTCATAAAATGTGATGTAAAGTATCCACACAGTTCTGTTTGCCTGAAAAGCAGCGAGAGATAGATGCAGATGCATAAAAGAATTTTAAATGATCTGCTTACTCAAGGTTTTCAGGACTCTGCACACAATTAAAAAGCAAGGACAATGAAAGCAAGAAAATACTGAAAATAGTCTACTCTTTTCAAGGGCTTTGGTAGACAAATCTGACAGAAGTCTAGTAGGTCTGCCTGTTATTATGTTATTATGTTATTTAATTTATTTAATAATATCATATTCCATTACAAGACAAAGTGGGTTTTGATTCTTGTTTTTTTTTTTTTTCCCCCCAACATTTCAAAGTTAGAATTGCCATCAAAGTTTATTACAGTCCTGCTCTAGCAAATGTTTTGAGTGCTGAAGAAAGGCGAATCGATGTAAAGATTGTACTGAAAAAGCAAGCTCTGATTATGCAGTCTGTTTAGACTCAGCCACTTTTCATGCTGTCTGTTTTGTGAGATTTAGATTATAATATTAACATTTGCCTTCAGCAAGTCTTTTTTTCACAGTTATAATTCGCAACATTATTTTATACATTTACATAATGAGTACGCTAGCTTCTTGACTTAAAAATTATAATCTCAATTACCTCTATTCTCTTTTCAGTTTTATATTCTTCTCATGCGCGGTACGGTACTGTGTGCTTTAATGTGTCCACAAAGAGGAATGGTGAATCATATGAACTTTTGTGGTAGATGTATGCATGACTGGATTTTGGTACAGCGAAACCGTTGTAAGTATCGAAGCAGGTGTGGGCAGTACCGAAGTGGGAGGGGGAAGACATTTTTTACGGCTCCTTTTGAAGCCCTGACCTTTTACGCAGAAGGACACCACTCTTTGTGTGGTCAGACTTTTTTTTTTTTCTACTAATTATTTCTTTATCTCCCTGCTAAAAGTGCGTATCGTGCAGTGCATCATCATTTGCCTGGAGACTGCAGGCTGTTTTCGGTCCTTGCCCTTCTGAACCGATGGGCTGAAAGGTACGAGTTCGGGCACAGCGCTCGGGAGCGCCGGTGGCTCCTCCGCTCATGTGAGAAAACCACGGTGCCCTCGGGGGGCCCCGGCTAAGAGCGGGCCTCGTCTCGCCCCGGCTGGCTGCGTCGCCCATCCCCCCTCCCTCGGCGTCCGCTGGGTCCAGCGTCAGCAGACAGGCTCGCCCACAGGCCTCCGTACAGCCCTCGCCGCTCGCTTGCGCTTGCGCTCAATGATTATCTCCAGTTGGAGACGCACCACCCTCGGTTCTGCTTCTGCTGGAAGACGGCATTATCGCGAGCATCGGATGAATTGTTGTTCAAAGGGGCCCTGAAACCGGAGGGCCGCCGCTTAATTGGTCTTGAGGGCAGCAAAACAAACAGGAAGGAAACGCCTGGAATTCACGTGATATGGATTTAACAGAGCTGGGTCAAGACACCGATACGCAGCTGGTGTGAAAAAATGCCCTTTGTTTCAAAAGCACGGCGAGGCCGAAGCGGCACGAGGATGCCCTGCTGGGACGGCCGTCTCGCCGCCCTTCGTTTATGACTCGGGCCGGATGTTCAGGAAGCGGCTCCGGCAAAGGGTCCTCTATTAATATTGAGGATTCGCGGCTCCTCGCTGCCCTTCGATGACTTCCCGCTGCCGAGCAAATTAGCTCGGGTTTCGCCAAGTAAATCAACTTCCCTGTCAGGACGTCTTAAATACGGGACGTATCACTTCTTCAATAATGTGTGTTCCAGACAGGGCCTCCGCAGTTATGAGTCCATACCTGCCAGTTACGGTCGTGTGCGCTTCAGCTCGCTTGCCTGGATATCTGTCGCTTTTCCACGTACGCAGTTTTTTAATGTTTGATTTAAAGGTGTGTTTAAACTGAATCGGTGGGTGCGAAGAACACATGGCTACTCAAGGTAAGAATCAAAAATAAGAGGCGCTTGAGTAAAGAGAGAGAATAAACATTTCTTGCGGGAGCCAATATTAGGGCAGGGCTGCTATAAGCATCTGAGACGGAAAGAGCAAACCGAGAGGATGTTTGTTCTTTGCTTCTGTTTTGTCTGCGCGGTTGTGTGTGCGTGCGCGCGCACGCGTGTGGATGTGTGCACTTTTCTGTGTGCGGGGGCGGGGGTTGCTTGTTCGCAGGGCTGCCTGTTTTTGCTCTTTTACAATCGTCTTGGCTCTCCGGACACGGTGCGGTCTCGGGCGTCTCTGCATTGTTCCATGTAGAGGATATCACTTTTCTGAAAGCATCCCGAGCTCATGGGGAGGGTTTCGCACAGGCAGCCGGCAGTGAGAGCGCCTCCTCACTGCTGTTCCCAGAAGCCAGGTGAGTTCAGGTGGAGCGGCCTTGCAGTAATCTCCAAAACGCTCGCTTCCTTCTCTGTGTGTGTGTGTGTGTGTGTGTGTGCGCCTGCGTGTTCCTCTGTGGGTGCGTCTGAGCGGGTGCTTGCAAGTCTTTCTTTTTTCTTTTTTTTTTTTTTTTTTCCTTTCTCCTTACTCTATCTCTGTATTGTTTGCGTCAAGAAGTTAAAAAAAAAAAATTCAAAGATCAGAGGAAAAAAGGGGAAACCTTGCTTCCATCACCTTTTCGCACACGGTGAGTCAATGTGCCCGGATTCATCAGCTCGCCGGAACTCGTGCCCACTGGTGCAGAGGGACCGGAAGACCGTGCTCTTCTTGAGTCGTACGTTTCCCAAGCTCGCCTGTACTCCTTATGCACGGAGACCCTTATTGTCACCAGTCAGCTGATCTTCCCTGGCACATCGATATCCTGTTCAGGAAGTTCTCCCTTTGATACTTCCCACTGTTCGATAACAATAGTCTGCTATAGATTCGGAGCTCTTTGTCCACTCCGGTTTGCTCTTCTGTACAGCCGAAGGGTGCTGGTCTGTCACCGCTGGTGTGTCTGATTATTCAGTGGGAATCCATAGTACTGGCATGTTGTTGCTTTTAAACTCAAATGACTGCATCTGTTCCCCAGGGGAGCCCCAGGGGAGCCCCAGGAGACCCGGAGGTCAAAAGGTGGGCAGAGTTGTTTCATTTGAAATGATCAGCTGTAGTTAAGTACAGCACGCGTGAAGGTGAAATTGCTGTTCATCAACGCAGGATGGGAAACGGTCCTCCACCTTCGAGACCATCTGCATGGCTGGGAAGCGAACTGCGCAAGCGCTTGGTTTAAAAACAACAATGGAAATGGCCCAAGTCCGTGACATGTTTATGTTCCTCGTCTCTAAGAGATGCAGCACAATTAAAATAGGATTATAACCTCACGAGATGTGCCGTTATGATGGATGGATACTAGTGTTCGGCTGTATACTGAGAGTCACAGGCATCATTCTTGCTGCAATTTACACCAGTGCTTATCTGCAAAATATTCGACGGAGGGGGGAAAGTAAGAATAAAGGCAAGTGATGCTAGAAACAATCAGCCCATACAGATCATTTTGTTTCGTATGTAGAAATGATACCGTTCGCGTTGTATGTGTGTGCGCTTACGTACCTATACAGTAATTTTACACACACGCAGTCGCATGCTGGCACAGACGTGCTCTTTGTGCGTAGAAGCTGATCTCAAGAGTCAGAAGAGCTGCTTTGTCAGAATACTGTTTTGAGCGGCGCAGTTTCTGTTGTGGTACTGTAGTAAGACTGCTTGTGGTTTGTGCACTCATTTGTCTGTGTGTCCACTTGCATTATTACGAACTGATGCTGAGAAAGCTTCAACCCCCCCGAAGAGCAGATTTCTGATGGATCTCAGGGTCCCTCAGATCAGATCCCTCGCTCTGTTGTCAGATTATTTTCAGTGTTCATTTTCAAGCCAAAATCAGTGCATTTCAGTACATCTAGTACATGAAACAAAGTACGTGTAGATGACAAATATGGGAATCGTGATCTTAGCGTGCCCCGTGAAGGATTACAGTACAGACCCGGGCGTTCGTTTTACCTCACGATTCCGTTTTACTGTAAGAGTCGGTCGAGCTGAATTCCATTTTTCTATATTCCATTAATTAAATGCGAGCAGTCAGTCTTAAAAACGCCATTTCTCCCCAACACCTGATGGGATTACCGTAAAATGTGCAATAATTCCACCCCGGCACTTTTCCTGCGCCTCATATTTGTTGTGTAAATACACGTACAACGCAAATACACAGGGCTGTTTACCCTTGTGCACCAAAACTATTTGCTGAAGGTCATGTTTCATGCTATTAATAATTCCTGAAAGTACGCAATCTCTCTTCCCCTGCATTTCTCCCTCTCGAAGAACAAAGCCATGTCTTCAGGTTGGAGTCAAGCGTGTCTGTGGGGCTCGAGTTTTGGAAACGGCACTTTGAGCGGTGGAGGAGATCAGCTCCGCGGAGCCCCGCGCGCTGGGTGCGGATCGGCGTGCTCACGCGGCGCCTAATTAGAGGACGTGTTTATGCTAACTCCTGCCTTTCTCTCACCCTTCGTGCTGCGGTTCTGGTTTAGGGAGGAAATCCCCCGGCCTGGTAATTCCCAATTCCCAGCCCGGCACATCTTCCCAACCAAACACCGGTGCTACAGGGATGCAATTATCACATTCCCAGAAGCCCAGTGGAGGAGCATGACAAGGTGTTACTAGAGAAATCATCAAAGCCTGATTTTAAATTAAGCATTTAATTAAGTGAAAAGCACGCTGTTGTGCGTGCGTGTTTGTGTGTGCGCATGTGCATTTATGTGCATTGTGAGGTGTTCTTAAACAAGTTTTCGAGGTAACTTCGCTTCTCCGGATTGTAGCACCTGTCCTCCAGAGACCCTCCGGTTCAGCAGGGAGTAGCCCCTTGGGGAGTAAATTAATAAGGAGTAATTTTGCCCATGTAGGAGTCACATGGGCAGCAGGCAGGACCCGGTGGAGGACTAGCGGTGCGGGGTGTGTGACGTCTCCCGGGGAACAAGCCTTGCGCTCATAGCAGTAGATGGCACCGCCCGCCCAGCTCCGCATCCATAGCCGCAAGGTTGTCAACCCATCGCTGTCGCTTGTCGGTCCTGCCCAGCCTCCCCCAGGTTTGGCTTTCGCAGCCTTTCCGCAACACGGTGACAGACGAACACAAAGTGCACCGCTGGCAAGCTGCAATTTCTTACACTCCGGCAGGATTTTTTTTTATGTTCGGGCAGCCTGTTCACCTTTTCCCTCCTTTTCCGTCCTTCCGTTTGTCAGACTGAAAGCCTTTGTTGACATTTTTCCTATACATCACCATCTGCGGTAGAAACTCATCCTCTTCGTGAAGTTTGCTGTAAATAATTTAGTCCGACTCAGACTGGGTTATTAATTGCACTGTACGAATACATGGTGGCTGTTTTGTTTGTAAATTATCACCTAGTTTGAAGACACACGTTTACTTTTATTTATTTAACTGACACTTTTCTCCAGCACAACATATAATTATTTACCCATTTATACAGCTGAGTAATTTTACTAGAGTGGTTTAGGGCAAGTACATTGCTTGACAGTCCTACAGCTGGATTTGGTTCTTAAGGCAGCAGTTTGAGCCACTGAACTATCAGCTGCCCCACAACTGTTATGTTTGTTACTGCTGTTCATAGTTTTCTGTGTCTGTTCTGTTGGCTATAACCCTTTATAACCCGGATCGACATCAAGATTTAGAGTCTAGTCGTGGGAAATAAAGCAGCGAATGTGCTACACTTTGAGAAGAAAATTCCTGCATTACCTGAAGAAACTTAGATACTCAAATGACGGATTATAGTGTTCTGATTTGTTGGTTTTAACTGTGATCAATCAAGAATATTCGGCGATCCAAAAAAAAAATAAAAATCACGGTGAAACTTTTTTTCCGCCTGACAAATAGATCAGAATTCTGCAGAATATTTGAACGTGGGCCACATTTCATTTCCACCTGTGTGCACATCTGGAATTGAAGGTACTTCAAGTTCCTGAAGATAATGTTGATTTGCCGAGCCACATTAATATAACATTGAAAACAGTTTGCAAATCAGCAGTTTTTTTTTTTTTTTTTGTTCAACCTGTCTTAAGTGGGTGTCCATTTCTGAGTTTTCCTGACAGGCTGCAAATGCCAATATAAGTATTCCTTGTGGTTTTCCCTCCTATTCTCATTCATTCATTCATGTGTGTTGCATAAGTCTTTTACAACATTTGGTATTGTTGGTGCTTTAAAAACCTGATTTGCCACCGTGTTGCTGATCTTGGCTTTATAGTAATGGTTTCATGGTGTTGCATGATGGTTGTTTGATTTTCGGACATGCTTTTTTTGCTTGTTTTTCTTTTATGCATAGATCTGTGAACTCGCTGTTTAATTTCTGACAGGTTGTTATGTTGGGATAGCAATGGAGCAGAGCTTGTGGCCGATGTGGCACGGGCTGTTTAAGCTCTAGGGTGAAACGGCAATATCCTGACCGAGCAGAGATGGCGTTAAGGCTGTAGTGTTATACAAAGGTGTGCTTATGCAGTTGAACGAGGATGTCCGAATGCATTAGGCTCTTCCGTCCGGTTGTCTCTGTCAGGGCACTGAAAGGGCAATGGGCTTGTCAGTGACAAAGTGTCGATGTTACTTAGCTGGCCTGTCAATGACATGCATGCAAATCTGAACACACACACACACACATATTGACTGATGCCACTTGTCCCAAGCAGGGTCGCGGCAAACCGGAGCCTAACCCAGCAATACAGGGTGTAAGGCTGGAGGGGAGGGGACACACCAAGGATGGGATGCCAGTCTGTCACAAGGAACCCCATTGGGACTCAAACCTCAGACCCACCAGAGAGCAGGCACAGGCCAAACCTGCTGTGCCACCGTGCCCCCCATATCTGAACAGTGAAGTGTAAATTTTAACAGAGGTTGGGAACACTGTACACAAAGCACTTCCACTGCTGGGAGGAAAAACCTTGGTTTTGTAATTTTCCTTTTACTTTGAACATCAATACTTGGGGGTGGGAGTTTGGGTTGATGCCTATTATTTCATGGAGGCCAGACTCTAACAGCTGTTTCTTTACTGGCAAGACTGCAGGACAATGTAAACTGCTGTTTCGAATTGTTTCACATATATTAATAGCACATCATACTGCTGAGTCACAATTTTATAAATGATTGAAGAACCAGAAATGTGCAATACAGATAATAATATTATAAATTTTGTATTTGCCTTTCCTGTCATACACTTTAATTTTTCTTTGTGCTTATTTAGCTCCCATCCTGGAGCAGTTTTTTTTTTTTTTTTTTTTTTGGGAGAATTTCCTACAGAGAATCAGATCTGGCTTCAAAAAGAAGTACTGCCAATATCGTGGATTAATAATATATTTTTCCTAGTTTCTGTTAACCAACTAGATAAGCAACAAATATATTAAATTGTAAGCTGGGCTGCAGCTAAGGTAACCAAAATCTTAGAGCGGATATTATTTGCAAACGTGGACATTATTGTATGCTTTTGAGTTTATTATAGCTTGCCTGAAAGGATGTTATTGTGTCATGAGAATGATGTCAACACACACACACACACACACACACACACACACACACACACACACACACACACACACACACACTCTTTCGGAACCGCTTGTCCCATACGGGGTCGCAGGGAACCGGAGCCTAACCCGGCAACACAGGGCGTAAGGCCGGAGGGGGAGGGGACACACCCAGGACGGGACGCCAGTCCGCCGCAAGGCACCCCAAGCGGGACTCGAACCCCAGACCTACTGGAGAGCAGGACCCGGTCTAACCCACTGCGCCTGATGTCAACATATATACATCAAAAACATTTGCTATGTTACAGAAGCTCTAATTTATACTGTACTAATACATTTAATTCTAGCTAGCATGAAAACATGTTATCGTCATGCTTTGTGTAAAAAAGTGTTTGCTGTGTTACAGAGGCTACAATATTGCAGCACTCTACCATGTACCATATGCCTCAACTGTTTTTTGCTAGCTGCAGGGCCTCTTCACTTCAGGTGAGTTGGCTGTTCGCATACCATCAGTCTATAGCCACCGTTTACATTATTGTTACCGTATCAGCTGCGGAATCCTGGATAGGTTGGTAGTTCACATAACTGGAAAATTTGATTATTTGCCTGGATAACAAAGACTTGTAACGCCTGTTACAGTCAATCTTTCAAAATGTGTACCGTAACAAATATCGCTTAGGGGACGCTTAATTTCAAGAACAACTTCACGCACAGCGGACTCGAAGACTAGGAGCAGAGACGGACGTGGTTTGGCACGGAGAAAACAAAGCGCGCTCCGTTTGTTCACTTTCATGTCCCGTTTTCTTAGGTCTCGGATTCAGTCCTGCCTGACCGTGGCCTGTGCAGCTTGTAAACCAGATGGACTACCACCGATCCTATCATTTAATGGCTTCATTTCAACAGCATGCAGAGGGAGCAAATAAGGTAGCACGGCCCCGTGCTGCATCATGTAACAGGCCTTATCTGGTCATACTCGGTGCCTCAGCCTTGCCAGGCACATTTACCGAGGCGTTCACTCATTCCTTCCCCTCCTTGCTTCCGTCTCCACTCCCGCCAGGATGCTTGGAAAACCTAAGACTCCGCGAGTCAGTTTAAATAAACCTCCGCACTACGCTCTTCATTATTCCCTGCACCGAGCTGTTTAGAGAATCACCTCGGCCTCCTTTTGCCCACGTACACATTGGAAGGAGTCCCGCATTTATTTTCCATAAATCATTTATCGGAATATAATAGTTTCTTCATCTTGTTGTTCCGTCACAGCCCTGACTGACAATATCTGGCTTGACGTTCTTCGCAAGCAGAGCTGAAGCGGACCGGAGCTGGGAATCTCGGTGAATAATTGGATGCTTGTGTGGATGCTTGGCTCTGCTCTCCGCGAGCACCGTTACTCTGCCAGCCTAGGCGTGCAGCTCGGTCCACAGGTTTCGCGCCCTCGGCCGAGACGTCCCAGGCTGCAGACTTTGAAACCGGCGAATCCTGGATGATATGAAACCGCAGACGTCATTGCATTGTGAATTGAAAATGATGATAAAATGACCGAATGACTAATAAAGGGCTAATAAAATGACTAATGATGCTCGATGAGAAGTATGTCGTGTTAACGCTCCGATTCCAAACCTCCTGCACTAATGGTGCTGGTTCTGATATGACCCCTTAGCGAACAATGATCTATTACTGAAATTGTTTACGTACTTTAATAATAACCTTTGTGGCTTCCTTGCTGCTTAGAGGGCTAACTCTAAGTTGCAATAAAAACATAACATCAGCTGCCTTGGTCCACTAGCAGGTGTCTACAGGAAACTTTCACCTGTTAGTTTGAATTCACTTCTTTGAACATACATAGCTAAATAAATTGCTGAAATACATCTTCACATCATAATTTTAGATGTAATTCACTGAGCATATCGCTAAGTTGAAAGCTAGGGTAAAACTGAAAATGGGTAAATGAGAAGAAACTTTCTTGTAATAAAATTAATTTATTTAAAGCTCATTTAAAGATTTTGCTGATACAGCTGTGGTATAATAAAATATTTTTCATATCAGAATTGTTCAGAGCAAAAATGCTGTCAGTACTTTGAACAAAAATATTGTCGCTTCCATGAAATTTATTCCATAATTCTAAAAATACATATAAGAGAAAAGCCAGAACACGCTGCACGTCAGAAATATTGCATGGCATGAGGTCATGGAGGCCATGAGCTGTATCAATGAAGATTCATAATCTTAGTGCATCAAATGAAAATTCTTCAGATGTTTCTTCTTCCTCAGATAGACAGCTCAATTTATAATCCATAAAGAGTAGTGCTTTAAACAAGTGACTTTCTGAATTTTGCAGTGGAACAAAGTGTGAGGAACCTTTGTAAATGAATGGGTTTTATTTAATATAGTTATTGTGGAGAGAAAGACTATACATCAGAATCTTTGATCGCTCTTTAAATATGCAGACTTTCTGTTCACTTCCGGTATATAGCACAGCCACTGCTGATGTGGGAAAAATAGTGATTTGTACAAAAATAAAGATCACCCATTGATAGATACATATCCACACCTCATGGAGCGCTTCTTCTGAACAGGCCTCCTGGGTGTGCGCTGCAAACAGGTTTTTCGTTGAGAAGTTAAGCCTGAAGGTAGCATCATGCCCGGTTTGTGTTCGTAGCAACCTAAAGCTCTGCCAGGTGCCGGCAGGGATATGTAACGTACACTGAGTTTGGGAAAAAGGGAGGGTTATGAATAGATAAATCTGTCTTTTCCCATCAAACACAGAGGCTTTTTCATTCTCGATACGGCCCCATTGTGGTTGCAGGAAAGAGCTGTGAGATGAGCCGTAATTGAGTAGAGTGAGACGTCGACCCGAACTCGCTGCTGGCGGAAGCTGCTCTGAACTGTCCATTTTTAATGAAGTTTGAAAATTGAAAGTTGCAATTTACGGTGTTTGAAGTAGCGGAGTTTTACTTCGCCCGACCATATCGACCCGCTCAAGTTGAGGTAGCGGACCGGCTGCGTGTCCGCCGCCCTCGACGCGTAATGGCTACCCCGTGGAAAGAGTTGTTAACGTCTGCACGTCTGGCGAACGCATACTTTTGAGATGAACGCGGCGAAGCCCCAGCCGTGTTCGCGGCGCTGGAACAATGCCCGATCCCGCAGCAGACGCGCTTACCTAAAGAGACCCTTCAGCCTGAGCTGGATGAATGGAGGAATTTAAAACTTTTATTGTGGTGCCCCTCCCTGAGTGCTGGCTAATGCTCCCCTGTGCCCTGTTTGCTGTGTGCGCGCATTAGTCTCTGTTCACTTTGGGCTTTGTATTGTCACTGTAATTTGCATTAGTCACTGGGTTGCCCTCGAAGTGCGTTCCTTAAAGCGCCGCTCGGGTATCTTTCCGGAGGTTCGACCGGTGCCGAAAACTAAGGGGCGACGACGACGTTGCTGTGCTTTCGTATTTGTGTCTGGAGCTCTTCATCTGTTGTCGAATACAATTTTGCTTACTGTACGTCTGCTGAAGGAATAAACAGAAATGCACGAACATAATTCCGTATAAATGTAACTTTAAGCAAGGGTGGAAGGTAGCCATGGTTCGAGCTGCTGGCTCCCGCTTGAAGAACCCGGTTTTAAATCCCCCTCCCGTTCCAGTAGCCTTGAGTAAGGAGGTACTTATCCTAAATTACTCTATAAATGGGTAAATAATTGTAAGTAGCTTAACGTTACGAGTCCTTTCGAGAGCAGCGTCAGATAGATAAATGAATGCAAGAAAGCAAAAAAGGGCAGCCCTGTACATTTGCGTGACTGGGTTTATTTCCCGAGTCTCGTATTGCGATCACGTACAAAAGGCCCCGCGCGCCATCGAAGGAATCTTTGCGGCAAATGCTCTACTGCCTTCGGAATCACTGGCGGGCTTGGTGTTGCCCATGTAGAGGCGTTACAGCTCTTCTGCCTCTGCAGCCCTTTGCAGAGCACCTAGGGAAGGGGGCAGGAGCGGCGCCTGTAAGGACGGCACAAAGCTGTTCCCACATCGAGCTCTCGGAGGGGGCTGCCTGGGGCTCGGCGATTTACTAAGCCTGCTCCCATGCAGCCCTCGCTAATGAGTGCCTTGTAGTGGGGTCCGGTGCGGGACCGAGCCCCCCCCTCGCCCCGATGAGGCCCGCTCTCTGCTACAGGCTCCATTGTGCGTGCGCGGCGCTCTCGGCTCCACGGCACTCTCCGGCTTTGCTTTCGCCGTGCAGCAGTTCAATCGCAGCGCTCAGGCTTTGTGGAGACAAAGACACGGGCCTTTGTGCAAGCAAAAATAACTGTTACGGTTGGACAGCAGCGCTTCGCGACTTGCGCTGGATTCGTATCCGAGTTCTTACCTGCCTTTCGCTCGTTTTGCGGAACGCGCGCGGTGGCCGGTTGCGGCCCGGCGCAAAGGTTCTTCAGCGCTTTAACGCTCTCTCTGCTCCGAAGAAAGCTGTAACGCAAAGAGAGGTCATAAACGTGGTATTTCCACCGGAGATCCATGTGCGTTGCGATCGTGACGGATAGCGCTTTGTTTTCCGTCCTTTGAGGTGCGTAAAGTTTACGGCGAGGGTCGGCACCGTCACAAAGCAAACTCGTGCGGTTTATTCCTAATCTCGAAAAGCACCGAGTACCTTGGAGCAAGAAAATCAACATTTTTGTCGTCTGTACACCGACTCCATGTGTTTAGTGCAGAAGGGTTGCTAATGAGAAACAGCTCACATTCAATCACACACACACACACACACACACACACACATATCAATTCAACGGTTGACAGTGGTAAGATGAGGCTGCGTATTTGATACAATGTTTTTTTTTTTTTTCCCCCCCGTTCTTATGTACCTCGGTAAATCCCATGGTGACAAGGCGTAGAATCTGTCATGGAGACAGCTTAAGCCTTTCATATGCATAGCAGAGATAAGAAACAGCCATTTTATCAGTGGAGCTGTCGCCCAGCCGCACTCGCGCGTATTGCTCCAGGAGCACCTCCGGAAACCTGCTCCTTTAATGACACGGCTTGCCTCTGCCAAAGAGACGGGGGCTTGTTTTGCACGGTAACCTGACAATTTTGCCAATTACACAAGGCAGCCCTGTTGACAAATACAAGAGGAGCATCGCTACGCTTGAGCTTGGCGGAGCAGCGCGGTGCCCCCCCCCTCCCTCCAGCCCCCACCCACCGGTGCCCTTTCCGTTATCTAAGTGGGCACGGAAGCAAAGTGGGAGGTGTTCCTCGAAAACTCCTCCAGCTGCGTTCCCCTCATTCTTCAGCGCCAAGCCTTTCCTCTTCACCATAGAGGCAAAGGTAATTGATATGGTGTGTTTGAGGCAGATAAACATCTCATTTAACACCCGTCTTTCTTACTTTGATGTATTCTAGATTTTCAAGGCGTTTTTCTGCATGTGTGTCTCTATTGAATGCGCGGAGGGCTGTTTACATAAATAGGATTTCTCCCCAGAAGTGCATTCCAGGAAAAGGTCTTCCCGAAATAGCCTTCTCCCATGCCACCGGTAGCTGTTGCGAGGGCTCGCCTTCACAGCTCACTACACAAAGTGTGAAAGTGGCTAGCCACCACATAAGATTAATAACAATGTGGTTGCACACCAGTGTGTTGAGAAATGTGGAAGCCCACAGTAAGATACTACTTCTCGCAATAGCAAAAGAGGCCTAAAAATGAACTATGATCATTGAATCCGAAGCAGACCTTTTTCCTCGGCTTGTTGAGGTTTAGAAACCGTGATGGGCATTGCGTCATTTTATCTCTACTTCGCTAACCCTCTTTGTATGAATGGGGTTCTTCCGCTCTGACCTGCGGTAAAAATCGATCATCGCATTAGCGACATTATGCCACGTAACCGAAATCTTCTCTTAGAACCATAAGTTCTACGCGTTCGAGCGCTGGCTGTCGTTCGCACACGTGCGCGTTGGCCTCTTCTGAGAGAAACGGTGAGGGGCCAGTGTTCTACGTGCGAGGCGTTAGCGGTCACACTTGCTGCCTTTCTCTCGCTTGCTGGGCGCCTGAACCTCAAGACGTCGAAGCGATGCTGTAGAGCTGTGGACACTTCGGTGGCCTGACTGACCAGGGCGTCTTTCTGGGGTTGCAGAAAAAGCTGCCGCTTGCCGTTTGGCTTCGGAACAGCATGTTGTAGAGATCAACACAGGCTTGTTTGCAGTCACTCAATCTCCGAGGTCTGCGGAAACGGGCATCGGGGGAGGGGCGGTGCCGTGGAACAGCGGCCTCGGGTTACACGGGGCCCTGCGTAGGCGTAAGACCTCATCGTGGAATTTCAGGGCCAGCACCTGCCGGCCTTATTTGCGGCGCCCGGGCAGCTGACTCGCCGTTGGAGCGGCCTAGGAATTGGCCGAGTGCTTGGATGAGTACTCAGCTGCAGTTGCATAACCCACAGTTATCTTTAGTTTGCTAGCGGAGGAGCCAGTTGGCCATGGAGCGGGCGGTAATGTGTTTTCATGACACCGCCACACGCAGCAGTTGCTCCGGGACTCCGGCGTGCTCTCCTCACTGACGGAGGGGGGAGGGACCACGTTTGCGGACTAACACCGCTGTCGGGCGCTTCTCCGGCTATGACTGGCAAACGCGGGACACTTCACCTCTTCCCTTGGAATTTTCTGTCGTTTACACGTACGCGTGATTAATGATTAATTGTCGGAACTTCTTAGACATACCTTGGGATGTCCCCCCCCACCCCATTGTTTTATTGAGATTCGTACAATCGTACGTTTATCTCGCAGTCGACGCGTGCGGTTTTATTTCGTACGCTTCTTCGCAGTTCGGACGTTCGCTGTTATCGACAATGCTGTCGGGTGGAAACGGCCCGGCGATTCGGTCGAATTCCCAGGGTGCCGGCGCGTTGAGAGCACAGTATCAGTTCAGGGTGAGTGGCTGCGTTCCCTGGCCCTGCTCTGGCACGGTAATGTGGCCCGCTCTTCCCCGTGTTTTATCATTTGCGCTACATTATGTGGAGATAATGAGCATTCGTTTACATTTGTTCCCCCTCGTCCGCAAATCAATTTACAACCTCACGAGCCGGGAGCCCGCGGGACATTGCTGTTTAAACAATGGCTGCCCCCGCCCCCTCCCAAGCAAGGCGGCGTGAGGTGGACCTTTGGCAGGGTCCTGTTGGCCCACCCCTGCCATCCTGCCGTCGAGGCGTGCCACGAAGGCGCGTGATTTACTGCGACACCGCTACTGGATGAGGTGAGGGACAAGGGGATCCATTAGCCGGCGTCTAGATTACATCAGTGAAATTCAGATTTGTTTCATGGCCACTATCCAAGAATGTCACTGAATTATTTAATGACAGTGTTTGCCTTGTTATATAACTGTTTTTCAATGAATTGCTGTTCGCAAACCTCTAATTACAGTCTTAACCCTAAAGATATCACAGTGTGGTTTTGGCAAAGCGGAAGAAACGGCTGTTTTTTGTTTCTATGAATTTGATAACGTTGTTGAGAAGCAGTTCTTTGAGGTGCTGGGATCCTTTAAAATTAAGAAGACATTGCAGAAGATTAGCAAAACTGGGAAGGCGCGTCAGACCTCTTCTTTCTCCTACAGCGTTGCACAGATATTACAGTTAAACGAGTTTTGTAACTACTGTAATGCAAACCGGTACAGCAGCCCGAGCTGTTATGTTTGACTACTCGTTACTGCTCAGTTATATAACATCATATCCGTGGTATTATGAAAATTTTAAATGTTACCAACATCTTTTCACGTTGGCATCAGTGCACTCACCATTACAAAATGAGGGTTATTTTAACATCATCCTCGGTTCAAACATTTTAAGGATCTCTGCTGAGGTGTCCATTTGCAAACGTTCAGCTCAACAAAATAGATTCCAGTGCGGCTGAAATGAATGAATATTAAACCAAAGCATATTTTTCTAATTATCGCTCACATTGACTGTAGGTGCATGTACTCACGTCCTTGTGTCACACGAGCCACCTTATGTATTCTAAATATATCAAGGTAAATCTTTGCGACTTTTTCTAAGTACTGACCACGGGTGAAAGTGCCATCGAGTCGTCCGACTTGTAATGACCGCCCATATCCCTTCCAAGGCAAGGCAGGAAAGAAGTGGTTGCCGTTGCCTTCTTCCGTGCATTTTTGGGTGTGCCAACATGAGGAGAAACGTGCCAGCTTCACACACCATGAGCTGCCCTCGAACCCATGGCCAACAAGCAGCTCAGCCTGTTGTGCCACCCTGACCCCAGTAAGTTCTAACCATAGCTGGCTTCAGTCTATTCTGTGTGTGTATTGATGAGAGTTTACTGTTAGTAACGTAAAGTGTAATAGTTGCTCTGCAGGCAGCTACCGAGGGCCTAAATAGTCCTTATTTAAACATCGAAGACAATGCTTGTAATGTGAAATGGTTAAGGGTTATTAAAGGGGCAGATGGAACCACGGCAGCTGAGGATCTGGACAAGGGATCGGAAAGAGTGTTGGTTCAACTCTCAAACCGGGGGGCCTGTGTCTGAACTCAAACCGTGAATTAATTCGATCCGCGTATAAAAACAATTAAAAACACAAATACGTTCACACGCAGGCTAAAACCACTGTAAAGTGCCAATTACTTCAGCAGCTACAGTCATTCCGTCCGCTTCAGTTTTCAGTACAATATTGTTATTCAAGCCGTAATTCTTAGGAAAAAATATTAAAAATGTGTATATAGTTTGATCAGCAAATCATTACGCTTTTCCACTCAGTCAGAAAAGTCTTCCCTGGCCTACAGAAGTTAGTCATAAAGCAGACTTAGTTAATCATGATTAGTGTCACACAAGGTGATTTCCATCATTCAAAGCCTGGTGAGAGAGTGAAAATAACAGCCGTCTTTGTGGTTTGTTTGAAATGTCAGTGACAAACCTACAATGGATTCCCGCCCCCGCTGAAGCGGCAGTGTGTGAACGGAGGTTTGTTTGGTCCACTGTGTCTGGGCAGTGCCGCGGCCCTCCGGTCCTCCCTGCGGTTCTCTTGGAGCCCCGCGGGTTCTACCTCCGTCGTTTAATGTTGTCGAAGAGCAACTTTGACGCACGGGCTGCTCTCTCTTTCTCACTGGTTAGGATTTCATTATTCCCCTCCGCCGAGGGTTCGAAGACGTCCGTTTTCTCTGCGTGTGGGAAAGTTTTCTGGCTCGATTTCCCCCCCCCGTTTTAATCTGGCCTTTCTGCAGCCTTCGGAGCTCTGGCCTTGGGTGATAGATAAGAGACCGTCCGATGCGTTGATGTCGAATTTCTGAGCAAACTCGAGCATAAATGGGATGGATTGGCTGCTATAGTGCTAAGATAAGCTGTGAACACCAGTTCAACTACCGGTGACTGCATTAAACAGAGGAGCAGTCTTTGTTGTTAAGTCTGGCAATTAATGGCCCTGCAAAAAAGAAAAAAAAAAAAACACACACTTTACATATTTAAGAATACACCGTGCCTTCCATCAAGGTGGCTCACACTGTAATGTTACAGTGCACTGCAAGCGGAAAGGAAGACTTGTGTACTATGCTGCACGTTGCGAAATTTGACTGTGCATCCACATCTAGCGTCGACTCTATTTTTGGTGCTCACTAGAATGGATTGAAGATGCTGTACAGAAAGCCCATGGGATTCTGGCAGACATAAAAGGGGAGACTGTTTGTGAGCATGCTATACAAATAATTGCAGGTTTCAAATGAGCTAATTTCAAGCTCTGGCTATATTGGAACGTACGCTTTGATGTTCAAATCCATAATTCAGGCGGGATTAATACCCCAAAGGTTAGGAATTGCTAATTACTTGAGATTGGTTATACATATCTAACAAGGAAATTAGACAGTGTTAATAAATTGAGAATTTATAAGGACGGGGGATGAACTCTTGCGATAAGGAAATGCATTTGGATGTCAGTCTGGCACAGAGCATCTCCTCCTCTCTCTCTCGTCATACTTCGTACTGAGTCGCTGGGAGATAGCTGCCGTAGACACCAGGGGCAGGAACTTGTTCGTACATTTATTCTGTTATCGCCCTCCTAACGTACGTCGGTTACATCTGGCGCTCGCGCGCTCGACGTTTACGATCAGTAATTCGGTGCTCTTCGGAGAATTGCCGAAGACCGAGTTTTGGCGATGGCTTCTCTCTGTCTGGTTGTCCTGAGAAATGGAGGAGGTAGACAGCGTGAGACGGTTTGCATGGAATCCCACGCACAGCGCTGTGGTTGCCACTGCAGTCTTAACTGGAAGAGATCAGATGCTGCCTTGGCGTGTGGTGAGCATGACAGCGGCGTGATGAGGCAAGCTTTCGGATGGTGCTAGACAACTGCGGCAAGGAAGCCTTACAGGGCGGACAGCCACCTTTTACGTGACTCCATGTGACATATTGATACGCGGTTTAATTACGTACACCTGTCTTTTGTGACAAGTAACGGCGACTCTATTATTGAATGTGTCATTTATTTATGAAACAACACGAACTTGATGTCTGTGTCTTAATTCTTGCTTTGCTGTGCAAGCTGTTTTATGCAGAGCGAGCTGCCTAGCCTACCACTCACCTCTGCTGGTTTATATTTACCGAAGCTTTACGAAAGATACAAAAGCAGTATGTATCTCTAGAGATCAGGGTTCCTATAGAGCTTTCAGTCCTAGCCTTGTTGATTACAGCAAATCCAGACAAAGAAGTCAGTATTTACTGAGTATTCAGTTGGAGGTTGCACTGGTCTTGGGTGATCATTGTCATCACTCCATGTGTTCCATCAGGTTCTTTTGTATATCGGTTCTTTGGCCCACTCTCAGCATGAGAACACATGCCTGCGTAGTAGGGGAGGGGGCCAATTACCCCTTTGCGCTCATCTTTGAACCTCACGCATCCTGTCTGTTATCGGTTATGGCCGGCCTGCCAGACTGGGACCGGCCAATGTGACTCTTCTACAGATGGGCCTAAATGAAAGATGGATCAGGCAGACGGCCTTTTACTGTGGGAAACACTTTTTTTCATCTCCTAATGAATTTGCCTGGGGGGGGTCCCTGAGGTTCTCTCATTCACCCTTCATTAAATTGGCTTTATTTTGGCGTTGCTGCTGGAGAGCAGTTGTCGGAGAGATGGCCCTTCGGCTTTTTTTTTTTTTCCCTGCGCCATCTATCCCGGCCCTCTCCCCCCCCAAGCTATAGGCCTCCCAGCTCACGTCAGGCCGTGCTGCCTCCGCACACATGTACCGCTTCACACGGGCGCTCTCGGATGTACGGCATAGCGGCGGGGGTGTGTTTATGGCTATGGTTTGTCGGTGATGATGTAATGCTCAGCACGCCAGCGATCAATGTGAAGTGTTCATTTTTACCTTCCTCGACATCTGTAAAGGAAGTTTCTTAATCTTTTCCTAGGGGTCATATTCACAGGCGAGACGGACTTCTGCCGAATGCGTTCGAAAACCGTCAACTGAAGATGACGCGATTGTTTCTTTTCCACACGTTCTAAAATTCCTCGGTGCGCTGTTGTTAATTCGAAGTCCGTTTTTATAGGGGGAAAAACGCGCGCGACTCGTTTTTCCGACGTGGAGACGGAAGGTTGGCAACGCGGCGGGGGCGGGCTGTAGCGCTCCTGCTCGATCAACAGTTCCGCCCAGGCTGTCCAGCCGTTTCCCCCTGCGGAAAGCATCGACTGGTCCCCGGTGTTAATGAGGTCGCGGAAGCGTGGACGCTGGCCGTTTCGAAGATCGGGTGGGATTTACGGCCGTCAGCTGACTTCGAAAAGCCGTTGGATACAAGCAGAATAGCTGATTATTATTCCAGGGCTTTCGGACTCCTTTATGTAACCATTAATCTTAGCACTTCTTTATTTACCAGGGATTAGAGCCTTACAGCCCTTTCTCTGGCAGTCGGTAAAGCAGGTTCACGGAAAGGTAATCGTAAACATGCCCCCCCCCCCCCACCCGGTTCCCTGCCACGTACCTGGGGAATGCAAGTTTTCTACGTAGCTTCCTAATCCCGCCGTGTTGAACAGGGACACACGCGTTTGTAACATTGTGAGAACAGTCTTCTAGGAGGAATCCACCACAAAGTAAAGCTGTAGCTTCCCGGCCCAGGTCCGTGCTCTCTTCGCTGTACGCTTCCGTTTTTAGTGTTCTGATGTTCTGTGTTTAGTGATGAACGTGAGGCAGCGCACCATCCCTGCCTGCTTTTGTCGGAATGCTGAAGGATATTTGCATAAATACGCAAACGGTTATGGCCATAAAATGTTACACGTAGACAAAATCATGAAATGGATGTAGCAGCCTCAAGTGTATGGTTCACCTAGACACATGTAGATACCATCCACTGCTGTGACAGGGATTTTCTCTTGTTCCAAATGTTCTGCATTATTTTTTCCTTTTTGGTAACAGAAATACAGACACACACACGCACGCACACTGACTGAAACCGCTTGTCGCGGCGAGCCGGAGCCTAACCTGGCAACGCAGGCCGGAAGGGTGGAGGGGGAGGGGACGCACCCAGGACGGGACGCCAGTCCATCGCAAGGCACCTCAAGCGGAACTCAAACCCCAGACCCACCAGAGACCAGGCGCAGGCCAAACCCGCTGCGCCACCGCAACCCCCCCCCCCCCCGGAAATATACATTCTTTTGCAAATACGCATTATTTATTTGTTGGACTTTTTGCATATGTCCTGGGCATGAGTTTACTTGCTACTAGGCAGAATATTCAAAATCCTGCTATATAGCTGTGGTTATTGCACGCGGGATTTAGCGCCGTGCATGAGGTTCCATATGGAATAACTGTGTGGTATTGAATTTAGATATTGTAGCATACGTGTATCCATGAAAACGCAACACTTCCGTTCGTTCCCAGTAGCGCAAGTAACAGGAAACAAATAATTCTTAGTTTTAAAGAAAGACTCTCTCCTGTTTTAACGCGACGTGCAGAAATTCACTTCGGAGACCGCGGTCACTTTGTTCGTAGACATCGGCTCTTTCGATTTGCTCTTTAAACCAGGCTGTTTCTTCCCCTCGTGAATTGATTTGCCTTCCTTTGAGACCAAAATAGCGATCAAAGGGTGAGCGTGCAGGTTGCGTGGAGAAGAGGCCCTTATCGAGGGCTCAGTGCTGAATGTGCATGAAGAGCCGGGACCGGGGAGCCTGCAGCAGAGCTGCGGGCCTCCTGGAAGCCGGTCTGTGGCTTTGCATCGGAGCGGGGCGTGCTAGCTGTGGTCACGCTCACTGCTCTCCCTCGGCGCTCGCCTTTCACATGGCACAGTGGTAGCGCTGCAGAGCCCTCTGTTTTTTCTTCTTCTTCTTCTTCTTCTTCTTCTTCTCGTTTCATTTGCAACCTGCACCTGCATGCAACGCAGAAAACCTCAGCGGCAAGCGAGGGTAACTAAATCACTCTTACGAGTGAGGCGAAACAAAAAATAAATGAATAAGTAAAGAATCAAGTGCAAGCTGAGACGCGAGCATTGATTGCACCCGAGAGTCTGGAAGGGCTCTCTTTCTAATGACCCCGAGAGAACGTATCCCCGAACCGGCAGCTAATGGCCGGCGGCCTCGCCTTACCCGTCTATCTCTATGAATCTCGGAGATCCGAGACTCGGCGGCCCCGCTGACGCAACGAGTCGCGTTCGTTTTCGGCCGCTCGGCCCTCCGCGTGTCACCTGCTCGCCGACGTCGCTCGCGTTTCCTTTCTCGCTGCCGCAACTGCGAGCGCCAGCCGTTCCGGCGAGGTGCGGGAGGCCAGGTGGTTCTGTTCGTCGCCTAAGAATCGCTCGATCTCTGCCTGCTCGATGAAAGCGCCCTCTCACGTGTCAACAGTTCAGATAATGCAGCCCTTTATTGGAACAAACACTTGTTACCGCTTTGCGATACACTCTAGAGGAGGTTAATTCACGCTAAAGCTTCGTAAACAGCTTTTTTCCATGTCTGCGGTCAGAAATATTTGCCTACATTAGAGAGCCAGCAGTTGCGAGCCAAGTTGCGAGCTCTTTTCTTTCTCTCCTGCATGCATCCCCTCTTTGTGGAAACCGACCTTGAGGTCGCTATGGAAATTGTCGTGCGGACCAATCCCATTGCTGTCGGTGTGCGGTTACGCAGTCACCTGCGTTGAGCTAGCGCAGGCGGTCGAAATGCGCCGCGGCGGAGGCTTGAGGAGGGAGGTAAAGAGCCTCGGCGAGGAGGAGAGTAATCCGGGGCTTGCTCTGCTTCGCTGGACTGTGGAGCATGTCACAGAGGACTCAATTCACAGGGTCACAAGGTAAATCCTTTCTCGGGAGGGAAGGTGACACCTCTCAGATGCGGACAGGGGATAAAATGCCCACTTTGTACTCGCGGGCGATCCCGAAACAACAAAATCCACTTCAGCTTGGCGGCTGCTTCGGCAGAAAATGCCCACCGTGCTGACGGTCGGACCACGGGAAAATAAATAACAGAAACCAAATCCCAAACCAAATCGAGCATCTTTTTTTCTTTTTGTTTTTTTTTTTTTTTTCCCCTCCCCCCCCCCCCTCCAAATGATGTTATTCCTGTTGTTCTTTTTAGATGGCGGTTAATTAAAACGGCGCAATTACGTTGCAATCGCATGCTCGAATCTGCTTTACAGTGCAGCTCACAGCACAGATGCACAATCAGCGTGATGACTTATTGCTCCCGTCTAATGACTGGTTCGAGTGTCTCCTATAAATATTCATGTTGGGAATGGGACGGAGTGGATGTAAACCATCTTTTGTTCCCGCTTCCCATCGCTGCCGAACACCGCCGGCCTTTTCTGTCCGGAGCGACGGGAACAGCGCTAAGCTCCAGGCCCAGACTGGAAGTTCCTTCCCTCATCAGGCTCGCCGCTGGCGCCCGGACTCAGTGGTCCGATGCGTTGTCCCAAGCCGAGGGACATTTTACGGGGTGCTCCTCACCCCGGCAGCGGCCGCACTGCAACGCATCGTTGTCGGCACGGGGCGGCATACGGGCGCGCTGCTGCCGTGCCCCCCCCCCCCCCCCCCGTCGCACTCCTCTTCGAACGGATACACGGGGACGGGTGCCAGGGGCACGTCCGGAGGCTCTCCATCAGAAGAAGCTCGCGTTCGGTCCGCACGACAATCGCAGTATTGTGGACCGGTGTCACTAATGCTGGAGCGGCGCGAGGTGTGGCCTGCTGGTGTGATTTATTCCCCTTGTGCAATGAAACAGGCCTCTCGTTGTTATGTAAGATGTTCTTTGCGTAATTGCAGTGGATGTTATGAAGGTTTTCATTGTTTATATTCCCTTTTGTTTTAATGCCAAGTTGCCTGTTTCCCTGCAGGCTTCGAGGCCCGTAGGGATCGCAGCCAGCTTGACAGAGCTGTTTTCAAGCAGGGTGCCCACATGCGGTCTCGGTTAAGGGTTTGAGCACCGCTTGTTCATCCTAAGTGGCCAATCGAGGCTGAAAGGCACGGAGTTTATCCTCCGTCTTTCCGATATCAAGCAATTCGGAAACCGTCCGAAAATCTTACCTCCGTTGGCTCCTCGAAGAAGTCCGCGGTTATATTGGTCAGGTATAATTTTAGCGTCGGAGAATTCGAGCGCTGGAAGCGTCTCACGTTGCCAGATTAAAAATATTTTTCCCGATCAGTAATCCTGATATTTACAGGATTACTACACGCATGTTAATTACTGTACATTTCAGATTTCTGCCACTTGTATGATTTCTCAAGTGCGCACACAGTAAAAGCTGCTTTAATTTGCCCTTAATATCCAGTATTCTCTTCAGGCGGAGGCAAACGGGGGACCATTTTCAGCAGCAGACTAGTCCAGCTGGGCTGTTCCAAAGAGGTCTTTTCTACCCGCAGCCACGGAGCTCTACAATGAGTCCTCGGGTTGTTGGGACGGTACAGATCTCCAAACGCCCAAGTTGTACCGATATCAGCATTACTGCTATAGTTTGCACCGCATAGTCCGTACGTGTCTTCATGTGTGTATTGTTGGGTTACCCTGGTGTCCTCCTGTCACTTCTGTACGTGACAGTTGTACTGGTTGGTGGGAACAGGGACAAAACGATGGGGACTCGGGTCCTCTTGTTTCGGTATGTCTTCATTGAAGCCGGGCAAGTTTTCGGGGAGAAGGGGAACTGTCGGCAGACACTCGAACCCTTGGGCCGTCTCTCGCTCCGGGGTTGGGGTTTAGAGATCGTCTCGCTGTAGGCAGAAGGGGCTTAAAGGTGAGTCGTGGAAACTCGCTGTTACTTAGTTGGGAAGGATGTTGAGAAGGTGCTTCGGTGTTGTTTGGATCTTGTGTCGTTGGGGCCACGTGCCGCGTGCGTTGATGCGCTTTGTGCGTGTGTCACAGTGTATGTTTTGGCAATAACTGTTGTATGCATGCTGCTGTAAGCCTGTGTTATCTGTCTATCCTTCCATCAAGTGTTATTGCTGAGATTATAGTTGTGTTGATGTTCCCAGAACATATTGCATCAGTACAACTTGGACCCGAAAGCTGAGAATCCCGGAAGGCGGACGGGGCCGCGGCGCTCGGCGCACGGGACTCGTTTCTTCGGGTCGTCGCGGCTTTCGCTCGTGCGGTACGGGACCGTCGGCGCCGCCGTCGCCCGCTCCCAGGGCGGAGCGCGAGCTGTCAGGGCAGCCGAAAAATGATGCGGCGCAGGTGAAGCGTGGTGGGGGGGGGGGGGGGGCAAGGCGGGCCTGTCGCGCCGCGCCGCACCCCACCGCACAGCACCGTGCTCACTTTCAAGGCACTTGTCTGGTTTGTAAACTCTGGCTTTTGTTGTATCCCCCCGAGTGCAAACACACAGGCTCGCGCTCAGGAAGCTCAGCAGTCTCCACAGCAGCACATGAATTAGAAGCCCAATTACTGTTCCGCCAACGAAAAAAGTAGAAAAAGATGTCTGCCGCTGAGGTTTGAAGTCGCCCCCCACCCCCCCGTGAGCCCCCCCCCCCCCCAACTTTCACTTTCCGCGCTTTCTGTGAGCGTCAGGAAGCGTCTCAATGAGTCAAGCGCATTGCGAAACACTTCTGAAATATTAAAAGTGTAAAGCGCGCGCACACACACACACACACAGAGAGACACACACAAATGGGCTGAACGAGAAGGAGCCCAAGGCGAGCATCAGGACTGGAACGGCAGCCAGTGAGCGGCCTGACAGGAATCACGGGGGTCTTAAACCTATTAGAGCACCATTTAATGTTTTGCCAGACTCAGTTAGAGAAACCTCCTCCTGTTGTCGTTCTTCACACTCTTTTTTTTTTTTTTTTTTTAGCAAAACCGTTAAAACTGAGACATGACCCCCCCCCCCCCCCACACACACACACACACACACTGGGAGAGACTGCAGTGTTTCTGCAGGTTGCACTACATGTTGTGTTCTCCTCCTCTACATATTGTGATGTCTCTTGCTTTCCCTTCATTATCCCTCTAAAAAAGGAGACCGTTTCATGTTTTCGGTGTCACGCAGGGATTTCCCCAGGTGCACACATTAACTGGAAAGAGCAGCGTAATGATTGAAAAAGCATCTCCGTCTCCCCCCCGCCCCCCCCCCCCCCCCCCCCCCCAGTCTCTCTCCATCCCTGCACAGAGGGCGTAGTGAAGCGTGCTCCGGGACCTGTACCGCGTGCTGTTTTGCCAGCGTATTGCAGTTCCCAAACAAACGACACTTGCTCCTGCGTGTGTGCGCGTGCGCTCGCCGTGGCACCGTCCTTTGTCACTCTGCGCCGGAGCTCCAGAGGGCCGAACGGAGCTCTCCCCCTCCACTTACACGGCGGAGGCCTCTGCGCGCAAGGAAAGGGCAAAGTCGGGACCCTCGCTCCAGCAGCGCGGCTCCTTCCCCGCTTCCCGAGTTTCGCGCGCGTCGCCGTAGGACGTACTCTTTGTTACGGAAGTGCGGCCGATCGCTTTAGCCTGAAGGAAACGGTCTCCTTGTGTGCGTGTCGTGATGCGGTCCTTTTATTTTGCTAAGCAAAAACAGGACCGTGTGTCATCTGCGGTTCTCTTTCAATACTTACTTTATGCCGCATATTTACGCTCACGTAAAAGGGTTAAACCGATTGCGTGCGTCCCTTAAACTTTGATCGGTCCTATGTCCCTTCGTAGTGTCTTCTGCATTGCCGGCCGCCTTGTTACGCTGTTTTTACAGGTGCCGCCCGTGAGCGAGGACACAAAGCGGCGCAGCCTCGCCGTCTCGGTCCAGTCACTTACATAATGCATTAATGTGCGGCCTGCGTCATGCGTCACTCTGTCGGTGACAACGCACACATGCCCGTCTGCGCGTGCGCAGGGCTGCAAACCAGCTAATTTACACCCTAATACCTGAGAGCTGTTATTTCGTGTTATTATTTCAGCATCAACTTTTTTATTAATCCCGATTATTCTTTGATTCTTAATTTTTATTTATTTTTTTTTTTAAACCAACATATACAGTTGTAAAAAATATTTGAGAAGTTTCACTCTATAATACCTTAAATGTACTATATGGCAGGTGGCAGTCTGTTAATGTATTTTTTTTTAATTTCTGATCAGGCAGACCACCTACATTCTTGATTAATAAACGACGACAGTGCCGAATGACATAACGCAGACCACACACCATACGTCGTTCTTAATTGCTAGTTGATAAACAAGACACATTGCATACAAATAATACACTATCCATTACATTGTTATACGTTACAGCGCTGACTGACAGATGTTTAATAAACTTTATTCTGTTCTTAATCACACTGATACTTCATTGTTATGCACTAATTGGGGGGCAGAATGGTTATACACGCTGGAGGGTGAAGGTCGCCATGTCAGATCGTGCCAGGATGGACTGTCGTACCATCGAATAAGGTCCTAATTTAAGGAATGATATGTATTTATTGGAAGCAACCTAGTAATAATAATAATAATAATAATAATGGGTACAGATAGTGCCGATGCTGTAGATACATCCTGCCTCTTTAACACAACTCAAACGTTATTTGTGCTGGTTACGCTTTATGTGGGATTGCGGTGTTACGACTTGCCTTGTTCTGTAGGTTTGTAATGTGAAGGATCATCTTTATCCAGAAAGGTTACATCAAGTAGCTCAAGAGATCATGGCAGCTGTGCGATGGTCAGTGCTGCTGCAGGCCTCTTTTTTTTCTTCTTCTTTTTTTCTTTTTTTTTTTTTATGGGCCATTTGAGGAGGTGCTGCGCCCAGATTAGCCCGTGCGAAACCCATTGTGCACGTTCGCGCGCGCCGTCGAGAGCGGAGCCTCAAAGACAAAGAAGCGATTGTGCAGATACGCACGACGCGTTACAGTCGTCCGGATACTTAGCGAAACGCCGTCGCGGCACACCTCGCGCCGTAGCGCAACGTGTGCAAAATGGAGGAAATTTCTCCGGGGAGCCTGTTACTAATCACCCATCTTTCTACGACTCGCTTCTCGAAGTTATACGAACACGTAATAGTCCTAACAAAGCATTTTTTTTTCGCATTGAATCTATGCATTGTGTCAACAAGGCACTTTGAATATCCTCTTCATGGCTTTCTCTGGGCACAAATGAACCGATGGCGCTTTTAAGTGTTGACAGAATAAATGCTCACGCTAAGAAGATTCTCCTCCTGCCGCTGATGTCAGCGGTAAAGCTCAGAGGAAGCGGGGCCACGCGCACTAAGCTTTGACAGAGCCCCGGCAAGCGGTGAACATGTTTCATTTGAAGCGTTAGTCTCCTTTTTAATGAGAAATTGTGCATTTTTTGTTTTTTTTTTCTTTTTTTTTTACTGGGTACGCCGGGAGTTTTGTTGTCTGTTGCCACGGCAGCAAAAAATACAACGCATGTCAAAGGCCGCCGGGTTGTCTGCACGGAACGCGTAGGAAATGAGTGTCAGTGGGTGAGCTCGGGGCCTCTCCGTACCAGCGCTCCTGTCCCCTCGCGCTCAGTGGTCCAACGTGCTGAGGAGCTCCCAGGCTTCTTTCCCCACCGACACGCCAGCCTGCCTACAGCGACGCACCCGTATCCGGGGACGGATTCCTTTTAGGGAGCTCATTTCTTAAAGAAGGCCTTAATAATTGATGAGTGTTGGATACTGTAAATCCTTTTTTTCCCCCCCCTTTTTTTGCTTGACTATAAAAAAAAAAAAAATGCCCTATAATTTACACCGATCTGAGGAACTCTCTTAAAACGGCCGTCTTTCTCCCGGCCTCTTTGATCCAGCCCGTAATTGGGTACCATCTCGTCGCGAGGTGCTGCAAGAAGCACCAGTTAGATGTGCAGATGGGGTTGCGTGTGGGTATATGGGTGTGAGGGAGAGGGTGTCTTTGAAATTGCACACTCTGGTCCTGCAATAACCTGGGCAGGGAGAATGCGAACCGTTGGCCTGAGCATTCGTGTCAATAGATATCGACTCGCTGGACCCACGTCCTTAACCGTTCGGCTTTGTGCTTGGTAAACATTCTCGAGAGAATCGGCTCATCATTTCGCCTCCCGTTTGAGTCATTGCTTGGGAGCCTCGGCATGACCTTGTTCAAGGGGCACCTGGTACATTTTTAATCAGGAGCAGAGGTTCCCTGCAGGGGAAGCGCCGTCTCTTGCAACGTAAATGTAATGCGCAAATTTGTATTTTCGCTGAGATGTCCGTCGCTTTGGAGAAAAGCGTCCGCTAAATGAATACCCGTAAATGTGCGCGTAGCCAAAAACGTACCTAAGCTCGCATTTTAACAATCTCTTCTCCACTCCTGTGAATTCTCTTAAGCGTTTTTATTCCCCCCCGAAAGAGCAGCCGACTTCAGCTGGGTTGTAAAGGCAGGTGAGGGAAGTGTGTCTGAACACGGTGAATATGCAGCATGATGCACGGCACTGTTTACTGGACCCCCGGAGGCTCTCGCAGGACCAACAGAAGCAGACCTGGGCTTCACCTCGTTGCGGAGGCTCATAGAGAAATTAAGGCATCACGGAGCTGCGCCTTCTTAAACCCGTACGGGGGGGCAAGGGTGGGGGTGAAAGAAAGAGCCGGAAGCCTCGGAGGGCCGCGTGCTTGCGGGAGACCCCCCGCCAACGTGGCGCCGCACTGCCACCTGCTGCTCGGCAGCCGCACGTACGCTCGGCCCCTTTCCCTTTCCGCGCGCAGCCAGCCTTAATTACCGCACGCCCGAGTTGTTGTGAGTGCATGTCAGAACAAATTATGTAAGTAATGAAGCTGAAAATGCTAAGGGAGTAGAAATACAATGAACTGTTAATATTCATACAGGGGGGAAAACATAAAAAAACTAAACATGGGAACACACAGGAGGAGTCAATGCTGGGAGCACATTAAAAAGCAGGGCCCTACTGTAAGTAAATAATAACAATGATAATTGAAAAACATAAATAGTGATAATCACACACTTTTTTTTTTAATTTTTTTTTTTCCCGCCTTTCTGATAGTCACTCCACACTCACTACCTCCAAGTTTTTAAAGTGCTGCTAAGTGTAAATAAACTAGTGCGGAAGAACCATTTTCCTCGTATCGCTGTCATATTTTTCATGGCATTCTCAAATGATTTAATGGAAATGGGAGTGGGCTGGGGGGGTGAAGTTGACAGTAATAGAGAGCGTCTGTCTCTTCTGCCTCCGCTCATTGAAATGTAGGTTAATACAGCATTTACCGAGTGGATTGCGCTGATTTTGTTGTGGCGCGCAGCTGGCCCGGACCCCTCGATCAGCGGGACGGCGCAGGAGTACCCGCTCGGTACGGGCCCTACGGAGCCCGACATCGTGCCGGCGACCGGACGGCTGCTGGACGGCGGCTCATCAAGTGGGTTTTGCGGTTCAGGCGTAGTGTCGGCGGTGGTGCTGCTGCTCTCTCTCGGTGCAGGGGCGAACAGCTCGAGATCCGATCGTCGCCGATCCTGCTCGGTCCTTCGGTGCCGGAGCAGGCGACACTTTGAGCTGCGCGCGAAATCTGCGCTCCATGCCAGGGCCTCTGGCCTCGGAAGGTCAAAGGGCGAAGGCGAGGAAATCGTGGTTGGGGCTAGCGTGCGGCGTCTCTGGGCTTTCCGTTCGCGGCGCACGCGGGTGGTCGTCCGGCTTCGCCACGCGGTTTCCGCTCCCGTCGGCGGCGGCGGCGGCGACATCGGGATGCAGCTCATCCCGGGGCCCGCAGCGTCCTGGTCCTCAGAGACAGCAACGCGGGTCGGTTGCCTTCCCACGTGTCAGAGGGCTGCAGAGCGTGCCTCTGGGAAGCCCTTCGTAGGCTGAGGCCGCGTGGTGCGGGGCAAGGGGCATGTTTTTCACTTTTGCGGCTGAAAGTTTTTTATTTCTGGATTAAAGCGGCATTTCAGTGGGGATTTTCACCGCTTTGATGTTGAAACTGTGACATTTAGCGAAGTTTCCCCGGCCTGAGAAAGCCCTTTGATTGGGTTTGCACAAGAACGGCGGTACAACAACTTGTGAATCGATCCACTATTGTGACTGTAATGGGAGTTTTGGCCAGTCAGACTTCTATTAGCTCGGCGGGAGATAAGATGGCCCGAGCCGTACAGCGCGGCGGAATCAGAATGCTACGCGAGTGGGAAGAAACGATTCCCTCAGATGTTTCACGAGCGCGTTTTCCTGTACCGGTGTTCATCTGCGGTGGCCTGCCTTTCATGTGACAGATGACGGCAAAACTTACGAAACTTTCGTCTCTGCCTTGTCTCCCTCCAGCTCAAATCGAAATTATTCCTTGCAAGATCTGCGGAGATAAGTCGTCTGGCATCCACTATGGTGTGATAACGTGCGAGGGCTGCAAGGTAAGATCGCCGAGACCTCCCCCCCCCCCAAAATCACCACCGAAAAAGGCGCGACTCGGAGGGGTCGTCGTGAGCCCCTGGGTGGAGTTCGAGACGGCCGAGACACTTGGCGTTCCCGTCCAAACTTGAGCGACCCAATACAGCGCTTTATAAATGCAGTTACAAAACACAGATTGTGGCCTAATGCGGTCTCGCGCCAACTGCATTGTCACAAGGTCTAGACGCTTACTTCGTTGTGGAACGAAAGGCCTACGCACGTCACGTACCTGAAACATACCGTTCGCACGCGCCCTCCATGTTCTGCTGAATCTTGCCTTTGATATCCTTTATTATAGTCTTATTTATTCATTTACGCTGGTCGGACAAATCTGAGCGAACATATAAAATGCGAATAAGACACGTATAATTCAGAAGCACCGGCGATCATTGATTTGCGTTCGAGTGCCGTGTGGAAGATGTCCCCGAGCCTCTTGGGAATAAGAGGGGTGGGGGGGAAAAAAAAAAAAAAAACCTTTGTTACATAAACATAGCAAATGTGGACAGCTGGTATTGTAGCGGTAGAGCTTCTGCCTTTGGGCCTAAAGGTTGCACGCTCGAATCCCGCCTCCGCTTGTAGTATCCTTGACTCCCTTGAGCAGGGTACTCGGGTAGGTACCCAGCTGTATAAACCGGTAAACAGTTGTAGGTGGCTTCACGTTGCAAGTCGCTCTCGAGAAAAGCGTCGCCTAAATAGGTAAATGGGCCAGGTTTGACCGGGGCGCGAGCCGAGGATTAGGACGCTTGAGCGCGGCTCAGCGGTCGTGTGCGTTTTGTGCCACGGCGCCAGGCTGAGGTCGCTAAATGAGCGGCGTCCTTGAGCGCCGAAGCGCTCGCTGCGACATATTGCCTTCGCCGAAGACACCTTTTTGTAACGTTTGAAATACTTTGGCGGTACGATAAAGAGAACTTTGCTCCCCGTGTATTTTTATTTCCTCCTCGTTACCGAGCGGGTCGTCGGCATTCCGGGAGCGGCTCGCGCCTCGGCTCGTCCTGCGGGGGGACGCTCTGGGTCGCGCTGCGCTGCGCTGCACTCCGTCTGTGCTCCCCTTTAACTAAAAGGAAAGGCTGCGGAATAAACTGCTGAAATGTGCCTTTAATGATTGCTAATTACTTCAGGCATAGAAGCTCTTTAATGATATGTGCAAGTACACGAGTTTGGTCCATAAATCACAGCATTATGAAAAAGTCCTGCTTGTCACCCAGCACTTGTACCCCAGTTCTGTAATGGCTGCCATTAGAAAGCAACTTGGCAGCTGTCAGCTGTTTTCTTGTAATTAAACAGCCAATGAGCAACTAATTAAGACATATGTGTATTGAGCGGCGGAATGGGGTATGTAAATGATGTGCCGGAATCAATTCATTAAGTGGGAAATCGTCAAACGACGAGGCGTCCGACGTGCACGTGGGCCTCCGGGTTCGCGCGCCTCGGCCGCGTCGATGGACGTCGACGCGCCCGCCTTCGTCCGAACCGGCTTGTGCTGCAAACGGCCCGTAGCCTCCTACTTTCAAAAGCACTGGCACGAGAGAGTGACTTTGACCCCAAGCTCGGTGTTTCCATTCATGCTGCCGGTCGCCTCCCCTTCGGATTCGGAAATGTGATCGTTCTGGGCCTTAGTGCCACGTTCTAGCTCTGTGCTTTCACGGAGCCCGTGACACGTGCAGACAGTGGTTACCAGCGCAGTATCGTGGGCGGGACTCCCGGAGGACAAGTGACGGCAGCAGAAAGAGCGCTGACTCCTTTTGCTTCATTGGGTGACGAGAGCGCGTGGCCGTGGCGGCTTATGACTGCAGCGTGTCCCCTTACATCCATGTTGCTGTTCGCCCGGTGTCTCAGGGCTTCTTCCGGAGGAGTCAGCAGAGCAACGCGGCGTACTCCTGCCCCCGGCAGAAGAACTGCCTGATCGACCGCACCAGCCGCAACCGCTGCCAGCACTGCCGCCTGCAGAAGTGCTTGGCCGTGGGCATGTCGCGAGACGGTAAGGGCCGGGGCAGAGCTCGGTCGGGGCCGCGGGTGCGAGGGCGGCTCCGGGGCACCAAGTAACTCTCATCAAACGAGGGTAATTAGTGTGCCTCGATAGGGTGGGGTGTGCAGGTGAGCAGCATCGGCATGGGGCCGTTCCGCAGGGCCTGAGGGCAGGAGGTGCGCGGAGGGGGGCGCCCCTGGCTGTAATGAGGCCAGCCCTGCTGTGCCTCCTCTCTGCTCCCTCACACAATCAGCACCGGCAAGGTGACCCCAGTGGCCCCTGCACCCCTCCTTCACACACACACACACACACGCACACTGTCCTGCCTCCTAAATGGGACCGGTTGCTGTACACGCTAACTTCCTGTACTTTTTTACCGTATTGCATAGACCTTAGCAGCGCAGTTGCGCCGCCGTTTCGTGTCTGGAACGCAGACGTGATGTACCTTAATGGCTCACGTTCCCATGTAAAGAGATGTTTCGCATATCCAGCCGTGTTCATTGCGGCGGCATATTGCAGTATCTGAGTTTCACAGCCTTCTGATGCGTCAGAAGTGCCTTTAGAAGGAGGTGAGCCCGTGCATTCCCCCTCCCTCCCTCCCTCCCTCCCGCGTGCCGCTCAGCCGCACTTGTTTCCCCCGCCCAGCTGTCAAGTTCGGCCGCATGTCGAAGAAGCAGCGGGACAGCCTGTACGCGGAGGTACAGAAGCACCGGCTGCAGCAGCAGCAGCGGGACCACCAGCAGCAGCCGGGTGAGGCCGAGCCGCTCACGCCCACCTACGGCTTGTCCGCCAGTGGGCTCACCGAGCTGCATGACGACCTCAGCGGCTACATGGACGGCCACACGCCGGACGGCGGCAAGCCAGACTCGGCCATCAACAGCTTCTACCTGGACATCCAGCCGTCGCCGGACCAATCGGGCCTGGACATCAACGGCATCAAGCCCGAGCCCATCTGCGACTTTGCGCCAGGGTCCGGCTTCTTCCCCTACTGCTCGTTCACCAACGGGGAGACCTCTCCCACCGTGTCCATGGCAGAGCTTGGTGAGGAGGGGGACAGAGGGCTGCCAGGGGGAGGGAGTGGAGCGCAACTGTGGGGCAAATGACACAAAGGTGGTTTAAAATAGCAGGAGGTTGGAAACTCATCTCCAGGACTCATTAAAAAAGCCTTTTCGTAATTAGTTTCCATTAATTAGGGCCAATCAAGATCCAGCAGGGCACGAGTCAGGGGAAATCATTTTTTTAGGCTCCCCCGTGCATTGGAACCCTTTTCCTTTTAACGAATGTATTTTAAAAAAAAAAAAAAAAGATTAAATCTTAGCCCTTTTTCCAAGAGAAAATACGACCTTTGTTTCTGTGAGTAATATTGTGCGCTCCCTCCAACAATTCTTAATTCATATCAAAACTTAACTGGGTAGAAGCTGCCCACTTGTGTGAGACTACAGGAGGCAGAGAGTAAAGGTTAACAAGCTGCTTACTCTTTTACCTCTGAGGAGAAATAAGTAAACAGATGAATAAATGGGCACATGGCTAAGAGGTTGGCAGCAGGGCACCGTGGCTGTAGCCTACGTTCTTGTTCTCTCTAACTGCTTGCTGCTTGTTGTTGCCATTGCTCCTGCAGAACATCTGGCACAGAACATCTCCAAGTCCCACATGGAGACGTGTCAGTACTTGAGAGAGGAGCTTCAGCAGATGACCTGGCAGGCCTTCCTGCAGGAGGAGATGGAAAACTACCAGAACAAGGTACCGAACGCCCGTCGCGCCGCGGAAGTCGAACCTGCGCTGTTCCTTTCCTCTTTCGCCCACAGCCAATATTGTTCATTCTGCCTTTCCCCGTCAGCCCCGGGAAGTCATGTGGCAACTGTGTGCGATCAAGATTACCGAGGCTATTCAGTACGTGGTGGAGTTTGCCAAACGCATCGATGGCTTCATGGAGTTGTGCCAGAATGATCAAATAGTACTCCTGAAAGCAGGTACGTTGGCCGGAGCTCATGCCATCGAGCAGCGGTATTGGAGGTGCTGAGGAGAATGATGAACAACGGGGTGGCTGTGGCCACGTGGCCATCTATGGTTTTCGAGACGCTTTTTCGACTTGCTGCCGTTCGATCTCCCTCAGATGGGCATTTCGTAAAGAGCACGAGGAAATCGCATTTTAGTTATTTTCAGACTATACTTAATATTACATTTGCGTTTATTTATTCAGCACACGCTTTTCTCCGAGGTGGCGTACGGTGACTGCAGTGTAGTATTTAGCTTACATCTCTCCCTCTATCCAAGAAGACTTACAAATGCTACACACATGCACGCACGCATACATTGGCTGAAGCCGCTTGTCCCAAGTAGGGTCGTGGCAAGCCAGAGCCTAGCCCGGCAACACAGGGCGGAGGGCTGGAGGGGGAGGGGACACACCCAGGACGGGATGCCAGTCCGTCGCAAGGCACCCCAAGCGGTACTCGAACCCCAGACCTGCCAGAGACCAGGATCCGACCAAACCCGCTGCACCACCGCGCCACCACACCCCCCTCCCTGCAATTATTCACCCCAAAATATACCACAGTAGTGGAACGCACATGCATACATGCACGTTAAGGGCAATTTAGACTCACTAGTTCACCTGAAACACATAACTTTGGACTTTGGGAGCAAACCAGAGCACCCAGAGGAAACATGCACAAACATGAGGGGGACATGCAAACGCCACAGAGATTGAGCAGATATCGAACCCACGTCCAATCTCTTCGTACAGGCACTCTAAGGCAGCAGTGCTTTGCGCTGTGCCAATTATCGGTGTAACAATCACCGATAATTGGTAATAATAGGTGCAACGCTGCACCGGACACACCCTGGTGGAAGTAACAGTGGATGAAAAGGGTAATGCTGTCACAGGACCGGTTTGCCTGCACCAGGCAGTGTCTCCCCAAACCAGAAGACAAATTGCTCTCCGCTGCACAAATAAACAAATGCAAAACTCCCGTGGGTGTTCATGTACTGAGTTTGCATTTTATTTGCATTGCCACTGCCGATATTAATAATTAATTACAGTCAGAGATCCAGAGTCTAATGTGACACTTTAAACCAGGGCCTATTCATAAAGCGTGATAATGGTTTCTGTTACATCCCTTTTATCCTGTAATTCAGCTTTTCAAGGTTATAATACATGCTCCATTCATCACTTCAGTGCATCATAGTATTACCTTTCCTAAACATTTTGTATGGCTGGAAGGAGGTTGGCTTTCAACTTACCTAGATACATTTACTCTTTATTTCTTGTTACCTGGCCATAAAGTGCACTGAACAGATTTTGACTAAAGGTGCAAGCATCTGGAATTATTATTAAAGCTGTGTTTTACGGTTGCTGATTCCTGCACAGTTGCACGGTAAGAAAGAGTAAAAGGCACAATAAATGATGGCACGCGTTGAATTTTTTTTTTTTTTTTCCTAGGTTCTTTGGAGGTTGTGTTTGTGCGAATGTGCCGTGCCTTCGACTCCCAGAACAACACCGTCTACTTTGATGGGAAATATGCAGGGCCTGATGTCTTCAAATCATTAGGTGAGTGTTCCTGTGTGTGTCTTTCTGTGCATGTGCAAGCGTGTTCAAGTGTCGTGTGTGTGTGTGTGTGTGTGTGTGTGTGTGTGTGTGTGTGTGTGTGTGTGTGTGTGTGTGATAATGACACAGCTCCCATGGGTCTTATGTTTCCATATGGTCTGCATTTGACCACTTTCTATGGCTAGTGAGGTAAAAGCACCACATGGGAGGCCTGTGCAACCAGAAGTCCAGGACAGAGCTGCTGCAGTAAATGTGTGCTTATATCATCAAAACTATGAAGTTAACAATAAATCTATCAAGGCATAACACGTAGTTAGTGTTTTCGTGCTTTTTGTTTACTAAACAGCCTTTGCTGCCCGTCCTCTTACGCAACGCCGCGTTCGCCGAGGCGGAAACCCAGCACAGCGAGGCGACCGAAATTAAAAATGTGAACGAAGCAGATGAAAGCACGAGTGTCCGGCCATTATAATCGGGAGCATTGCGTGAATGTGCGTGTGTGTGTTCGTGCGACAAAAAGAGAGAAAGGGAGAGAGAGGAGAACAGAGCTGGATGCTTGCTTGTCTTTGCGAGCGTATGTACCGGACACGTTATGATTTTGCGTTAAATTGCGTAGACGTGGCCCCTCTGTTCGAGGTGTTGCTGTCGTGTCGGCACGGCCCATCTCTGCGGTGCGTCGTGGCTGTGCGTGTTCGATTGTGAGCGCATGGCCCCTCTGTGCGGTACACCTGTTGTGTGTTTGATTGCGTGCGCATGGCTCTTGTATGTTGTGCACTGTTTTGCGTGTTTCATTGTGTGTGTGCGTGGCGCCACTCCCTGGTGCAGCGTGTTTATTTTAGACACCTGTGCAAGAGCTTTGCCTCCGTTTCTGTGTGAGCTTCCAGCTATTGATTTAGGCAGATATGATCTTATTTTGAGCCCGTTTGTACTTCGCGTGGTTGCTGGCTGTACGATGGCACCTTTCTCCGACAGCGTGCGATGAGTTAAAGTGAGCCCTGTAAGCTGACTCCTGGGAGCTCCCACTGCGTGCTGCCGTTGCTGACACCCACCCCCAACTCCCATTTGTGTGCCCCCGCTAGGCTGCGACGACTTGATCAGCTCCGTCTTTGAGTTTGGAAAAAACCTGTGTTCTATGCACCTGTCTGAGGACGAGATCGCCTTGTTCTCTGCGTTCGTGTTGATGTCGGCAGGTAAGCCGTTTCCGTGAGCGCTGCGCCATGGGCAGCGTGCGCCGTGGGGACGTGGGATCTGATCCGCCGTGTTTCTCAACGCCGCCGTAGGGCATGCGCCGCGCTCTGATATTCTCCTTGCTCGTTTATATATTTATTATATTATGTTAAACGTGCCATTGGAAGCAGGAAGCATAGTGGTTAGGGGTTTTTAACCTCATGATTACCTCTGTTAAGTCCCAGTGACCCAGCTGTTGAAGGGATTAATACGAAATGCGCAAGGAGGACATATCTAAAGAGTATAAATGGTCAAGCTAATTTTTTAAAGCCTGCTGTTTGGGCCAGCGAGCATCGAGGTGGTTACAGGTGTTGTTTTCAGGAACAGGACGTTGGTTCGAATCCTTTCGTAACACCCTTGATAAAAGGTACTTACCCTGATTTGACACAGTAACAAATACCCAGCTATATGAATGGGAAAGTCATTGTGAATAGTGTAGCTCGCAAATCAACCAGTATAAGTTAATTTTTGAAGAATGCGGCAGCTAAGTGGATCGGTGCTCATCACTGCTCTTTCACCACACGCTTGGCAGCACCGGCACTGTTTATGTACCGTACCGTTTCTCTCCACCTGCCTGTAGATCGGTCCTGGCTTCAGGAGAAGGTGAAGGTGGAGAAACTGCAGCAGAAGATCCAGCTGGCCCTTCAGCACGTCCTGCAGAAGAACCACAGGGAGGACGGGATACTAACAAAGGTAACAAGTTCTCCCGCAGGCGTCTCTGTCCAGCCGAGTGAGATCCCCATTTCGTCGGGGGCATCAAGCTGCCTTTGGGGAAAAATGTAAGAAGGTTGCACTTAATGAAGTCTGCCGCTTTCCTTTCAGTGGGTGAATGTATAAACGACAAGACTGTGCACCCTGGGCCACCGCATGCATTTTTTTTCTCTATGGGGTCATTAAAGAATGTGTATTGTAAAGTTTAAAAATGTTTTGGATTGCAAAAGAATTTGAAAGGCGGCGTTAATCTTGCTGGAATTCTAAACCGGAGTCCTTATTGCATCACCTCTGCCGAAGCCACCATTACTTTGTGCGCAAGCGACCATGGGAGCGCTTTGAATGCAAGCCTGGCTCTTCCAGCGCGGCTGAATCAGAATAACACCCCGCTTGTCGTCTCTTCGCAGTTGATATGCAAAGTGTCGACACTGCGAGCACTGTGCAGCAGGCATACAGAGAAGCTGACGGCCTTCAAAGCAATATACCCAGACATTGTGCGCACCCACTTCCCCCCGCTGTACAAGGAGCTGTTCGGCTCGGACTTCGAGCAGTCGATGCCCGTGGACGGCTAGTGACCACCGCGGCGGCGAGAGCCCTGTCCGCATCGCTGGGAGGAGCGGAGCGGAGCACATCTGAGACACTTTACCGGTGCCCGGCGTGAGCCAGGACAGCCAGCACGCTGCACAATTGGGGGGGGGGTGGGCGGGCGGTAAGGGGCGGGCGGGACTTTATGCTACTCTTCGGTTTGTTCGGTTGATTTTTGTTTTTTTTTTTCCCTTTTTCTTTTTTGTGCTTTTCTGAACGCGGACGGGATTCTTAGCCCAGGGGGCAGGAGAGAAGACAGACATGGAGATTTCAGCCTTTTCTTTCAGATGAACTTGGCCTTCCCATGCTTGTGTGTTCAGGGTGTCCCCATGGCCTGTACTTCTCACAAATCCTTTTCAAATTGGCGCTAATTGTTATGACTTGTTTTACAGGGGGGGGAAAAAAAAAAAAAAAACACGAAAAAAAGTGAATTAACGTCCTTTAAATTACTTTCGGCGCATCAGCTAATTTAAATGTCCTAGCTTTAATTTGAGTTTTAAACTCAGTTGTACTTTTCTGTAGAGCTCTATTTGACTTTTAAATGTGTACCATTCCCTCTGAGAAAATGGTACACAATAAATGCAATTAAAAAGTTTTAGACCTGAAAGGATAGCACTTACTAAGCCCAGTAGATCAGTGTCAAGCTGTTTGCATGTCCTGGTCAAGTTCACTCCTTTGTTCTTTTGTCTTGTATTTTACTGCTGTGTTTTTATATATATGGAATGCAGTGTTCAGGATGCAAGCTCACAGTGACACAGGGAGCGGAACGGGTTCTGGGGCAAAGAGGGAGTCTAAACAGCAATGGTGACATGAACCGCACCTTCCTACGGACAATCGTCGCAATGAAATGTAGAATTCTGGTAATTCTAGTTTAAACACAAAGACTTTAGCTGTCAAAGACTCCATCCATCCTCCAATGTTGTGTAGTGAAGTCATCTAAGGCCACTTGCTACTATAAATCCCTCACTGGAGAGGTATCCCAGTAAAACTGAGGGTACTGACACAATAAGAAGGGTCCATTTCACCTGTTTTTAATGTACTACAGGGTATACGGTCATAAGTACTTATTATACAGAAACAAATGTTTTTAGATTCTATTTTAAATAACTTGTATGATAGTAGTAGCTAGACTATTCTTTATCGTCGAATTGATAAGGCACTTTTTTGCACCTTTTCTTTTATTTAAGACTTGTGTATTACCTAGTGATGTGTTGCATGTGCACAGAAAATACACGTTTTACCACGGTCCTGGAGGCTAGTCCCGACAGACAGAGACGCTGCTGATTCCTCGAGTTTTGCCGTCTGGGTTGTCGGGACGGACGGAAAGTTGTCGGAAGCCGAAACGTCGCTTTTCATCCTTTGCTCCGAGTCAGTAGCTTAGGGCCCTGGATGCTCTCCTCCAGCTGTTCCTCACTGGGGACATCTCTCTAGCAGCACAGAAGCCTCCAGGCAGGAAGAAGCTTCTGAGGAAGGAGAATCCCTGAGGCCAGTCACAGCGTCCCTTACGTTAGACCCACCAACTAGCATTAGACACGGTAAAATGCCTGCCTTTCTGACGGATTCTTGCTAAATTGGATATTATTCTTAGGTTTCATTTACGGGCATGGTCCCCAGTCCCCTCCCCCAGCCCACCTTTCTTCAGTTAGGGTTTTAAAAGGTGCCCCATGTCAGTTAGACTGATTTATAGCACAGTGAGCCCATATTATAGCATGAAGAACAGCCAGAGAGCATCACTTCAGAGTGATATGTATGATGTTACCGCACGTCCCGCACCGTTTGCCGAGATTGAAATACGGGGCACCTTTCACCTGTGACCATGCCTGTCTTTTTCATTCATCTGTGGTATAAAATAAAGCCTTTCTGGAAGCCCAGCTCAGTTTGACTTTTAAAAAAAGCCTGAGGATTAATTAGCCTTTGCTCAGTGGGTTTAGAGAAACATGACTCATATAAACAAGTCAATGACCTCATCATTAAGTCATTACTTTTAATTCCGGTTTAGAACTTCGCCACTGCCTTGTAATGTTCGTTCTCCCCAAAATTTTGTTTTCTTTAACGGTCACTGTTGCCTGCAGACAGTCAGACAATGTACACTCTCCACTGGCTTGGTTTTTCTAATCGGGCTAAAGTCATGAAATGGATCTGCTCAATGAGTTCCGCACAAAATGCTGAGTATAAGGAGGTGTGGTTTTTTGCAGAATGCTGTGAATCCGTTGCTGCCCAACTGTACCACCTAACGGCCAGAGAGGATCATGGCACTCCCTCATTCATTGCCACCTTTCCATTAAAAAAAAAAAAAACAAAGTCAAAGGACAGGAGTAGTGAACTGAGCCGATGGCATGTCTTTAGGACGAAAGCAGGCACGTGGTTATAGTCATGGTCCAGTCCCCATCCATGGTCACCATCCCGCTGGTCTGCTATCCCACCCTCTACTCGTCTGTCGGTCTGTATGCATATGAGTGTCTGTGGAGGTGTGTATTTGTCAGAGACTGTTCTGTAGTCAAGAGTCTGTCAGCAGTAAGACTCACCATTGGACTGTTGATATGAGAGGACAGGAATACAATATTCAAAGCCTTGTCTGGTAACAAATAAAATGTTTGTGAACTTTAATAAAAGTAAAGAAAGAGGAAAAAAAGAAAAAGAAAGCACTTCTAATACTCCTGCAATAATTGTAATTGGTTTAATTTGTGTAACAAAAGAGAAGATAGAATTACAATGCACGACAATGCTATTATTATTTTCTTCCGCTTTATTGTTGTTCTTTCTTGCTACTGTTGTGTCAGACCTCGTCATTTGTCCCTGAAGGTGCCATAGTACAAGTTCAGACTAGGTTTTCACTGTGTCAAATGGGCATGACTTTGTGGTGTTGTAGTATTATGACATTCCAGGAACTAGGTTTGTAGCATTTAGTTAGGGACTACTGGCTTCTACTTGTAGTCACGGAGGGGGTTCGAGTTAGGAAGCCAGTGTCATAGCAGACCTTCCTTTTTTCTTTTTTTTTTTTTTATTTTCATTATTTTTGCACGTTTTTCATTCCTTTGTAGTGCAATATGTACATGACTTACCTGTTATGTACTGTTATCCCTCAGGGAATAATGAACAGTTTATTCACGCTTTCAGTTGAAAATAATTGTGTTTAATTGTTTTGATTTGGTTCTGTGGTTTTGTTTTTTTTTTTTTTTTTTTTTTTTAAATAATTTTTTTTCTTACGGATAGAAATACGAGTTAAACGTCCAGTAGAGTCCATTTACAGCAGCCGGTAAGAGGAACACTTTTAAGCTCTTGTGACTCCACATTCTAACATTAGGTAGCCATAATGTATAAATGAATTTGTGCTCACTTCATAAACGTTAGATTTCATTGTGCCCCAGTCATGTCTTTTGTATACTCTCTGAAAAGCCAAGAACAAAAAAAAGAACCCCTCTGTTGACACAAACCTCCATTTTTAATGTTCCACTGAGGTTGTAATGATTTGTGTAATCCGTGTCGATGATAGCGTTTTATCTGCAACACTTTCTGTGACTTTGAATAATAAATTCATCCTCCTCTAAATTTACATTATAGAATATTTTATGTAACGTTTTGTTCTCCACTAAGAATAGAAGCAATACTTTAGTATGTGCAGTGTGTACACATCTGTGTTTAAGTGTTTTTCAAAGGCCATCCAAACACAATGTATGTGTGTGACTACCACTGTCTGCGGAATTCAAAAACAAGAGACAAATGATCAAACTGTGAATGACAATCCACGTGAATATGAACCTCCGGCCTCTTTGTTCCACTATGCGTATTGGACTTTGAAATGAATGCTCAGGGAGAATAACATTCACAAGTATTACGGCAGAGAGGCGATGGGTTTTTCCTGTTAAGCGTGCATGGATTTACAGTGCGATTTGCTATTTTACAGACCCTACGACTCTGTTGATTTGCAAATATATTCATCTGAATATAGTCTGAAAGATGTTCTCTTAAAGCAAGATGCATCTGGAAACTTCCGCGAACGCTTTGAAATGCTGAAAATCTTTTCTTTCGTTTCTCACACTGTATTGCAGAAAGAGCGTGTTAGTATGGAGAATTTTTATTATTCGTCTCTTTGTTTGAATCTTCCATGTTAAAAAATTATATATACACAAATAGAAATTTAGTGCTGCTTTCGTTGTTTGCAGCTCAAAGCCACTTTGGTCTGGAAAATCAGTGTGGAGTTATCTTCATAATTCTCTCTTTTCTGCCCTCCTTGAATTCCGTGTGATATGCATATCAAAAACGATATTACACGGTGGTGACAATGTCACGATCAGATTTTGACAGAATCCTGTATATCCTTTCTAATTTTAACATAAAACAAGTATATATCAGAAGTGGAGGCATATAAGGAACTTTCTGCTACCTGTGTGAGTGTCAGTTATGTTTGAAAAGAGTCATTTAAAGGGTGCGCTTAACAAAGCGGGGTCGAATTTCCCGGGTCAGCCCGAGAGAGCTTCAGACTGAGTCGAAGAATTGCAGTTTGACCGAAGCAGAGAAAAAGTGTCGCAGTGTGCCAAATTTTCTGCCACCTCAAAATGTATGAAAGGAATACGCTACGCCCAACGACGGCACATGCGTTGTGCATCATTAATACGGGTTTTAGAGCAGTCACTGCAGTCACTGTGGTGAAACACTCTTCTCACGTGGTTTCAGTCAGCTGGTGCTAAACATCTCCATCGGGGAATGAATGTTAAACACGTCCTCAGAACTGCAAATCAAGTTTCCCCACCGTCGTACAAACGTGGTATTTGTCATTTTCGCCCGTTGTGACTCTCTGTCAGATGTAGTACGAGCAATACGATTCAGACACGAAACTGGTGAAGGAAAGCCGTCGCAGATGCATACGCGCCCTTGCGATTGTCGTGCAGTTCGGTGTACCCGCCGTGGCTACACTGAGGCCGTTGGCTCCAGAAGAGCTTCATCTGGGATGCAGTGACTCGCGGCCCATTTTCAGCGACGCCGTCCTCAAATATCGTGATTTGTCTGTTGAAACAGCTGGTTTCTAACCGCCACAGAGCTCGAGTTGTGCTGTGTGTTGCAATGTAAGGGACGTCGCTGTGTGGACGTAGCTGTCTGCTGGGCTGTTCTTAGGTTTGAAATAGTGTCAATCTTATTATATGAAGCATTAGAATTCCTCATGGATGCAGGCAGCTGTCTCAGCCCCACACCCGTGCGTTTTAACCGTGGTGAATAATGTCCTTTAGGTCGAACACCCGTGATCGACGGCCTCCTGTCTGTGCTTGTTCATGTCAAAACTGTGTTAGAGCAATATAGTTAAAAAAGAGGAGTTGACTAACCACTGGTCTTATGATATCTGTGTGTGTGTGTGTGTGTGTGTGTGTGTGTGTGTGTGTGTGCGCGTGCGCTTGGCACCATTAATATAGGACAAAACCCAGACAAGGCTTTAAAGAGGTTACAGTGTCAGGGTCAGGTGGTGAGTTTGTGCTCTTTTACCTTCGTTGTCTCGCCTTGTATGAAATATTTGTATCAGTCCGTTTCATTGAACCTTTTTAACAATATTCCCATTTTCCAAAGTACTGCAGGCATAGTAAATAATTAAAAAATTGAAAACAATAAAAAAAGAATTTCTAGCCATAACTGAATGTCAAGCAATAATATAAATGTTGTATTATTCTTAATTTTTTTGCAAAGGTTTTAGACATTTGCATGTAAATACAACCTATTATTTATCACTTTTGTTTCGGGTGGTGTCATTTTTTTCATGTGTATATTTGACTTGATGGGTTCAGTTCCTTTGTAGAGAACGAAGAACTTCAGCTGGCCTATACATCTTTATCTCTCTTTCTCTCTCTGTCTCTGTTTCTCTCTCTCTCTCTCTCTCTCTCTCTCTTTCTCCTCTCTGCTTTTATTTCACAATATTTAATGTTATTATTGATCACATGTATAGAGTTAACTAAAAGTTCTGTCTGTATAGGTAAGAAGAACATACTGCTATAAACGCCTACTCAGTGCAAATATTTATCTGTTTATTAAATACATCATGTTGTACAATATCTGTTTTAGTATACTACTCTCTTCTAGACTTAGTTTGATAGAGGTAGGGTGTGCTAAAATTTATTTTGTGTTATTCTGACGTGTGGTGCTAGGTAAGTTAATTTTGTGAACAAAACCTTAATTCTTAGACTAGGCCACCCTATTTGTCCTATTAATTTCGCAGAGTATTGATGCATTATTAATATTAGGACTAAAGAAATAATAATAACGATAATAATAAAACGATTACGATACCCAGCAAGTACCTGTATCAGCGTGCTAGTCTTGGGACGAGGCTTTTTTTCCTCACACTTTAAGGTTATTAGCAAAAACAGTATCGGTTTAATTAAAGCTAGACGCAGGTGTGTTTCCCGCTACAAAAAATGCATTGATTTAATTTTGGCTGAAAAGCAGTATTATCTGTGTTTGTTTGTTTTTTTTTTTGTTCGTTTGTTTGTTTATTTGTTTGTTTTTCTTAATAATTTGATTTTTTTTTTTCTTTTTTCTTTTTTTTTTGTCTGTCATGGCAGTTCTGATTGTGAAAAAAGCTGGTCGAAGCTGTGGTGTTAGACCAGTGGACAAGCTAGTCCTCTAAGGGAGCATCGACACTGTACTTCCTTGTTTGAGGATCCACTGGAGTCCCTGCTAATCTGGATCATTAGTTTTCTCTCAGCAAACAAATCCAAACGATGGCTTCTTAATTGAAGGAGGATGTATTTATGTGGAGATGACCCAGCTTCATGTACCCTTGTTTTCACAAGCAGGCTATGTTAGCATGAAGGTAGCCTACAGTATAGAAGTTCATTCGCTTTTACAAGCGCCCACCACAGACACTGTTATTGTTGTTTTACAAAGATGCACAAGAAGAATTCACTTTCAGACGTAATGAGTTTTTAAACTTTCATATTCTTTTTGTAGCCAATATCAGCCAGAATATGCTCGCAATAATACGTGATAAATTACGCCAAGGGATTCTTGGCGTTAAAGGATGCACAAGTTATATTTAACGGTTCCTGTTGTTTTTATTTTTCAAATTGTATTGTGAATGACAATGTATTTGCACATTGAAAATTCTATCTATCTTGTGTTTCAAACTATTTTCATATGTCTTTAATAGTAACTGATAATTTTCATGTTTGTATATCTGCTAAGACCTCTGAATCAGTATACGGTATCTTCTTTCTTACAATATGCTCCATAATTAAGTTGGTAACAAATACTATAAATGCAGCGTACCACATTCACGTTTCCCTTGTATCGGTCAATATGAACAGGACAGGTGAGAACCATTCAGTGTACTCTGAAGAAGACCACAGTGACATCAGGATAGCAAGCTTCTTAGGAGTACATTCTGGTTGACATTAGCTAGGAAAAGGAGAGTTCTGGGTGTCTGAAGCAAGAAAACAGTGCTTGTCGGTGTTTTTGTTACAAGCAGGAGTGAATTTAGATATTTGATGTAATACAGAAAATTGACTACAGCATTGTATTTCAAGCATTCAGGTGTGTTTGTATATACTTTGGAAAGGCATACAACACATTTGGATCTCTTCTACATTGTTTTTGTTAACTGTAAGATCAAAAGGATATTTTCCATGCTTAAAGCAGAATAAAATATGTAAATGCAGATGCAGGATTGTGGTTCCCACAAATGTATATGTTTGCTACTGATCTTAAAATGGGGACAAATTATCATGAAACTTTTTATCCAGCTCATTTGAATTCTCTCTAGGAGTATTTCTCTTCACAATGGTAGTTTTGCTCCTTCTTGTCTAATTCTTAAATATAAAAATAAGTATTTTGATTCATTTTGTAAATACAGCTGTAAAGAAAATAAGAAATTTAATGTTGTCTTTTAAATACTTTTCATTCTAATATGAATGTTGTTATATTGTACTTAGAAGCTGTACCTTTAATATTACCTTTATTAAAAGTGCATTGGACACATCGATTTTAGATGTGCTTTATGTGCTGTTACCCCATAATAAAATTACAGCTTGTAATGGGCTCTTACTTTCTGCTTTTTTTGTTGTCCTCTGTCTCTATCTTTAACTGTGTATGTTTTGCTCTTAAGGAATAATGAGGTCTGCTCTTTATACTGTGTATCTTGTTCTTATATCTTGCAAACAACTTATTATACTAAAATGAAACAACAGTCAAAGAAGCAGATGCAGAAATAACATGTATACACCTTATTGCTACTAAAATTTGTAAGCCTCCCAGTGCTCTATAATACATGCTATTGTGAGCTAAAATGCATCTGTGCTGGCATGCATTATGCTGTGTGATGATATACTATGATAGATGTCATGATATAATTTTATAATCGGGAATGATAAATAGGATGTTCTGTAAATGGGACAGCTGGTGATGTATGGGACAGGCGATAGTGTAGTGTCTCACCTATGTGCAGGTTTTCAGAGTTTTAGTCCCAAGGGAAGGGAACTTCTATTGTTAAAGAAAGTAACTGATTTCAACTGCTTTGGCCAAATACTATGTATACAAGTAAGATGTATAGGTCGAATTTTAAATTCTCTGGCAACCAAGCAGTAGTAATTCCATTGTTTTACTTTACACGGCGGTCTTATAAAGTTGTACTTTCAGATTTGCTGTTGACATTTTACAGAAGGAAAAAAAAAATCCAATGTACATCTACATTTATTGAACAAATAATTTTCTCCGAATTGACATGCAGTGATTATTAACTTGTATTTAACTGATGCCTTTATCCAAGGTGATTTACAGTGCTGCATGCAGTACCCTAAACTCCTTACCATCATTCATCCATTTATGCAACAGAGCAATGTAACACTATTATTCAGTGACACACACACACACTAAGTGCAATCTGAAATCACCGTTTCACCAAAAACACCAATCTAAAATCACTCCTGCCTGAGCTCTTGTAGGAAGTCACACACACACATTTTCGGAACCGCTTGTCCCATACGGGGTCACGGAGCCTACCCGGTAACACAGGGCGCAAGGCCAGAGGGGGAAGGGACACACCCAGGACGGGACGCCAGTCCGTCGCAAGGCACCCCAAGCGGGACTCGAACCCCAGACCCACCAGAGAGCAGGACTGTGGTCCAACCCACTGCGCCACCACACCCCCTCTTGTAGGAAGTCATGAAGTACAATTCTTGAAATATAATTTAAACATAGCCATGTGAGGGTATTGATTTTAAAAAGTTTACTGCAAATGTTTAAACAGTGCTTCCGGCTGGAGACAGCTGCATGTGTATGTACAATATTTAGTTCTCAGATAATGAGTGTTAATGTCCTAAATGTCAAAAAAAAAAAAAAAAAAACAGATTTGTGTTATGTGTGAAAAAGTAGCAAAATAACAGCTAAGTCCGAAGCTGAAATATCGCAGAAATCGGCGGTATGGAGCCTGATGCAGAAAATAAGGTGCGAGGCAGGGTACACCCTGGGCAGGACACCACTCCATCACATGTTACTGGCAAATCATAAGAGTCACAGATGCACCTGTAATACATGTACACTTTAAATACAGTATTATTACACTTGTGGGAGGCACACGCCTATTGTGCTGAAAGCTCGGGAAAAGCAGAACACTAGAAGAACACCAGGAGGGCAGAGGTTCTGCTCAAAAAGACAAGTCTACAGTTACAGATGTATCATGTAGCGAAGCTCCCGCTTCTCCTGATCAGCATCAGGTCACTGGTTTGCTACAGGAACTCTAAAAAAAAAATCCTAGACACTTCAAGTTCAACCGTGCTTTCCAGTGTGTGAGATGATGAGCGACAAGAGCGCTCTTACACAGAGTAATGGAAACATTCTCTTCACAGCGAGTGCAGAACCTGCTAATAATGACATTTTTGACTTGAACAGTAGCCGTGCCTTGAACCCGCTCATCACATGAACGTGTGGTACGGCCAGGGAGAAATTTATTTTTCTATTAAGATCTATGTAATTATCTGCTCTTCATACTTATTTATAAAGACACTATGATAATATAGACTTTGTAAATGGAAAGTAGTAACAGGAAGTAATCAGGCAGTGATACCTGACTTCCGGAAGACACAATTACAATATGTAGCCTATGTAGTTATTGTAACACCCTGCCTCACCCGCTTTTTTTTAGATCACTACGTGATAACGCTAAAAAATAATTGCGTTCACCATTTTTAAATTAGAAGGCCTCAGCATATTAAGTTTTAATAGCCTTTCTGTGCCTGGCTCCGCTGTGCAGGGCGGGGCCACAGCAGCGCTACGTAGGCCGCCGTTGCATACAGAGCACGAAACGGGCAACGTGACGTAGTTCCCCTCCTCCACGTTCCGCCCCGCCCCGCCCTTTCACGCACAGCAACGTAAGGAAGTGACGCAAGGTGGGAACGCGCTCGCGGGCCTCTGTTTCCTGGGGGTTTACATTACATGTGACACGCGCTCCTCGTAGTGTCGTTGCGTTTGTTGTGCGGCGGTTCCAGAATCCATACTGATGGAATTGACGTGGTTAGTAGTGGGTACGGAGAACATGAGAACGTTGAGTCCTTCGTGAAGTGTTTGTGTCGTGTTGGTGTGACGTGTCGTCTGCAGTTTGTCGTTAGTTACTCCTCGGTTAGGTAGCCGGCGGTCGGGCTGTGTGTGTGTGTGTGTGTGTGTGTGTGTGTGTGTGTGTGTGTGTGTGTGTGTGTGTGTGTGTGTGTGTGTGTGTGTGAGAGAGAGAGAGAGAGAGAGAGAGAGAGAGAGAGAGACACTGTACTAGGAAACGAGTAGCTGAACCGCACATGCACAGTTGGTCAGCTGTGTGTTTGTTTCTAAGTGACCGACTGCCCCTCTGCGTTAGTTTCAGAGAAAATCCATCTCTGCTTTGCAGTAACTAGGGGAAGAGAGACTGTGTGTGTGTGTGTGTGTGTGTGTGTGAGAGAGAGAGAGAGAGAGACAGTGAGAGAAGAAAAAGGTTCCCTAACAGACACTATTCAGTGACTAATGTGCCCTCTGACCCCACAGGGAGGACACCCCATTCAATGGCACTGTGTGTTTCTCCAGAGACCTTTATGACAAGTTCTCTCTGGGGAGCACCATCAAAGATCTCTGGGCTATAGCACATGGGTATGTATGCAGCTGTGTGTGTTGCACATCGTGTTGCACATCATCATGTTGCAAACAGTACCTTGTGTAGTGATACAACACATAACGAATGGTTTTACATCATTATCATCACTGTTGTTTGACTCCTTGGTCCAGGGTAGCTAACACTGTGACTGTTAGATAACCGCCTGTACAGTCACCTACACAGCAGGGTGTTCTATGGTATCCATTCAGAGTCAGCACCTTGATCAAGGACACTACACCGAAGTGGGATTCAAATCTGGCATTTTCGGGTCTCGAGAGGACAGCCTAACAACGCACTGCTTGTGTCCTCTAAACATAGTGGCTGGATGTGTAGAAGCAAATTGCAGTCAACAAACATAAAGCATCTAATTTATTTAATGTGAACTGTTATTATTTTCAAGATATTTATTAATGTTTGTGAATTGCTTTTCTGCTCTCAAAATGCCAAGACTGCTGAGTGTTTGTTTATGCGAAGCCCTCCAGACGCAGCTGAAGTTAGGAAGGAGGAGACGGCGGCATCCGTTAAACAAGAGAGTGCGCCCACGTGTGGACAGGATGTTCATCACTGGAACACCAGCAGCGATGAGAGCGAGGCCTTTCCTGAACCCAGGATACCTTTCCCCTGCTACTCTTGTCTCAATTCAAGAGAACAACAGTTGTACCTGCGCAAGTTCATGAACAAGAACAGCACAGAGGCTTTTAAGGTACACCTTCTCTACAATGGAATGCTTCCTTGGGGTTTTTTGGCCCCTTTGATCACATTTTTGCTCCGTTTAAGTTCATTTTTGCACTACATCTGGTAATTGCCCTCCTTGTTTGAAATTGCAGTCATTCTACACTGACCTCCTCCATCAGTTTGCATAGTATCACTTTGCACTGTTTATTTTTAGCCTGTGCTCTCATCTCCCTCACCCACAAACTAATACCTTTATTTAATGAATATTTCATACAAAGTGCAACTTTTTATTTTTATGAGAGGAAGGGGCTGGAATTATTTTTGTGTGGCAGCTGATGGTCACTAATATTTGTTCCATAGCAACAGGAAGAGCTTGTAAGGAATGAAGTTGCTGGGTTCATGAGGTATCTGCAGGATGTTGCGAGGGCATGTTCAGAAGACTACCGTCACCTCTGTGAGGGAGCAACACATTACATGGAGGTGCTCCTTGTTTCCCCATCCTCATTCTGAACTCACATTGAGGTATTATTGGGCTGCACTGCATTTTTATTTTTTCTTTTTGGGGGGGATTTGTGTAAGCAGGAGTGTCTCAGAGCCAGCATGGAGAAAGTGAAGAGTTACCCACAGTTTTATCTCATCCATGAGATGACGAGCATTACAGGTGGGAAATTCAACCCAGATCTGTCTCTGAAGTTTGAGAAACGGCTGCTTACGCTGGTAAGCTCTTATATAACCTGGATGTGTTCTATGAATGTACAAATTTACTTTTATTCATGTAGCTGATGCTTTTCTCCAATGCGACTTACAATGTTAAGGTTACAGTTATTAGTTACAAGCTTACAATTTTTTACCCATTTATACATCTGGGTAATTGTACTGGAGCAATTTTAGGGTAAGCACTGGATTAAACCTGCAACCTTTAGATCCAAAGGCAGTAACTTTAACCACTTCTCCACCAGCTATCCCTACAAATTATGTAGAATGCATGCCTGTTCACACTTGTGCTCAGTGTTCCTAAATTTTAAAAACATTAACATTACATGAGTAAATTTGATTCTGTTTTCTTTCTGAAGGGAAAGGTACAAGTTTTAGACTGTAAGAAACTGCCAAAGGATGTTCAGCTGCCAGTGGACTATGGCTTGGTGGCTTCAGAGGTTCCCCCTGACAAGAAGGCCAAACAGATGCACTCGGTATGGGCGTCCCTTCTTTTTATCTATTGTGTTGATTCACTTCTCATCTTATATCATCTTAACTTTATTCCTTCTAGTGAGGATTCTACGTTTCTCATTTGTTTTGTTTAAATGAGAACATTGCAGTGGTATATGTGATGTACAATAAACCAGTTCTTGTTATGAGACAATTTTCAAAACACTACTTGTACCACTGAGGAAGATGCTTAAAAGTAAAGTGTGCAACTGTCTACACAGATAAAACTGTAAGGTGTTGAAAGTGTAAGCTAAACATTAATATTGTTATTGTTAAATTGTGTATATTCACTGGTATGTTACTATCGTTTCGCCACTAGGGGGTGCAAATACACTTCCATTTGCTTAACTTTAAACTGAATACATTAACTTTTTACTGTACTATTGAAATATTTTATAGTAACTTTTTGTGATGTTTCATGTCTTGCATCAGATATTCTCATTTTGGCCCCATACAATTCTTAAGGTTGTACACAACAGTGAAGAAAGAGATCATTATTGTATAAATTGGATTTTTTTTTTTGTGTCTGGATGTGTTGATAAAGTACAATGAATGCTTTAAAACTTGAATTGGTAAAGTCTTCTCTGAATTTGCATATAGTAGTCTTTACACTAGAATAGTTTTTTTTTTTTTTTTTAACACCAAAGTAAACCATTTTTAGTTCTGGGTAGTCTTTGTCTAAGCTCTCAAGCATTATTTAAGTAGAAAAACCCTAGTTTTCTAGGTGTACTTCCGTATCTTATCTAAAGGAAGCTTTTTGACGATGTCCCAAAACCTGGGTTTGATCTCTAGCTATTGTAACCTGTAGTTCAGCAGTGATAGTGGGGAGTTCAAACCCCAAAAAAATATAATTCTTTGGTTGAGAATCAGTAAGTTTAAGATTGAGTCATATCAAGACACAGACAATAAAGGTAGTTTAAGGCATTAGTATTTTGCAGTATGTAATATATTTCCTTTGCTATGGGGTGCTGCCTTCATGCCTCTCCTGGGACTTGGACCAGGCACACTTAGGTGAACTCTGTTCTGTTTTGGTGACTTTCATGAACCTTTTCCAGGACATAAGTGCTGATGTGAATGCACAGAAGCTCTGTGAGAAGTACAAGCCCCATGTGTGTCTGACCAGCGGTGCATTTTTCACACTGCTCAACAATCAGGGGCCTGAGTACAGCGAGACCTGGGAAGTGCCTGTGTGGGTCAGAACCACAGTTAGGTCCGGTATGAAGTCCCAGGGAGTACCCTCTCTCTGTCATGTGTCTCTAAAATTCCTCATGAGCTTCATTAATATTGAAATTCTTTGCTGCATTTGAAAATATTACCAGCGTGTTTTTTTTTTTTTTTTTTTTTTTTAAATCTTAGTTTTTAAAAAGACATTTAGGAGAATTTTTAGCAGTGCCAGTGTCAGTGCGTTTCGTCTTTGCAGGAAACTCATCAAGAAAAGAGGTGTACATAGACTCCCCCCTGGTGAAGACTGACATGACTGAACGGGAGAAGAACAGCCTTTTCCATGAGGAGAGTTTGAAACTGTCCCTGAAGAAGACCAGCTCAAAGAAAGCAGCTGAGTTAACTCTTGAAAAACCACCTTCCTTACAAGTAAGTGTGGTGTCTGTCACTGACAGAAAATACTTGTGACAATGAAGTTGGTTTAAATGTAGGGTTGACTGCAGACCTGCTGTGTTCAGATTACTTCAGATTGCATCTTCGTAGCGACTTCAAAGCTAAAGAAATGAATACAGTTGTCGGTTGATTTGGAGAAAGGTCAGGTAAATAGGTACGCTATTAATACCTGTGAACTGTGAATATTAATGCGTTTAATTTGTAAACTATTGAATGTGTAGTCAGTATAGGAGTACTAAGATTTGTTTAACAGTTGGATAAACAGTTTTTGATGTGGTGTATTTACCTGTAATTGGCAAATATTCATTAGTTGGAAAAATCAGTTGTTCAGTAATTTCAAATATAAAGAACAGAATAAGAGCATTAATGAATTGATGAGCATATTGAACCATGTTAGGATTTGTAATTTTGCAAAAGCAGAGCATGTAACGCCTTGGATTGTGGATTTACGTTTTGTGGTTTCAGTGTGTGTGTTTTTTATTCAGGAAAGATGCCCAAGAAGTCTTGTCTGTTTCGATGATACGGGCGTTGATTTTGAGGCAGACTTCACAGACCTGGAGACCTTTGGAGAATCATCATGTATCTCCAAGAAACAGGACACTGATAAGCAACCAAATCAGTCTTTGCACAGATCGAAACCAGCCAGTTCCTCTACATGCGGCAAGTTGTCTGTGTCGACTAATGCAAGGTCTGTTAAAACTCAATCAACACAGAAAGCGAATGCAGAGGACTCCTCGTGGACAGACATAGAGGACACTTCTATGATTGACAGTTTTCCAGCAGGCACTCCACTCTCGCAGAAAGACCTGAGCATGTCAAGTCCAGCAGGGGAGATCAAGCAACTCCAGGACTCGCCACTGGCAAAGCGGCAGAGGCGCACTGAGTCCACCTGTTGCGCGAGTGATTCTGAAGAGGATAGGCTGGTGATTGACCACTACGAGGACTTTCCTGAAACCAACAGGCCTGTTTCGCAGGCAGCTCACAGCTCTACAAAAGCTCCTTCTTTCTCTGATGCCATCCCTGATACTCCCAGGTCTCCTTCACCAGCAGCAGAGGGGCCAACCAGCAGGCGTTGTGCCACCAAGGTCCCCCAGAGCTGTGACCAGCTGGGCAAGATTTTGCGCATGCAGAGCAAGTTACTGAAGCCCACTGCTCAGCCCACTCCAGAACCCATGTCCCCATCTACCCACACTGCCCTCCCAGCCCAAGCACAACCACAGTCCCTGGTCAAGCCTTGTGTGGCCTCCTACCTGGGGGCCACTCAGAGCCCAGTTCGGGGGACTGTGTCTGCTGTGGGCTCTGCGGCAGCTGATGCTGACACAGGAGTGCAGCGGAAGAGTGAGTTTTCTGTCTTGTATCTGTTACAGCCTCTGCAGAGTTTTAAGTTTTTGACCAAAATGAGCACATGTAGGCAGATCTTTTTTCAGGACATAACAAATCATTAAAACAAAAAAAATTACTGCCATTATTATATTTTAATATTTTATTATTATAATTAAAATTGTGTCTGGTGGCACAATAGCACAGCAGGCGGCACTGCTGCCTCGCTGCTTCCAGACTGCAGGTTCGAATGTGGATTCGAATCCAGTTATCTTTGTGAAGTTTGGATGTTCTCCCAGTGTTTACATACGTCTTCACTATGTACTGGGGTCTCGTCCTACTGTTTCAGGTCAATTGGTAACTCCAAATTGCCTGTGGTGTGTGTTTGTTTGTCTCTCTGGGAGAAAGAGACGTTGTCTCTGACAGACTGACGTCGCATCCAAGGTGTGTCCTGCCTCATGCACTAAGTGCCAAGGACAAGGTCTAGACCACAATCATCCTGAACTGGATAAATGGTTACTGAGGATGGATGTCTGTGTTATGAAAAAATGCAGCTCAATTTAAAAAAAAAAAAAAAAAAGTTCATATTTGATGGTGTAGATGTGGAGGGGACCTTATGGTCCATGAAGTTGCTCAGTGTTGTGATGTTGAATACTTTGCTACGTTCCAGCTCTGCTGTCAGAGGAGTTGCTGGCAGCAGAGGAGGATGAGGGGAACTACCAGCAGCCAGATGAGGGCAACCTAGTGTACAAGCTGTACAGCCTACAGGACGTGCTTCTCATGGTCCGCTGCAGTGTACCCTTCGCTCGAAGCAAGAAAAGCAATATGGACTCCAAAACAGTGAGCATCTCCCAGTCCTTCGTGTGCAGCAGTGCTGTCCACCAGCAGCAAATCACATTTCATTCAAGGCTGCTGTTAATGTGCTCTCTAGCAAACTTGTACTAGTATATGTAGCATGTGGTGTTTTTGACGTACAGCTGTGGTCGCTCCTCCCTTTCAGATCGTTCCCTTTCATCTCTTATCCAAGCTGGAGTATCAGCTTTGCTACGGTGTTGAGTGTTTCACTAAGACTGAGTTCTGTCAGTTATGGGCTGAAAGGCTTCTACATTCCGCCTCTACGACCTTTGTAGGTAAGACTGCATGTTGATAGTAATGTAGAAGAAACTGCTCTTGGATTACTTATTTACGTTTACATTTTGAACACATTTCCTGCTTTCTCTCCACATAGCTTTACTGAAACAGAAGCTCACCATATTTGTGCAAAGATAGGGGAGAGAAGTGGGTTAATTTGCAATGAGGGTAGGATATATACATAAGAATTAGATCAGTTCTGTCCTCCTTTTGACTTGCTTGTAGTCTTTTTTTTTTTTTAAAAGAGGAAAAGTTCATAATTTCAAAAGGTGTTTCTGTAATGGCCACTAAAATGGTATTAAAAGTATGCTGCCTCACACCAAAATGTTCACATAGCTGTGGCACTAGGCACTGAAATCCATGTCTGGTTAGTTTCCTAATGAAATTTAATTTATTAAACTTTTGCCATTCACTTCTTGGAATCCAGTTTGGGTTTAAAGGTACTCTGTTGAGGATCTCTTTTGTTTAAATTCTGAGAAAACTAGAAAGTGGTTCTGGTATAGAAGCTTGTTGATCATGGAAACAAAAGGGAATGATGGTTTATTGCCAGGATTCTTCTCCAGTTTGGTTCAAGGCCAGGCCACATTATACCACCCTGCCCCTTCTTCCTGTAAGCGATGCTGAGCAACAGAGTCCTTTGACTGATTTTACCACATACCACAGCCTCTGCTTCATCTGTCATTGGCTCCACCTTGTTAAACCTTCCATTAGCAGAGCCATTAATGCTGCGTTGGGAGAAAGTGAGCTCAGGCTGTGATTCACAAGAGATTTTGGAAAATGGAATTGCAGCTGAAAGTAATTGTACGTGTGTGTGCTGACAGTGTGGCGAGAGCCTGCGTTTGCTGTGAGGGGCTGTGCACCAGCGAGGCCTGCTATCAGAGGCAAAGACTCCCACAGACACGAAGCCTTTCCCAGATGACTCACTGCGTAAGAGTGCCTGTTTGTAGTTTGTTTGCACTGTTGCCATACCTACTGGCACTGTGTTGAGAGACTAACAAAATCACTAGGAAGCCCTGAGGTTTTCATTTTTTTTTTTTTTTTGCATTTTTCAAGCTTTGTGGAGTTTATCCTCTCTAATGTTATTCAATGGATGTGTTTAGAAGGGTTGGGGATAAGAAAAGCTGCCAAACTGGTGCACTTCATTGAGCATGCCCCTCTAATGAAGGTTTTTATTCCTCCTATCAGTGTTTACCACTGCTCCCTGGTGCTCATTTACAGTAAATACTTGTGCTGCCTAAAAAATGTTGCTAAATTACTACCCTGGGCTCCTCGTGTTGCTTTCTACTACAGCGAGTCCTTCAGCACACACCTAGTCAAACTGCAGAGCTCATCTTTCCCCTAAGGTGGTGCTCATGTGTCCTCACATACCTCTCTCACAGTTTTACTCACATTGGACACAATTCAATTTAAATTGTTGCAGCATCTCAAGAAACCATATCCACCCCTAGTCTAAATACCCCCAATGATTTTTTCTGAGCTTCATGCAGTTGTGCTACATATAACTTGTATTGGTTTCTTATGTAATAGTATGAGTATAGTAGTCTTTTATATGAATGTTACTTCCAAGCTGGTTGATGCATTTGTGTGCATGCAGTGGGGGAGCTGTGGGAATGTGTGAGTGTGTGTGTGCCTGATGGGGTTGTGCAAGAGTGTCTCCCTCAGGTATTCTGTGAAATGACAGATTCATCATTCCCCACTGTGGTGGGAGTGGTATAGTGCCAAAGGTCTCTGTCATTCACTCCAATCCTTTACACTTATTTTTTTTACACTAATTTTGCTAACATTTTTCTCCAAGTAGACATGCAGCTCAGTATAGAAGTGCATTTGAAAACAAAGAGCTTTAGATGCAGACAGAGGATTATCAGCACATACTTTTCTGATACCATTGTTTTTATATGAAATATGATGATGGTTGTGACAGATCATGATGCAAATTCAATTAAAATGTGTTCACAGTACTATTTTGTAAGCGGTACTTTAAGATGCCAGCAGCAAATGCTAAGGAGATGCAATATGCCTTGGAATGAATTGAACGAAGATATTTAAAACAAATGCGAAATATGAAGAGTGAATGTTAGCAGACACTTAACACTAATATGCAGTTTCTTTTTATAGCCTACAATAATTCCTCTTGAGTTTCTTGATGTGCTTCACATGACATGGGCTTAGAGGAAGTGTTGAAATGCTGTCTGTTGGTCAGGCGTGAGCTCTGCAGTGGTGAGGAAAGGGTGCTGTAGCACATGTTTTTTGCCACCCCTTCCCCCCACCTTTGCGGTGACATTCCCTCCCAGAACCTGGCTGATGTCAGCACCCTTCCCACAATCGCCCACCTACCATAGCCCTGTGAGTGAAACTATTGCAAGAGCCTCAGTGATAAATTCTGCCCCTTGTTTCACACTGTTGCCGCTTGTTGTTCTCTGAAGCGATTGGCCTGTTGGTAATAGGTTTGAGCTTGTGTACAAGTCTCCCTGTGGGCACAACTCCACCTGTGTTTTTTCTATCTATCTATAGCAAAGACACTTCAATTTAGCATGCAGGAACACTGAGCCCCTGTGCTGTACAAACAGTGTTCTCACACCAGACAAGTGTGTCACACCAGTGATTCTGCGCTTCGGCGATTCATTGAAAGGCCAAACCTGTTGCAGCTAGTTTGCTCGACCTGTCTGCGCAATCAGCCACGAAGTGTCTGAACTTGTCTGCAGGCTATATAATCTTGACGCTTTTCTTTTTCTTTAGCGAAAGACGGTGTAAAAGTGTCATGCTCTAGCTCGGTCAGCCCCAAACGACAGTGACGTCTTCCAGCATGGGAGTGCTCTGGGCCTGCAACGGCATGTCTCTTTGCTTTTTGTCGAGCGCCCGTTGTTACGTAACAGGAATGCGGGAAAGCTGGGGCTCTGACCAGGGCAGCCCTGAAGATGAAAGCCATTGCTTGTCTATGGAAATCAGTGTGAAAGTAACTGCGTACATTTCCCTCTCATGGATTCCAGTGGATCTCAAGCTGTGTGTCTGCTTGCATCTTACTTTGCAGGTCACATCAACGCATACACGTCAAAGCTGTTCTTAATGGAAGAGCTCTCCCCACAAAGGATGAGGAGTATGTCCTGTGACTTCTCGTGAGTGCTCAAAACACTGGCTAGTACGATGTTACCAGATATTTTTACACAAGAGCTACGATATGCTAATATGTAAATGTTTGTTACAGTTTTGTGATTACAAATTGTCGATTAATGAATAAACCTTTAGGCAGCTACTTGTGTGATGTATATTGGTTCACAAGGTGGAATGTAAAAATAACTGCTTAGAATCATGTGTGCGTCTAAGTCTCTCTGATGTAATGCACTCTATTTTTCTGAGAGATGTCTGTCACTTTGGAGGAAAGCATCTGCTAAATCTAAATATTTTATATATGTAATACTGTTTATTTTCTTAGCTTTAAAGTAATTTCCTTTTTAAAACTAAGAACTTTAATTTCACAAAAAAATGATCGATCCCATTAATTCGATTAATACGATTAAGATTCTACGATAAGTCTTAATCCCTGGATCATCTTGCGTTTATATTTAACAAGATGTGACTCAGAGGTGCCTCAGGGTTTTCATTTCTTTCATTGACTAAAGAACCTCTGGTCAGGAAAGGGTGCTGTAGATGTTTTTTGCCTCCCCCTTACCCCCACCCTCGAGGTAACATTCCCTTCCAGAACCTGGCTCATCTGTTAGCATCCCTCCCACAACCACCCAAGAACTTAAGATTGCAGTTGCATCAGTGCTGTCCCAACATCTTCAGCATAAATAGTTTACCTGGTCACCAGATGTCTTACATTCACACTCTTTGTCCTCCAATCTGCAGACCAGCCAAGTCTCTTAATACACTGCACCATTTGCTGAAAAAAGTTGTTGGGTGAGTAAGTTTTGCAGTATGCATGTTTATTGATGTTTGTGTTAATTCAAATAAATGTACATTTTGTTAGTAGGCTAGGCAATCTGTTAATTATAACTTTAACTGTAAACATTACTAAGAAACAAGGAATTCATAATGCTGTATGAAGCTAAAAGCAGTAGTAGTACACGTATTTTCACCTATTTCAAAACCACATTCTCAAGACTCTTCGGTGGTTCTTCTTTGCAATCACCTGTTATACCTGCAGGCATCTTGCAGCCTGGACATGTTGTGCAACTAGACTGTTTCTTTTCCACATTTCTTGGCGCATGATCCTTTGAACCTAGAAAGTAACACATCATTCTGCTTGTGCTCTGCTGGCAAATGCAAGTCATGGAGAGTAAAGTATAATAGCTGGCATTCTAAATACTGCTTCTGCCTGGTGAGAACATAGATGCATTTAGGTAGGGGTGGTATTTTGTCTGTTTGTAGCCTACAGGAGGGCCGGTATCTTTTGAACCACAAAGCTGGAGAGCCCATTGTAACCATTGCCAAAGCCACCGATGGCAAGAAGATCTCTCGGGCCACCTACGACCTGCACCAGGCCCACAGCGGGATTCCCCAACCCCCAGCCAATGGCGCTGTGCCCTGGGTGCCAGTGGACCCATCTCGAGTGTTGTCCTTCCACCTGAAACATGGCCGTGTGCCCTGCACGTTTCCCCCACTGCCCGTAGGCAACACACCTGGCAACAAGGTACATCAGAGATGCACTTTGTCACTGAGTTTCCTTCCGTGACGATTGTTGTTAAATTCCATCAAGTCAATGTTTAGGTCTATTGGAGACCAAATAGTTCTTCCAGGAGCTGCTGTCTTTCACTTGTCCCGAGCATTGAAAGGCCTGTGTCCATTGTGATTGAGTCCGTCTGTCTGATTGCTGGCCGACCTTTTTTTATTTATTTATTCCCCCCCCCCCTTCAGTTTTCCAAAGCATTACAGTATTTTCAAAAACAAGTGTAGTGTTTGCATGATACGTCCAAACTACATTAACCTCAGCCTTATCATTTGTACTTTTGAACGTTTGAGAGTTCAGGTCTGATTTGACCCACTATCCCTTTATTTTCCTTTCTGTTCATAATATCCTTAAAACTGGCCTCCAGCACCATAGTTCAAGACTGAAGTATAAGATATTCCATAACATTATTGGTAATGGCTGGATGATGTTAGTTTTTTTTACATTTCAACAAGAATGGAAAATTATTAGTGTGTGTGCGCACTATTATTAAAGTGTGCACTGAGTCAATAGGTCAGTTGAGAAGGCCAGTTCCTCGTGTTGAAATTCTGAGAATTACGAGGTATGAGTCATTGCAAACGTTAAGACATTCCTTAGCACCACACCAAGAACCATTTTAAATCCAGCGACTACTACATGCTTTAAAAAGCTCCATTTCCCTTTGTTCTGTTAACTGAGTCTAGTTTAAAACTGAGATCGTTGTGTTCCAAATATAGCCTTGGGAATTTATGTGCTTTCAATACATTATTAAAAGTGCTGCATACAAGTTAACTGTGTGCCAAGAAGCAAATGTGCCTTTAATGACTGTCATCCCATCTCTAATTAGTGTGTCCTCAGGTTATATTTTATACGCAGCACTGCATCACATTACCATTATGTTACATCATGTGTGGAGCTTCTGTAGGTGAGGGCTTGGCATATCTTTCCTGTTCTCTATCAGATATTCATCTGCTATTGCAATATAGAAGTGCTCTTTAGTCAGCTCAGTTAATTCACTAGTGAATTGCATGTGCCCTCACTTCTGCTTGAATCAGAAAGCACAATCTATTTACATTTTGTGGATCTACCTTTTAAAAAAAAAAAAAAAAAAAAAAAAAAATCATGTAGCCCTAGTTTGGAAATCTTTGTGCTTTACTGTCATGAGTACAGGGGTCAAGTAAAGGCTTAGGTCATTTTGGTTGATTTTAAGTCTTTTAATTTCCTGTGCCATCCTTTTCTCCCTGGCTCCGATACTACTTATTTTCTTTTTGTTCATTTGTCAATAATTGCTTTCTACAGGGTCTGTTGCAGGGTCCTGGTATTTTGGAGCCTTTCCCAGAAGCATACTAGGGTGTGAGACAGGGTACAGCCTGCACAGGATGCCAATACAGGGCAAACATACTCATTCACTCATGCACACTGTGGGCCATTTAGTTTACCGGTTCACCTGAAACTTCTCTCTGGGCTGTGGGAGCGAACCAGTGAACACTGGGAGAATATGCAAACTCTACAGACTAAGTCAAGTTCAACCCCCCAAGAACCCATAGCCAAGGCGTTGTGGCACCATGCTGCCAATACTCTTATTTAATAAAGTAAATTACAGTAAAACGACAATAGCATCTGCTATAGTGTCTATCATTTAGAAGGGAGGATTCTAGATTTTCATCAAAACTGTCTCAGCATGAAGAGATTCTTAATGAATTTTCAGTTTTACTAAGCCTGTGGAGGTGTACAGCAGTCATGTTATATAAAATGTCGACAGTGCAATTGAAGTTCTGCAGTCCTGTGCTGATGGCCCTTCCCATGTGTCCCCAAAGGCAGGTAATGTTAAAGGAGCTTGTGCTGCTGTGGCCAAAGGTCCTTCAATTGCGGGGAGAGCCCAGGCTGGGATGGCCTTGTCAACTGGCAACCAAGATGGTTCCAAGAAGAAGAAGAAGAAAAAGAACAAGGGAAATCGTGCCAAACGCTTTCAGAAGTGGCAGGAGAACAAAAAGGCAAAGCAGACCGAGCAGCAGAGGCAGATGCAGAAGGCAGAGCATCAGCCTGCCATCTCGTAGCACAAAACATCTGTTGCTCTCTGCTCTCGAGGCCGGCTGGAGTATTTCTGGATTGATGTGTTACGTCTATAAATGGTCACACAATGCCTTAATTAAAAAGTTTTACTTTTGTTGTGCACTGAATTTTTTTAGAAAGCATGTGTATGTACAATTTGAGTCTGACTTGTGTGTTCTTTCAGGTAACTGTAGGTCAGCAGTGAATTTAAGATGTAAATATTGAACTGTTAAAACATTGATTAAAGTCCTGCCCCCCCCCCCCCACTTGTTATAAAAAAGTTTGGTAATTTGTTAATCTGATTGAATGTGAAAAGCTATGAAGGAGGAGGCAGTAAAGGGTAGGTTAACTTTTTTTTTTTTTTTAATTCTTCCTTAACTTAATGGGCAGCTGGTAGCATAGTGGTTAGAGCTCCTTCCTTTAGACCCAAAGGCTACAGGTTTGAATCTCACTTCCAGCTGTAGTACCCTTGAGCAAGGTACTTATAATAAATGACTCTAGTAATATTACCCAGCTGTATAAATGGATAAATAACTGTAAGTAGCTTAACATTGTAAGTTGCTTTGGAAAAAGTGTCAGCTAAATGAATAAATGTAACTTTTTTTTGCGTAATATTGTACACCACACAGTTGCATGTTATGTTACTCATGGAAAATGGAGCTGTTCCAGTTCTCATTAGTGTCCTTCTCCAAGGAATATTTCACTGTGTTGTCATTTACCACTCAGGCATCCAGCTTTGACACCTGAAATCTTGACTCTGAGTGAATAGGCTCATTTCATGAAAGCAGGTACCAATGTTCACTACAACCAGGACTGGTCAGTATTTGATGTAGATTTGATGCCCAGTTCTTCAGACCTCCACTAAGCATATTTTAAGGTGTTTAAACTGCTGTTTTTACAAGTCTGATGCAAGTTTACTGCAACAACAAAGCTTGTATTGTGGTCGATGACTTTGTGTGTCTGGTTGAAACTCAAAACTGTTGTTTGGTCCAGTGTAACATCTGCAAAGTAAATGCACAAAAGATTGCATGATGTCAGAGACCACCAATTAACAATAAAGAACCAAGATTAGGTAATTTCTTTCCTCACAAATCACCAGTGCGGAGTGTGACGTACAATTAATGCAACGTCCAGTTTTCCGGTCTCCCTCTGGCCTGAATTTGTCACTGGACACGGACAGCTATGAGTCTTTTTCACGCGTCGCATTTAGTCCAAGCAGGAGGGCAGCGCTGCTGTGGTGCAGTCCAGTGTTTTTCCTCTTCGTCGGTCCAAAACACGACGGTGACTCCTACCAGCGGAGTGTGTGCGCTGCCTCTTGAGTAAAGTGCCAGTAGAATGAGGAGTCCAGTTTGCAGCAGCCCTCTAAAGAGTGCGCAGGCAGGGGAGGAGGACTCTGGCAAGGGGTGGAGCCTGGAGCTCGGCTCTGAGGTTCCTGAACACGGCCTCCTGGTATTTAACCACCACACCCAGGAGAGATCTCATAGCTTGGGCTATTCTGTGCAGCATCTGAGTTCTGTCCACGAAGGTAAGGCTCTTACCTGATCTTTCTGGGGTTCTCTTTGAATGCAGCCTCTGCCTCTAGGAAACTCCTCGACCTGCACTTGTCACAAGATGTGGGTTGTTTCTTGTTGGGAAGTTGGCTTCAGTACAGACTGCCCTCAGACAAGTAAGGCAACCTGGTAAGCCACTACTGGACGTAACGTTTGTCACTTGCAGTCTCTTCCCCGAGTTCTTCTGCAAGATCTGTGTACATAGTAAACTGCTGGCGTCTGTTCCGTTTATTCATTTAACAGCTGGAATATTTATAAGAACAAGTATGACTAAGTCGAGGTGGGGGAGGGGGAGCTGGGTAAATTCTTTCCCATCCTGCTTTCGGTATGCTAATTGTACACCGAGCAAACTTTTCCACATTGTTGCATTTCTACTGTATTCTTTTAGTGTCTCTGAATTTTTTTTTTTTTTTTAATTTTTTATTTAAATTTAAAAAAAAAAATCCTGTGACACACCCTTCGGTCTCCTCCAGAATATTTTTTTCTTGGGTGTGTCTGGGGCAGGAAACTCAACCTTTGGCACCACTCATTACTTTAAAGACTAGATAAACTTTGCAGTTGTTTCTTATCAGAGTTTAAGTACTGTGAATTCCTCAAACTCATTCCCATTTTTGTATTTTTTTTTTTTTTTTTTTTTTTTTTTTTAACTTGCACGTCACGCCTCATGAATGACTAAAAACTTCCGAGCCCAATGGCCATATCTGTGGTGCGTTCGGCTCCAACGTACACCCGTAATTGTGTCTGTGCAAGACACGCAGTCAATTTTGTGCTACGTTGTGCTTTATTGCAAACGTGGGTATTTACTCTGCTTTCCTTCTCATTAGCGAGATCGTTAGGGTTTAGGTACATTCTTACCCAAAAATGCAGTAAATGTAGCTCTGTGACTCTCGGCCTCCTGGATGCGGTTGAGAAGGAGACCGAGCGGAATTACTGAAGGTACAGCAACGCTTGTGCGAGGTTTTGGAAACGGTTCAAAAATACGCGTCCTCCCGCTGATCCGATTAAACTTTTAAATCTGAACTGGTTGCAGGAAGGTCAAGATGGCACTGGTGTCTGAGTTCTTGGGCCAGCTTACCCTCAATCTGGGTGGGGTAAGTACTGCGCGTGTGGTACGACCCAGGCAGGTGCTGTACGCAGCACTGCGCTCACAGCGTGCTACGGTGCGCTCTCTGCTGTATTTCCTATATTTTCGAACGGTGGCTTTTTCTCCTGCCAGCCAAACCGTTAAGTCAGCGATTTTAATTTGCTCAACTGCTGCCATGTGTGCATCATTCCGTTTTCTTCTCCTGAACCTTCAGAGCAGCGAGCCCAAATACCCGACCGTGGTGCCTTTTCCTGACTTTGACCCTGACAAGGATGCTGCCAGAATAGAGACTGCTATCAAAACTAAGGGTAAGAATGTTGGCAGCCACAGAATGGGAAGGGACACGCCCTTGGCCACCCTTACCGCATTCCGTTCCAAAGAAAATACAAATCTAAGCATGTATAAACACACTGAGCTGAAGTACTGACCGAACAGGAATCCTGCTGTCATCTGATAAGGAACGCAAGACATGATGATAAATAGGCAGGTATTCTTTTCCTCTCAGACGTTTTCCGTGGAACGGTGGAGTGATGAAAATGAGAACACTGCTTATGAGTCACTTCCTGGCTGCAGCATTAAATTCTGAGAGCGGAGGGAGTGGTGGCCAGGCAATACTGCGGTACAGGCCTGGCCTTTGTCCTCATGTACCCCTTGCTGCGCCGCTACAGATAAATGCAGGAAACCTGAAATGCGGTTTTACGTATCGATCACACGATCCTCATTTCTGCTGAGCTACTTAGTCAAGATGACCTTTTTGTTAGGCTCTACCGATTTAATCGAAACCAATCACGTAATTGATTACACGAGTAGAACCGGCAGATTGCTCTCTACGGTTTAACTGCGATAGCCGGTTTCCGTACACCAAAGCAACGTAAACTCCCCGAGTTATTTGTGCCGCGCAAGTCAGATTTGTAAAAAATGACGGGTTTTTCTCAGGGGTGGATGAGCAGACCATCGTTGACATTTTGACCAAACGCAGCTATCCCCAGCGCCGTGAAATCGCCTTTGCCTATGAAAAACGAGTCAAGAAGGTGAGGGGAGATCACACCGATCTATCTTTTTCCCACAATGTCTTATTACTGGTGCGAGGATCTTGTTTTTAGCAGGATCATACTTTATGTATGTGCTGTGTTTGCAGGACATGATCAGCGCTCTGAAGGGGGCGCTGTCCGGCTCCCTGGAATCTGTGATTCTGGGGCTAATGAAGAGCACGGCCCAGTTCGACGCCACGGAGATCAGGGCTTCCATGAAGGTGAGGATTGCAGGGCATCGCACACCCGAGCCCCCCCCCCAGGCTCGCCCCCATGTCGGCCCACCTCCGTAAAACCACGTTCTGTGCGCCTCTCCTTGCAAGTGTCGCATCGGCCCTGATCGTACCTTCAGGTTTGGTCTGGTGCCTTGGAGCTTTTAAAATTCTGCATCAGTTCGGCATATTTCCCACTTAGCTTCTCTTTTAAATAATTCCTCCTGTTTCAGCTGGCTTCACATTTCTTACAATATCACCGTCGTTCTTGCAATACAAGTCCTAAAACCGTTATGAGGAAAAATGCGCCATCATTTCACACCTTTGCTCTGGAACAGTTCTGACTTTCCTCTAGCATGCAGTGAGGTTCATTCTTTATTGTGCTCCTGCTCCAGCTTCTTACTCACATCACTGCACAGCCTACACAGCTGCAAGAGCACGTGACGGAAACAGAGCAACGTAAAAACGCGTCTCATGTTTCAAAACCACATTAAACTGTGATGCTTTATCCTAAGAACAATGTCCGACAGTTGCTGTAATCCAGTAAGCAATCTAATGGGGGAATGGGTAGAAAACCATTACTAACAATTAATTTCACTTCGTTTGTGCACAGCAGCCGTCCCTGCAGTGCTCTTCTGGGGTCTTAATGCAGAAAAATGTTAAAAACGTAGAAACGCATGGAACGGAGGAGAGAACACTAAACTCTGGACAACACCTCTGCTGGTCCACACTCATGGGGCCCCTACCTTATCTGGCCATAGCGGCACTGAACAGTTAGGAAATGTAGTGTTGTATAAGCTAACGCGGTCATCCGGATACATATATAGATAGAAACATTATTGATCGCCAGGGAAACTGCGCCTTGTCGGCTCAGCAAGCATCGCAACGTAGTGGAAACGCCGAGGGCAAACAGGTGCTTCCCCATTTACGTTCGGCTGACACTTTCACCAAAGCGACTTACAGTTGTTAACACGTTATTTATACATGTCAGAAATGTCATACCGGAGGAATTTAGGGCCAGTACCTTGCTCAAGAGTGTTACCACTGAAGGTGGGATTTGAACCTGTGACCTTTGGGTGCTATGGCCACAGTGATAACTGCTCCGTTTAGATAGTGTACTACTGCTGTTTTTTACTGAGCCAACACATGACCTACAGAGTCGAGGTTATCGCAGTACTGTCGTACCTCCGAGCACAAGCATCAGTAAGCGGGCGCGCACACGCGGTCCGAAGCCGCTTGTCCCAGGCGGGGTCGCGGGGAGCCGGAGCCTAACCCAGGGCACAAGGCTGGAGAGGGAGGGGACACATCCAGAACAGGACGCCAGTCCATCGCAAGGCACCCCAAGCGGGACTCGAACCCCAGACCCACCAGAAAGCAGGCGTAGGCCAAACCCGCTGCGCCACCGCACCCCCTCACACAGTAACAGTTTTGGGCAAAATACAGGACTGCAGTTAAGATCCTGCCTGTGTGGGGCCATGGGAGGGATGTGAGCTGGATGAGGTTTGAAAAGAATAAGCCTCTCTGTTTCTGGTGGAATTGCTGCTGGCTGTTCTCAGTGAGATTCTGGGGTGGGGAAGGAGGCAGCTTTGGAGGGGCAGTTCCACTGGTCAGAAGCACAAGGCCTTGAGGTCCCGCCTTAAGGTAACTGTGCTTCTCAGCCATTGGCTGCTTGGTAGATCAATGAAGCAGCAGCAGCTCTGATTGGTTGTCACTTAAAGAAGGGAGAAGGTGGGTGGGGCTTGAAGATCTGGCCAGTTGGAAAAGCAGCTGGACTACAGTTGTCTGCCTGAGTAGGAATCACATGGTTCACGGGGGGGGGGTCAGAACAACCAGAATGGTGTCAATGAAATGACCAGGAGGTAATGGCTCTGAGACGCTGGACAGGAGTTACATGTCAATAAAGAAATGTCAGGTGGAGGTACAGATACAGACTGCACCTCTCGGAGTGCAGTCGCAGGTCAACGCCGCTGGTTTTTGCGTAGGAACGTTGGTCAGATTTCGCTATCTAAACATGCTGCTCTTTTGCAGCAGCGTAAACATTGATTTCTACACACAAATTATTTATAGCTCATGGTAATGGCTCATGTATAGTTTATGGTTAATAAGACACAAACTAGCCAGTTTAGTTCAGCTAGATGCTAAAAGCTTGTTGCTTGGACAACAGACAGATTGTGCTGTTATGTCACAATAAAGAACATCTGGCCTGTCCCACCCCCAGAATAACTTAGTAACTATGGTAATTAATGGAGAATACAGTTGTTGGTGAAACCCTGTCATCACTTGTGGTAGGAAACACTAGCATTTCTGTTTGACTAAAGAAGTAAACACACACACTTGACAGATGGTATTTTGTGAACGAGGGGGTCATGCGATGCTCTGCTGCCCTCTGGTGGTCGGTAACTATAAGCGTTTTTCTAAAGGACATCAGATGGGAAAAAAAGAATATTTATACACTTTTTCTTCACGATTCCTATCTGGCCTTAATGATGTCTGTTTCATTCTGTATATCAAGCAGAATTGTAAAATAGGTATAGGCCAGACTTTGTCTTTGATTGTCCGCTTTTGCATTATCCATGCATTTCGGATGCTGGCCGGTAATTGTCCGCTTCCATCCGTGGTGATAAACAGTAATTCTATGGATAATAAGTTCTTCTTACCATTAAATTCCCAAGTTAAAATATTAGCTCCTCTGGGTATGGCTTTTATTTTCAAACTTTCAACTTTTTCTCTTGTGCAGAACCAGATTCCTCCTGGAGAAACTGAACATTTTCGTGCAGAGCACCACTCAGCTCTGACAACAGCAGCTGAGCAGATACACTTAAATCTTTAATGCATTAAAATCACTCCCGTTGCCAGTTATTTCTCAAAATTTTTATATTCCTGGTAGCTTAAAAGACATCTTTTACCTGCCCCTGGTGTAAAGTCAAATCGCATTTCTCTGCAGGGTTTGGGAACAGATGAAGAAACCCTGATTGAAATGGTGTGTTCCCGCAGTAATGACGAATTGATGGAAATCAAAAAGGTCTACAAGGAGTGTGAGTGAGAGCATCGGCACTGCGTCTGCATGCTGCGCGTGTCTTTCCGCTGTAGCACACTGGCTCTCTCTCATCCGCAATGCCTTTCTTGGTTCGTCAGTGTTTAAGAAAGATCTGGCGAAGGACGTGGCCGGGGACACCTCGGGGAACTTTGCGAAGCTGCTGCTGGCCCTGGTCGAGGTACGCTCAGAGCTCCGCTCGTCCACAACCGAGAGATGAGCTTTCCGTGTGGACTGTGGCCCGGGTTGATGTTACGTTATGTTAATTAATCTTCCTGCTTCTCTCAACAGACCAAAAGGGATGAACCCAGCAGTGTTGTGGACTATGAAAAGATTGACCAGGATGCCAGAGTAAGCGTACACCCTTGTTTTGAGTCCGAGACGCATTTCACGCAACGTACTTGTCCGAAGTCAAAATACTGGCGCTATTGAAACATGGAGCAACACACTGTTCCTTTAAGTATTTTGTTATGCCCTTTGAGTTGCTCTATGTTTGCTGTCTTGCCCGCAGGCCTTGTATGAGGCTGGCGTGAAGAGGAAAGGAACAGATGTGGCCACCTGGATCTCCATCATGTCAGAGAGGAGTGTCCCCCACCTGCAGAAAGGTACTCCGCGTATCATGACATTTCGCAAAACTTTACACTGTGCAAAAAACTAATTGTGTGTGTGTGTGTGTGTGTGTGTGTGTGTGTGTGTGTGTGTGTGTGTGTATTTGCCCAGTTGGAAATTGGAGCAAGGGTAATTTTACTCTTGTGCTGTCGCTGACCGTAGTTGAAAACCACTCATCTGTACATTGTTCCTTTCCAGTTTTTGAAAGGTACAAGAGCTACAGCCCCTATGACATGAAGGAGAGCATCAGAAAAGAAGTGAAAGGAGACCTGGAGAAGTCTTTTCTCACACTGGGTACTGAAATCATATTTCACTTGTTTAGTCCCCTGTGATCGGCAGCACCCTCTGTTTCCGCCCACCGTCACCGCAGCGCATCGCAGCTAACTGAGGACGTGGGGTGGCTTTCACTTTGTAACTCGCCTCTCGACGCTGTGCGACACCGTGCAATCAGCCCACATCTTTCTGTGCCCCCCAAAGCGCTCCAGCTCCATGACCATGGGCGGCGTGAGCGGGCTGCCGCGCCCAGGGGCCTCCTGCCGTCCCCAGATCCCAGTTCTGCTCTGCTAGCAGTTGATTCATTTCTTATTAAACATAATTGCAAGCTGTTTTGAGAAAAACAACATTTGATTTCAAGAGATGCCCCAAAGAAAGGGTGGCCTTGTGCCCAGGAACCAGAGGCAGCCTCCTAACCAGGAACACTGATGGAGTCCCAGGGAAAGAGCCAAAGAAAATAGAAGGCAGCAAGAGTGGGTTATTCAAATGCGCCCTTTCTTTCTCCTTGCAGTGGAGTGCTTTGAAAACAAACAGCTGTACTTCGCAAGCCGGCTATCCGATGCCATGAAGGTAATTAATTCCAGAAAGAGTAATACTTTCTCTAATTCTACAATATTTTATCTGCAGCGTTTATTTTTCTGCATACAGACGTCGGTAGTACAAAATACATTATTCAAGTGCTAGATGTACTTCCGAAAAATATACCTTAGGGTGGCAGCGATAGATGGGTTTCATGAATATTATTTGACAGTCGCAAAAGGATTAACATAAATTTGCAGCAGAAAGTGAGGCAAGTCAAACTTCCTAGTGCTTGGTCACCGCGGTAAAGGGGCAGCGTGAAAGAGCCCGACGTGTTCGAACCCCACTGCTGCAATCTGACACGTTTGTCTCGCTGCTGATCAGAGCAAAGGCGCCAAGGAGAAGGTGGTGACCAGGATCATGGTGTCTCGCTGTGAAGTTGACCTCATGAAGATCCGCTCTGAGTTCAAGAAGCAAACGGGCAAGTCGCTGTACCAGACCATCGCGGTAAGTGTGACCATCGCCGTTAAGGCCACCTCGAGCTTTATCGTTTCGCCCTTCTCCTGCCTTGAGCGCTGCCTTTCGTTGCATGGGTGGGATGAGATTGAGAGGAAGGTTCTGGAAAAGCCTTCTTTTCTAAACACCTGCAATTGTCCATTGCCAGGAGCACACCAAGGGAGACTACCAGAGGGCCCTGCTGAGTCTCTGCGGGGGAGATGACTAGATCACACCTGTGGTGTTCCTCCGTGGGCAGATGCTCACAAGTGTGTGTCCTCTCCTCTGCTACTGCTGAGGGCAACCGGCGACACACATGAGCGCTCGCTGTGGCCTTATCTCCATATCTCCCTGTAGACACAACAGTATTACAGCTTTTACTGTGTTTCAGAGCTTCCCCCAGATTATCCCAACACTAAGATTCTGAATACTGGTAACTGGTATTTGTCATTTTTTGCCTGGTAAATACAATTACCGTATGAAATGCCACTCTTGGTTGGTGTTGTTATTGTGAAACCCCTCACCGGTTCAGGAGTCTTTAACATGCAGTCAACGCCGCTGTTGCGCTGAACGGACCGCACGTGATTCTCCACTTGGCCACTAGAGGGCGCTGCAGTGAAAGAATTAAGTGGCAGCCAAAGATTGTGGCCTAAAACCATCGGCAACCTGCTGTGGTTCTACTTTGATGTTCGGAGCTTTTTAAATATACAAAGTGCAGTCAGACGTGTTCATTTTAAACCCCTAACCATTTCAAAAATATCTAAACACTAACTTCATTGACATTTCTCATGTTTAAATTTTTCATACCTTGTCAGGTTATTTGTGAGTCTTGGAGAAAGTTTCAAAAACAGGAAACCGTGATTGTTTATTCTGTTCGTTTGAGATTTACTGGTCATGAATCAGTGTATACCACAGTGAAAACGGGAGTTAGTTACGAAACATCTAAACTGTAGTTTTGCATATTTTTGCAATGTCTTTTGCAGAAATGGTAAACTTTAAAACAACCCTAAACCTACACTGATTTCTGTATGTTCGTAATACATTTTTAGGTGACTACCGGCCTTTTAATCTCTGCATACATGCTTAAACCAGCTGTCTGACAGGAAAATTTCCATTTAATTTCCAAAAAGTAAACAGCTGCATAAATTAAAGAGAGCGAAACAAAAGACTTCTCTACTCCGCACAACATGAAAGCTGCACTTTTCCTCAACTACCTCCTTCAAGTGGAGGCTTTATTTAGATTTTTTAATCGTTAGTGTGTTTTGCTTTGTTTGTTTGGCACTAATTTTTTTAATTAAAAATGTTAATTTAACCTCCAGCTACACTCATTTGCATACTACCAAACAGCTTCTATATATTTCTGCTGTTTAGTTTGCGGTCTCTCAGGATGAGGGATCTGCCATAGCGATGACAAGGCTCTTCCTCACAGAGCAGCGGAGGAAGAAACTCAATGGCTTTTTTGGAAGTAAAGCTGCCTATGCAACAGCCTACACACACACACGCACACGCACGCACGCACACGTAAGGCAGTGTGTGCTCTGCAGATCGGTCTCAGCCGCAAAGAAATTTCCTCGCTTTTGCAGCTGTGTAATTATTTTTTAACCGAGTCCAGTCTTTATACACCCATCTGAGATCACCTGATCTTCAAACAAAGGCACCTGCGCAGCTCTGGAAACGAGCGACACACCAATGTCAGACGCGAGCCGCTCGGCTGGTTAGCGGGAAGGTGGAAGGGCGAAAATATCTCCCGCAAGTGCGGCGAAGGACACGCTGGCTCGTTCTTTGGGGGACCGTGGCGAACATAAACAAGCTCTTTGTGACACGCGGAGCCTAATGTCACCACGTCCTTCCCTTTTCTGCCCACGCGGCAGCCTTGAAGCCTTTTCGTCGGGCCTCATATTATCCACATTAAATATATGACAGGAGTTGCAAATCCGAACCCCAGAATGCAGCAGTTTCTTTAATGTATGTGTATTCCTGCAAAAACTCCTTCAGAGTTTATAAGCCCCCAAATTTATTATCATTAAGCAATAATATTGATGAGAACATTACCCCTTTGTGGTGTTTTATGTTTATTGGCTATAAAAGATAAAATATAGTGTAAAGGAAGGTAAAATAGTATTTTGTAAAGCTAGGATTACGATTTATGCCTGGATCCATTGACAGATTAATCTGTGGGTCATAAAGAGAAGAGTACCTGCCATATTTTAACTTTTATGTGGATGTACAACATGCTATGCTGTCACAGAGCTGCCCTTTGGGACATCCACCAGATCCTCAGCAACTTTCTCCCAGCTCAAATGATGCCATTTATTGTTGCAAACACTGGCAATTAATTTTGCTGGTATCGTTGTTACTCACTGAATGCACATGTACACGCAAAGGAGGAAATGCCCCATAAATAGGGTGCGCAAAGGCAAATGAATGAGATCTCTAAGAGTTTTTCATTACGTCCACTATTCAGAAAAGGCTTCTGAAAAGAGTGCTTTTTCTTTTTCTTGTACAAAAGGAATCACTGTAATATTTTTGTTTCCTGGTTCAAACAGATGCAGCCTTCCAAAGGTCATGTTCTTAATGCAACACTTGTGCGAACAGCACTAGAAAACATATTTTTTTGGATTCTTCGTTATACATTTACAATGAGTCTGCTAATAACATCAATATTTTTTGTGTCCGGAAGCTGTAAATTCACCTTTCTTCACGTGCGTGGGTTTAGCACAAAATTACTACAGTAAACGCCTCCGAAATCAGCACCATTGTAGTCACTATAACTGCATTCAGTACAATATTGCAACTATTGTTCTACACACTCAGTCACTTTGCACGGACAAAACGGAAATGTACAAGAGAGTAATAAAGAAATACATCAGGTTTACAATACGCAGTGCGCACGTGACACCTTTCATTCCTAATTTTAAGCAGTATTATGACAGAAAAAAGTTGATAGTGTGTCCAGGGGAGCCACTGAGCCTTTAACATGAGCAAAAATATGAAATGGGTGAGAAACTGAGATTTGTGTTTCTGCGCAGAGGACGCTGGCAGAAATGAACGCGAGGTGATACAGGCCTGCTGTGTTTGGCCGTAACCCCGCTCCAGAATTAAGGGCACCTGAGAGCGGGTCGGTGGAGGGTGCCGGGCCCCTCGCCGTCCGTCCGCTAACAGCGCTGCCTAGCAGCTCTCAGCAGCCGCTTCCGCGAACAAAGCAAGGCGAAAGTCAGTCAGAGTTCCCGGCACCTCCCGCCTGCGCGCTCGAGCCCGTGTCGGGACGCGGGAAGCACGAGCTGCGCTGTCCCAGTTATGCGGGGAGCTGGGTGTGGCCCCGGGCAAGACGCAGCCAAATTAAAATTTGAAAGCACAGCTGTTGAGCGGCACACGGCTCGGCTGAAGCTACAGCTGCACGCTGGACGGGCGGCCGCGGCGTTGTTGCCCACCTCAACGGGGGGAGGGGCTACTGGCCGCCGTCTTCTCACATTTCCACCAAAGGAGCGTTTCGCTCTAGATGGCCGTGAAGGTGCTCGACATAGCCCGCACCCCGGTGTGTGTCGCAGGCACGCTGGAAGACGCTGATCCCAGAGGCTAAGCTAGAGGACTCCCCTCCCCCCTCCGCCGTAGAGCCGAGGACCCGGGCAGCTTTGGGAACCAGGTCTCTTCCAACCTTTCTGCTGTTTCTCTTCGATCGGGGATTCTCGACCCACCGTTAAGCGAAGGGGAATAAACTGCAGCTCATTATAATTACTGAGCACGCTGTATATAATAAATAAGACCCACTTCCCCAGCCGCAACCAGGGCCGCCATCTTTCTGCACCCCTAGGCATGTTGGCAGCGCACTGAAGGGGAGCTCATCTTAACAACTCTTGTTATCGAGCTTTTTGAAAGCAGTAAGAGAATTTCCTGCCTTTGTTGTTGTCAAGGCCATCTCCTTTTATGAAGAAGCTTAGAGAGAAACAACAGAAAAAGACAGATCACTTGCGTGCTCACTGAGTTTCCACTCTTCCGTCTTTGTAGTGACTTGATGGAAACCAGCTGAAAAATAGCACAATAGTACAAACTTTCCGTTTTTGTTTCCATCAACGGAGACAGCGGCGCATTAAAAAAAAAAAAATGCAAAGTTCTGAAACTTTACTCAAACAGTATATTGTTAGCTATTCTTTGAGAATGTCTGCTGTGTTTAAATTTAGTGAGATATTTTATGAACCACCACGAATCTGAGCGGATATTTAAGTAATAGTGGTTGTGCTGGGTAATACCCTACTAGACGAAAGTAGTTTGCATCTCTTAACGGCACAGCGGATTGAAACTCTTTCCCTAAAGCACCGTCTGTGGGGAAAAACAACTGTGGACAGAACCTCAGTACAAGGTTATGTTTCTGCATTTGTAGTCTGCACTTTTAAAAAATATATTCTCATACTGTGATCCATACTGATAGTTGGTTAAACAGTTTTCTCTGTGTATTTCTGAACAGTAACAATATCGGACAGAATTTAGGGCGCTCATTACATCACCTGCGCTGATGCTCCAATGTCGCAGTTTGCAAAGCAGCGCAAAGCAACGTGAAATTGTGTATGATGCTTTATTAATAGCAGTCTTCGCCTCAATGGGAGAAAATGGCCTTTGTGGGGATGCTGGGAGGGACCCCGTGGCCCCACAATACACAGAAGCACACGTACACTGAGACCGGTGCATTCTACCACATCAGCAGCATTGGCACCTCGGGGCTCAGCTCTGGGCTGACACACTGTGTGCTTGGAAACGGCACCTGTCCCCTCTGGATGTGTGTTGGCTGGGGGTACAGAGAGGCCCTGTAACACCCCCCCACCCCACACACTCATTAACCACCAAGGAGCAGCGTCCTCCTCTCCACTCCTTGTGCGTCCAACGAGACAAGGTGCTCTCATGGGCCCCACTGACAGCCAGGCTGCAGGACGAAATAACACATTTATAGAGAAAAGAGCGAAAACACCAGTCACTGGCAACCTCTGGAGCGAGGGGAGCAATAATTCACTCAGTTAATGCCATGAAAAAACGAGCTTGTCGCGATAACGGAGGGCCTGCGACATGGGCCGCCCCAGCGGATGTGGTGGGAACGCTAAGGCCGTGGCCTCCTGACCCCGCTGGTGGCTCTCCGGCAACAGGCATGATTTACTGCACGGCTTCATGTCATCGCGTGGTTTCGCACAAGAGCGCAAAGAGAGCCCCGCGCTTCGCGGGCACAGCTCAGCTCCGAGCGCCGGCGCTCACATTAAAGCCGCCGTGTCGGCGCACGGAGGCGGAAGGGCTGCCCTCCACCTTTTCCCCACTAATATTAACCCGGCTCATCGACGGGCACGTGGGGAAACAAAAGTTTTATTCAGTTACAAAAGTAGTTGACTAAGCGAGGCAGGAACAATACTCCTGGGTCGCAGAGCCTTTGCGATGCGTGACAGGTTGACGGAGGGAAGGGGCGTGTCCTTAAAGAGCGAGCGCTTCCTGGCAACAGTCAAACTGACGGCCGTTCAAGTCTTCCGCCTCCTGGAGGTGCGCCCTGCCGACTTCGGCGCACCGCTTCCGTACGGCGCCTAATTGACAGTGTCTGGGAGCGTGCGCTGGAACGGCGGCGGGAAGTGGGCGGGGACACGTGGCGCCAAGCCAACGTGCTAATCATGATTGCCTGTGAAGTGGCTCTAATCATCTGTTCGCGGCTGCACCAGCTCTCTGCTTGTTTGTACAAGCCAGTGGCTCAGCACGCGCCGCGTATACGCCTTATTTGTAATCGTAATTTTCTGGGAACGGGTTAAGGCAAACATTACGGGAGGTTGCATGTTAATGTCTGGATCCTCACCATCACTTGCGCGCTTTCTTCAAGAGGCCTGATTTGCTCACTGCGATCCCATGACAAGACGTCGATGCGAATGTGTGACGAGTGTGTCGGCGGCGGCAGTCTCAACTTAGCAGCAGGCAGTGAATCATGTAACGGTTACCAGATGAAATTATGTGACTATAATACAGAAGAATGTGTAGTTGGGGAGAGCAGTGCAGCGGCAGGTGATGCATCAGTTCAGAACCCGAATTTGCTCGGGCATCTGCGCGCACAAGTGCTTTCACTAAAATGCCATTTTTCCTTTATAATATGGCTGTATCAGTTAATTGTATGAGTTTATTTAGCCAAGTCCCTGCAGAGAAACATTTATCTATTTACCTGATGCTTTTCTCCAAAGCGACTGACAACATTAAGTTACTTACCCTTTTATACAGCTGGGTAATTTTAGGGTTAGTACCTTGTTCAAGGAAGCTACAGCTGGAGGTGGGATTTGAACCTACAACTTTGGGGTCCAAAGGCAGTAGCTCTAACCACTGCTTTTACTATCAATTTACTGCATAGTCAGAGAAAACACCTGAACATGACATGAACAAATAATAGTATCCAATACATTGTGACAAGACAATATTTCCACATAACTTTGTTTCCATATAATGCTGTCTATAATTTCCATATAACATACAGAATGACATTACAGCCAATCATGTAGGTTCCACAGTTACATCGCCGACAATTTTTCATGTAAGAACCGAACAGGCTATATTTTTGATGGGGCAAATAACAAAATGTGCTGCCTGCACCCCATCAAACAATGAATTTGACGGAGTCACACTGCACCTTGCCAAAATGTTTGACAATTTGGTTTTTACTTTGTCTTTCCCAATCCAGCTGAAATTGTGAGTAAAAGATTTTACAGAAATGTTGAACACAGTTCTCTTACAAGAATGGATTTCTGTGCACATTATGTAGTGATGAAATGGTATTTTTCATAGCCCTTGAAAAATGCACCTCATTCAAACAACAGCTGTAAAATATGATCACATAACCCACCTTCTGCAGAAAGACTGAGCTTCATTATCACAGTGAATGGATAAAAAATCAATTCTGAAGGCTGTCCTGCACACACCCCAGTCTCACTATTTAACATTGAACTTGTGACCTTTCAGAACAGACGCTGTGGTTTAAAACAGGTCTAATCCATGATAGTCACGGTGCCTTAATCCCGTTTTAGGAGACCTGCTTGTTGCACTTCCTCCCTCGCTCACTGCCTGCATTTCAGACACAAACCTCCTAACCTTCATGCAAGAGATCCAAATCAGCTCACCAGACACTCGAACATGAACCAAATGTCAGCCACAAGGCATGGAGAAATAAGTAGACACATTATTAATTAGACCACGAACACCTCTTCCTATTTCACATGGTGTTGTATAGAATTCAGTGTCTATCTATGAGAGATCATTTATTTTCAGAGCAGAATGCAACACGCAGAACTCAATTAACTTATTGACTTATCTGAAAACAATATTACCAATGATGACGATTTAATGCACTCATTGTATTTTTTCCTCTGAGATGTACATCACATTGGAGAAAAGCATCAGCTAAATTAATAAATGTAAATGTAATATTACAATGTGAACAGGGGTAAACTGCTGCATTTACAATAATGAACAAGTTAGAAAAGAAATACATTATAATATTAAACATTTTCTGGGGTTTACTACTTGCTGTAGGAACGATTAGAACTGCCCCCTTCTACTTAAAGGACACAGATTGAAATCCCACCTCCTACTGTACCACTATTGACCAACGGGTCCTGAATTGCTCCAATAAACATTACCCACCTATATAAATATGTGAATTATTCCTTCAGAGAAAACTATCAGCTAATTAAATAAATGTAAATGAACCTGCTGTCTTTAAGCATCACTACAGTTAAATTCCCCAACAGTTGCATTCAGTTGAATGAAAATTTAATTTCTGAATAGTTCTTTATTATAAACTTGAAATGGTCAGGTACATATTTATGTTTTACTGTTACAGAAAAAAAAAAGGCACCACTTTCAACAGTTATTTTGAAAAAAATCCTACACGGAGCTTACTTCTTTCGTTAAATTATGGAAGGAAAAAACATCTCTATAGCTGATAACACGTTTCCCTGGTGACATTTCACCTTTGGAGATTTTCTATTCTCTCTGATCGTTCATTGTTGGTTCATGTTAATTAACCCCAAGGCACTGAAGAGAGTTAACGACTTTCAAGAGGGAAACTAGGAGGAGGAGAGGAAGATGCCCTTGTTTTCTTGTTTTTGCGGCGACTGCTTTTCCCACTTTATGTACCAGTTGTGCTCCTGTTGTCAAAGCAGAGTTGGAGACATGAGCAGCGGGTTTGGCGTTTGAACCCACGGAGCCGATGCTTCCTGGCCTTGCGAGCGCCCCTCCCCCTCCAGGCTCCCCCTCCCGGCCATCCTGACCGCAGAGTCCGGCCTCCCTCCGGTGGCCTTGGATATGGAAATGAGTGCCGGAGCAGCACTTGAAATGATGCTCGTAGCCTACAGCTCCCACACTAAAAAGAAGTAGATTTGTTTCTTTTTCTCTTTTTTGTGTTTGGCTGCTAGGGAAATGGTCTCTTCTCCTCTTGCTTGACAACACAAAGCAAATTTAAAAAGTGCCACTGGCGGCCAGCAGAATTATGTTGCCTGAACCCAAAAGAGTAAGATGTTCCTATGCAATTATTTTGTTAACCAGTTCACTGCTTCTTCCTCCCCTCTGCTGGGTGCTGGAGCGAGGCAGCTTATGGGAAACTTCCGCTGCGAGACCCCTGCGTGCCGTCTGCCTTGCCTCACACGCCTCCCTCGCGCTCATTAAAATACTGCACAGCACACGGCAAGACGGCGAGGTACCTAGGCACTTAGAAATAAACCGAAACACACCGACACACTGCTTTCTCGCCTTATGTTTCACTCTTAACTAAAGTACACAGCTATTAAGTGCTAGAATTATAATTAGTCTCTGAGAAGAGAAGAGAGCAAATTCCCCTCTAGGATAAGTCTGGTGGAGAGGCTTTGATGAAAGCTACGCCCAGGGAAACATAGGCTTGAGTTACATATTTCCACTGACTGCCTACCACAGAGCCAAACTTTGCTCTCCGAAGTTGCGCTACAGCAAACAGGAGGAAGACAGAGGGTTGTGTCGAGGACCCATGGAGGACAAGCAGAGATCGGCGAAGCTGCGGAATGTCGGTGGTCAACAGATAGTCAGTGTGAGTGAAGAGCACACCACTCAAGTGTGGACCAAGAGAACTGGGGGCACTGGCGATAACTCGGAAATTGCTTTTTTAAAGCGTCACACTGGTATCGCGGTCACTTGGTCGAGACGGCACATTCCAGTTTATGCTCACGAAAAACAGGGGTGCGCTAACACATTACCTCTGTGTTGCACCGTTACAACATCAACGGTCCGAGATCTTGCATCCTGTTCCTAACAACATTCCCTCGTTACCTAAAGCTCAAAGCCATCAAATATAGATGCACGCAAAAAAAAAGTGCTGATCAGAGGCCAGTAGAACATTTCCTGTGCGCGAGGAAATGTAGGCAGATTTTAACACGGCCCCTGTAAAAACGGCAGCAACAGGGTTTCGGCGCATGCTATTAGGAATAACATTTGTTTTGTTTTCTTTCCTAAAGCAGTATGCACAGCTTAAATGCTTTACCTGTCAGCATAATAAATGGAGCCACTGGATTTGAAAAAGAGTGCTAATTAGTCACATGATCATAGAGTACGCTTACAGAAGTAGACCCCCTCTACCAACACACACACTTAATATTCACTCTCCTTTTCCAAATATTCCCTTCACCCAACCCATCTGACTCACATACCCACTTATCCACTTACTCTGTTTGTGATTATCTTTGCCTACAGGGACTTTGCTAATAAAAACCCACACTTAAACACTGTGGAAGGTAGCACAGATTAAACAAGTCATTGTTCATATCATATTTTGCAAATGTAAACAATTTGCATTACATAAATTACAATACTGTGTCTTGGGGTGATAAGAGATCACTGGTGGGATCATTTAAATTCTTCAGCTCCAGGTACCATAATGAAGAACGTAGAATGACGTCCCGTTAAACGCACGACCACAATACAAATTTGGTAGCTCTGAACATTTAAAATGAATAGTTTTTTTCCTTAGAAAATTATTTTCTGTAGAAACTGGTATCTGTGCAATAAAGGATAATCTGGAGCAAAAGCACTAAAATACATCACATATCATATCGTTGGTATAAACCTGGTTGCTGTAATGGACCAGAGAATTACACATTTTAAGACCATGAATATATGAGATTGGATTCATAACTTTGGTTGGTGACACCACTGGGTGTCACTTCCACAGAATACTGAATGAGGGCTGGATACAGTAAGGAAGCGAATAACACACACAGATATATATATGTGTGTCTGTGTATGTGTGTGTGTATATATATATATATATATATATAAAAGAAGCATTAAAATGCAGTTTTAGAGTGCAGAGTAGCATCAGTTGTCTGTCATGGCATTGTGTGTCTCTCTCTCTTTCTCTCTCTTTCTAAAGCAATGCAAATGAGCCTCTAAACCAGGAAGCCAAGACCCGGCATTTTAAAAATTTCATTTGTGCCCGCCTACTGTGTTCCCCTTGTTTAATCACGCCATTCCTTTTCTTCCACATTGTGTGCTCTTGTTCTCGGGAATATGCAAACTTCATCAGCCGTGCCTCGCTTTCAAGTTGCGCTTGGCTTTTTGTCGGAGAGCAGCGAATCAGGTACATTTAGAGGGCGCCCGAGGGGGAGAGTTGGTGCGGAGAAGGCTCTGCTGGTAATCTGGGCTGACAATCTCCTGATGCCAGCCCTTCATTATAAATATTTTTAAAGGGCTGCACCTCTCTGGGCCTGGGTAGGACTGCCGATATCAAAAAAGGCCCTTTGATATCTGCTCCTCAACAGTTAAGCTTGTCGTCGTGACAGCGCCGTTGACAGCTCTCCTTCATCTGGTTGTCTTTTTTTTTTTTTTTCTGTGGGAAGTTTCTCTACAATTAGCATAAATATTTAATCTTTCAGCCTGAGCTCGGGTGTTTCTGCAGAGGGAGCAACTGGGGGCAATTCGCTCAGCTGTTAGGATTCCAACAAATGTCACTGTGATGTACAATCGAAAAGCTGCTCTGTCTTTGTAAAGTGTACTTTTCCCTACATCCTACATTCCAGTACTGTAGCGCTCCCTTTTACCGCCAAAAATTAGGTTGTCACGAGCCACAGGGACAGTACCCGTATGAGCCTGAGGAGGCGCCAGTCGGCGCCATTACTAGTAGTAGCACTAGTAGCCCAGACTCGTGCGCATGTCCTCAATCTGGTGGTTAGTACGGTATAAAAGGAGCAGGCGGCCATGGGTAGATCGTGGATTCTTAATCGGCGTTTCATTGTGCTCTCTTGGCGATACGTAGTTACCTGTTTCCCCACTTTTGTTCCATAGGTGTTTATGTTCCGGTCCCGAGCGCCCGTCCTCTCTACTCCCGCCTTTCGTGCTCCAGTCCTGGTCCCGCGTTCCAGTCCGGTGTTTCGTCACACCTCCGCGTTCGACTCCTACTCGCAGATTCGTGTTTCACTTTTCACCTTTGTGAGAATACGCTGTGTGTGTCGCCTCCTTGTCCCACGATCATCGTTTCACCTCTACGCTGTACTTTACCGTTTGCACTGTGCACTTATAAATACACTCTGCACGTGGGCTCATTATACTCTTCGGACGTTACAGCGAGCAACGCGCGTCCGTGTCGGACTGTGTGTTGGTTGAGCAACCAGCACTTGTCTTCCTGATATAATTACTAATATTATATTCCGAATATCATCATTGTCTTCTCATAACGTAAGATGGTGATATGGGCCAGAATCAGCTCCCAAAATTTTAGTCAGTAATTAGGATATGACCCACAAGAATAACTGAAAGAGATATGAATAATCTGAGAATAGAATATAATCAGTTCATTATGTACATTATATCTGTAAATTAAGATTTCTAATATTTTCTTAATGCTTCAGGATTTCAGAAAAGATCTATCACCAAGATGAAATGATATGCCGGTGCTGGCCCATTTCAGAGTCTGCTTAAAGCTCCAGGCTTTAAGAAAAGGCGAAATTAAAAATATACTTGCATCTTATTTCAAAGGATTTAAAAATCCTCACTGGTTTTCAGATTTGTGGAGGAGAATATTACTTTAGGATAGGAAACACATCATTAAAATTAAAAATGAAAAAATAAAGTGAATTTTGGCTTGCCTTTGGCTACTCAGCAGCTTCAAAAAAAGCTACAGGACCACATCTGCTATGATCAAACCAGCAGTACTTCTCCCTATGTAATTCTCTTCAGTGGTTTTAATTTGTTTACCCTATTAACACATTTAAATGTGGCATAAGCATTAAACACAACAGCAAGGAAACCACAAAATCAACAGAAATTCTCATTTACTTATGTCATGTTGTAACATGGGTTGCAGGAGCAGCGCACCTTTACACCCACCTTCATGCTCTGATCTTGCCCGGTCATGGACTGGTAGTGCTGGTTCCATCAAAAGCTTTTTGTCTCCATGTCTCCCAGTGGAGAGAGCACTGGCTGGCTGGGGGTAATAATACATTACAATTCTTTGCAAAGCCTCTGGTCTCACGAATAGGTCTATGAGGTAATTACCAGATTTTTATTTCTTTCTTTCTGTTTTTTCACTCCCTCTATGTTAATCCTCCATCAACAGTGTGAAGTTCAGAAAGCATAAGAATTGCTGCTGTCAGGTTTCGTGACTTTCAGGCCTGCAATTAGCCATTACCGCCGGTACCTTATGGATAATGGAACAAGGTGTTCTTTTTAATGATAAACAAAATTACTCCAAGAACCCATAAAGATCACTCGAGCCTGTGCTTCTTTTATCCTTGCACAGTAGGCAGAACATATGTTATGCAAAGTGCAGCCAAGGTTCCTGAGTGCAGCCTGCCTACCTATATAACTTGAGGGCATGATCGACAATTCAGTATCTACCCATTTGCACTTTCAGCAACGTTGAAAACTATGTAGAACCGCGGTCACTGTCCTTTTTCTTTCACAGCTCAGTCACTTTCATCAGCCAAGTTCTGTACGCATTACCATATTGTGTCTTTGTATTAGCATACCACTGGTTTATATTACCTTTTAATGAAGAGGCACACGAACCCACCAAAGTAAAGCTGTATGTGCATGGAGGAGAGGATAATAAATAATTCTGGAACTTGTCACAACATGAAAAAAATAAAAATAAACTGAAATAGAATTAAATATTGATAGAATTAAAAATGACAAAAAATCCAGTATTCTATCCTTTAGTAAACAACATTCTGCAGCATACTCTTGATAATACCGGTTCATCTGTTTATTTTCATTTATACAGACCTTACAACAAATCAAAACAAAATAAAGATATTTTAAGATCTTTTGTTAAAGACGACTAGCGAGATGTTTTGTTGCAGAAAAATAGCTGGCAGGAATGTTGCTCCGCTCTTGCACTTGGTTAGAACACACGTTTCAAGTCTCCAGAAATCGACTGCAGTGCTGTTTGCAGAGAACCAAAACCATTTTTGAAGAAGGAAAGTCTTTGTAATTGAATGTAAATGGGAGCAGAGGTGTCTGAATATATATTGTTTAACGTGTTTAGGTAGCGGTAGAAAATTATTTGAAAAGCATTCAGTCAGTATCAGAAGTACTAGAAAATCCCTTTAATTACAGAAACCTGCCAATCAGCTTTTGGTTTTCAGTCTGCTTATTTATACTGTTCCGTGCATCTAACGAAGCTTGTGTTTCAAACAGTGTTACTGGCTTTCTCCGAGTAACAGAACTGTCGAACAAAACTACATGGGAGCCTTTTACCCAGCAGTTTGAACTTCATCTCAGAAAGCTCAAAAAGCAAATACAGTCGAACGATTTCATTGCCATATGCTATCTTAGAAATGTCACCCCGTTTCACATTGGTTTTGGTTATGTACTGTGTGCAGTGCATATTGCTCTATGTTATTATGAGGACAAATTAAATTTCCTTTAGGTCTCCAAAGACACCCTTCAGCCCGGTTCCATGTTATATTACTGAAGGGAGCAGAAAGGATTTGAAGCTGCTATGAATGTGGCAAATGCAGTCATCTTACTGCCTTATTAAAGGAAACATCAGGTGGATCTGATCAATTCTGGATGGCCCATCCTTTAATATTTCTCTGTGCTTCATGGTCTTAGGTCAAGCAAGTGAGTTATTATTGCAGTCTAAGAATATGCAAATTGAAATACTCTGAAGGTGTATGTTTTTTGATGGAAGAATACAAATCACCCGAGACATGACACTTTTTTAATTTTGCTGATGAATGTAATGGTTCTGAAAAGAGAAGGATTGATGACAGTGCAAGTCCCTGCTTGCATTAGGAAACCCTATTGCCCTTCCACTGCAAGACCAGCGTTTCACAGAGATGACCCTCACTGAACAGTGGAGATCCTCACTGTCTGAGTCTTTACAATATGTGTCTCGAGCTCTCACAAAGCAATATGGGATCACTACTGGAGAAACATACCGCAAGTGCAGCTTGAGGAACATGCGGACATATTAAAGGTCACACCCACAATGGTGCGTGCTGTCCTTTTATGCTGTCCTGAGGAACAAAAAAAATACTATTGTATTGAATTGTTTTTTCATTCTTTTCTTCTCTCTCCAAAACACTAAATCATTTTAGGTAGAAGGAAAATTGCTGATTACATTTTGTATACTCACTATCAGTAACCAGTGGTCTGCAGCCTACCCCTGATACAGAAGGTGCTAAGCATGTTCAGGTATACCTGGATGAAACAGTACTCCGTTGCAGAGTACATTCTGTATTATTCTATTATTTTTAATTCAATATTTTCTTGATTCATTATTTTCACTGAACTTGAGTCTGATCACAATATACAACACATTATTTAATGTCAGTTCCTTGGGATGTGAAGAATAAGAATATTAGTAATGGTAAATGTGGTAGAGAAGCTCACTATGCACATGAGCCTAAGCAGCACCAACCCAAAGAAATGTTAAAGTAAATGTTCACCCATCTTACTGTACATTTAAGGTTGTGAAACAGTAACTGTACATTTATATTTATTCATTTAGCAGAAGCTTTTTTCCGAAGTGATGCACATCTCCGAGAACAACGAAATAAAATGTTAAATGCAGTTTAGGGGTGAACACGCAAATGAAACTATAAATGAAAGTTGAATAAAGTTTGAAAGCTGGATAAAGTTTGCCACTGGTATGCTTACATTGTAGCAAAATATGGCCAGGGACGCAAACAAGACTTGGGAAAGGAAGTCTTTTATGCTACTGGTGGCTAGTGTAGCCCATATTGTTACATGCAGGGGAAATAAAATAATTTCACATTTCTTAAATGGATTTGCTGTTTTATGTAAACATGTAATGTAAATGTTATGACACTCTGGAACTCTGTATTGTGATATAGACAAGAAAATATTAAAACTAAAAAATCTGGGATAAAGCTTGTTCATAAGCCATTTTGTGTCAGTCCCAGTTGGTGATGGTGTCGGTGGTTGAAGAGTTCTGTTGGAGATCTTATGGTGGTTGACTAGTGATTTTTAATTAAGAGCTGTTTGTTAACTAAGCTAAGGGGTTGCCTGGAGTTTCACCTTGTGCATCCATACTCTCACGGATGTCTTTTGTTTTCTATTTTGTACATTTTGTAATACTACATATATGTCTACACTTTTCTTCAATGTGGATTTTTCCAGCATTTTTGTAAATGGCACAAAAAAAAATCCTTGTGTATCCATCCAACTTTTCTGTCGTTGTCCTTTCTCGATCAGTGCTGCCAATGTTAAACGTAACATAATACTCAACAGTGACATGTAAAGTTATTGTTAAAAGCAAGTGATCTTGAAAATATTTCACAACTTTTGCCCTGCTGATAGAACTCCATTCAATGTGTTTGCAAAAATGTGAGAAATGGTACCAGGAGCAGGTGAGCAGCATGGCAGGTAGAGGCTGTGGCCCTGGCTGATCAGATGGAAGCTCCTAGAAGGGGGCGGGGGGTGGGCATCATGAAGCCAGGCGTAATGCCTCCCAAAGAGGATCCTCAAGCAGCACGCAGCCTAGAGTAATGGGCTCCATTCATTATTGCCCCAGTTGATTTTCATTTACTCTTGGCTCTAACAATTAAATGGAGCAGCTGCGGGGGTGATGAAGGGACCACGCACTCAGAGGTCACATGCCAGCGTAAGTGATAAATTAAACACCGTTATCAGCACCCAGCTCACCCGCCTTGCGCTTGTCAACAGCCAGAAGTGAGCTGGGATATTCCTTTACTCTTGGGAGATTGGGGGGGGGGGCAAATGTTTGCTTTAGTAGTTTCTGATATCGCAATTAGGGTTAACTTGCACTTACATACATGCGTTATTGACCGCAAGTTACACCTTTTATCTTATTGAATGTAGTCAGTTCTGTAGGTTTCAAAGTAATTACACTGTGTGAAATGCTTATGCATGGAGAGATTCTATAGACTGTGCCAAATTAACAGACTGCTGTTGGTTGTGATTTTGCGCAATTCTCAGGTGCTCAATTCACCTTACACACTCCATTCAACAATAAGAGCTTTTCCCCCATTTACTCCCAGGCGATGTGTCTGAAATGAGTCTTTCCAACCAATCAAGTTGTCTAGTGTGCGCGTGTGCATGCTGAAGAGAGTTCCGGGTCTAAAATATCAGCCCACTAGATCGCCGTTTATAAACGAAATGGACTCATCACAGCCAGACTCTAGCCTTGAACAACGGACAGTAAACTTGGCAGACACACCCACCCAGAACTAAACACATATTGGTATAATAGAGCAAACTAATGTATTAGTGTGATGTTCATTTGTGCTCGGATAGGAGCCCGAGCACTATTACTCATCCTGGGAGTGACAAATACAATTACACTGGAGCACTAATAGAGGGGAAGGGCAAGGCGGCCTGACCTCCGCATCTTGGGTCCATTTAAATGTTTGATGTCTCATTGAATTAGTATCACACTGTGAAAGACAAAGCTCCTGCTAATGTAAATGAGCCCGGACATGCAATACTGCTGATTGGGCTGATATAATTAGAATAATATTGCTCCCAGTGTTAATAACAAGGAGAGGAAATAAATAACCAAGAGATAACTTAATGGCTGCATGCTAAAATGCTCCTTTTAAATATGCTAAGGCCAGCAGTTTCTGTTTACTCATGAGCTGCTGATAATTTGATTATTGATGTCACAGTACCATAGGAGGGGAACGTTTTCTCACATGGAATTTAGATGCAGGATAGTCTGCATATGTTTCATAATATACATATTGCATATCAGCTGAAAAAGATGCTGTGAACGTAACTAACACACATGTTTCTGTAAACTTGTCTCAATCTAACTTTCAGCGCTTCACAAAAAAGCATTAAAATATATTTCTAGTGATCACTTCCGTAAACATCTGGGCACACAGATCAAACAATGTCATCAAGAAAACGTCCTTCAGTTGAGTGTCAGGAATCACAGTACAGAATCCAAACACGGTAAATGACAGAAAACCATGTATTAACACTATAGTCAGCTGAGAACATTAAGATAGGGCAGAAATCTCTTGAGGTCCAAGGCCCACGGCTTCCTATCCCACGGAGAGAGAAGCCGTAGCTCAGTGTTCATGATTTATGGCTGCATCTTCATGCTCATTACAGTGAAATAATAAATTAAATGCCATCAGCAGTCCCGTCATGGGCATTGCGTCTCCCTCTTTGTTGACAGGCATTGCAAAAAGTCGCAAATGGTAAGCAAGGGTATTTATATAGCGGGTAAAACTGTGTCAGTAAAATGAAGGAGTGCTTGTTTGCTGATTTAAGCTCTTCCTGTCACAGACATTATCTAGACTGTCAACCCAAGAAGCTGTATTCTTTTAAAAGGCCTTGCAAGCTTATTTTATGTACAATTTTCATTAAAAACCTAAAGCAGTCTACATATATTACAGCACAGTGCATCTACTATGATCTCAGCAGATTAATTTTTCAGGAGTCAGGAGTTGAAATTCCAAAAGGAAGTTGTTTTTCTCATGTTTTATTTACTGTGTACACAATCACACACTGTCTGTTGTTTCCAGCTCCATTTTCACTATATTAAGTGAGCATGCAGGTGCAGTCCTTGCCTCTCCAAGTATATTCACAGGCTGCCTGCTCCGGTGCACCGAATTAGCTCCACTGTTGTCAGTGAGCCATAGCCACTATTTAGTGGGCGTTGACATGGAGTTAACACAGTTCATGTGACTTGCAAACAAATGCAAGACTGTGCACTTCACGGGTGGGAGTGTATCAATCAGTCCAAGCACCTCGACTAAGAAGAGTGTTCCATAGTGATCATCACTCTTGAGGACCTGACTTACATGACTTTTACCACATGTTTTTCTCTACTAGTCCTCTCCTTCAAAGTGTCTGTCCGATGCAACCTCAAACAATCATCAGCACACAATCTGTTCAGATGGTCTCTTTAAAGCGGTATACAAAAGCTTGAAACATGCTATGTCCTGAAGATATTGCTTGAGTCTTTGGTGTCACCTTGAATTATCTTCAGTCAAAACATAATAATATAGGAAAAGCCATTATCTTTGCAAAATTTGTGCAATGAGCTGTTTTTTTTTTTTCTGTGGAGTCATATTTGGATTCCAGGCAGCCAAGCTTGTCCTACAACTTGAATTGTTCCACCTCACATCCTCATATACTGCAAATATTGCCCTGACCCCATCTGATGAGCCGTAATGCACCGTTCACAGCACCTCTCGCTATTAATTCTGGTCCTTATTACCAAGAGCACATCTTCAATACTCTTCCATGTTCAGATTGTACATGCTTTCCAGAAACATTAAATTCCCATCCAGAAACGGAGATATGAAATAAGATGCACATGAGAAATATGTAAAACAACCCACCCCAACCCCCCCAAAATAAGAAAAAAGGTACATTCCATATCTTTAAGCATAATTTAAAATATAAAAGACAAGCAGTTGAACAGTCTCATTTTATTTCCAAGAACAAGAAGGGAATAAGAGATTAAAGCGATAAAACTTTTCTTTTTATGTCTTAAGCAGTTGGCTAATTAGCTGGATTAAAAAGGAGCTTTGGGAACAGAATTAATTTCTGGGTGAAGAGTACTTAATTGAGCTGAAAAAAAAAAAAAAACAAAACAAATGGAATGAAAACCAGTTGACAAAAACCCTCGGGGGGGGATTCTGTTCACGGTGCGTCATTGCAAACCATAGACAGTTCGTTGATACTCCAACGTGTAACTGTCCCCCTCCGCCGCATCCTTTACCCGCTGTTTTACATATAGATGCACCGACATGACTATGATATTTAATACTGTACTGAGTGCGCGAGGGGGCCTCTGCCGCCATGGATAGCATGTATAATTCACGGAGCCGCCCGTCCCCGACTTAATTTGGCCCCGAGCAGTGTTTATTTCTGCTTTGTACTTTGTTTAAAGCCAGTTGTTGACAACTCTTGAGCATGTCAAACTATCACCGCTAATAATTGCTTAAGGACCTGGAACTTTTGCAAATGTTGGTTCCAGCACAAAACACATTCTCCTCGCCCCCTCTCCCGCTCTCTCTCCGCTCAACATCTTTTTTTTTTTCTGATGAATTTTTGATTCCTCTCCCTCACTCTTTTTTAACAAAGAGTTTCTCTGTAATTCAAAGCGATAGCTGTAAGTGAAATAATAAAAAAGAATATTGTAGCGCGCGCGCTCTCTCTGCCGAAACAAGCCGCTCTCCCTCTCTCTCACTTTTTAATGTGCGGTGGGAAAATTGTCAAGTAGTGCTCTTTTCACTGCCTTTTCCTTTTCTCTTTTTTTGATTAGTTGAGATTTTTTTTTTTGTTCTTGACCCAAGAATCCGAAGGAAGCCGCTCGTCGGATGTGAATAAGCTATGAGGCGGAGTGTCGTGTGGAAGATGAAGATGAAGAGGCGCCGGGTTCCCTCAGGCTCTACCTATTTCTGTGGGTCAACGGCGGCACGCGTCAGATCGCTGCGGTGCCACTCAGCTCCAACTGCCGCTTGATTAGTCCCAATTAGACAGTCTGTCACTTTCCCCCACGGTGAGAGAGTGAGGGAGAGAGACAGGGAGGGAGCGGGAGAGAGACGGCCTCGTTCCCGGCACTTCCTGTCTAACGTCGGACGTGAAGCTCAACGGAAAAAAGAGCGAAAAAGTAAAATGGCCGCAGGCGGCAGCAATGTTATTTCGAGAGGGAGACGAGGAGAGGCGTGGGAAGAAGCAACACTTTTTTTTCTTGACAATATATCGCTGACTTCTGGGACACGAGCGGAAAGCTTGTCACCCTGCAAACTGTCTCTTCTGGGGTCTTCAACGCTTCCCTCAGAGTCGGCGGAGGAGACATTTACCTTGGCCGTGTCATAAAACACACGGAGCAGCAGGCCCAGTCTCAGCAGCGCCGACACCCAGCGAAAAGAGTGACTGTACCACAATTCACTGCACTGCTTGGCCCCTCGTACTCACATTTCTCTCCACAGAAAAATATGTTACAGCTAGCTGGAGGCAAGCTAACTGAATAAATTATGCTAATAAAGTGTTTAATTATACAAACTTACATGCAAATTGATAGTGTTCTTTTAATTAATTTTATTTATATTTACTGTTGGTAATTATGGGATCCTGCCTTAGATGCGAAGCAAACGTATGTTTGAAGCATTATTGGGCATGGGAAAAGCATAATGATTCGTACAGTAAAATACATTTCAAATGCTATGCATCACCAGAGCTGACAAGATACCATTTGTTTTTCATATCTAAAACGTGCCAGCATTCATTTACCCACAATTCCATCTTCAATGTGATTTTTTTTTTTTTTTTCCAGGAGAAACATTGCTGCTATGTGTTTGTTTGCTCTGCCCTGTGTGGAACCCTTCCATTTCCCAGCTCAGTGCCCGAATGAGCATTTGAAAAAACAGCAGCTCCTCTCAAGAATAAAGAGGTTAGCTTTAATGTCGGTATCTCCTGCGGGAATAAACAAGTCTGTTGTTGTATGGCGCATACACAAGTCTTTAGAGTCTTTATATTAAAGGCTATTAAATATTCATGCGGATTTCATTGTGTGTGAAATGTCAATAGGGTATTTGCCTATTAACAAGTAGACTGCAAATATTTAAAGCAATAAAACAGATGTCTGTTTTCAAAATAATGATCTGTATTTTTCAATGCGAAAGGCAGGTCTAGGTTTATCTCAACAGGAAACAACACCTGCTGAATTCAGTGGGTAGCACTGTATGGGATGTTTGGATAGGGACACATTCTTAAAGCATGTCAGTGGTAGAAACAAAAGAAAACAATGTTAAAAATGAGTAATTATGGTCTAGACATGCCTCCCCCAATATAGCAAAATAGTCTACTAATTCATTATGCCAGGTACTTCGTATATACTGCATGTGTATTTTTTACACTTAAACAAACAGCTTGACCATCGCGAACATTTTGAATGCTTGGCATGATTATGTCAGATAAATAATGTCAGGGATGTTTTTCTACATTAAAGTGTGAGAATTTCTTAGGCACCCTCTATGTATGTATGTATATATGTCTGTACGTATATACGTATGTATGTATGTACATATATATCTGTATGTGATTTTGGATCCAAAGGTCATGGGTTCGATCCCCGCCACCGGCTGTAGTACCCTTGAGCAAGGTACTTACCCTAAATTGTTCCAGCCAAAATTACCCAGCTATATAAATGGGTAAATAATTGTAAGTAGCTTAACATTGTAAGTTGTTTTGGAGAAAAAGTTAGCTAAATGAATAAATGTAAAAATGATATATATATATATATTTATGTACTGTATATATACACATACACACACAGAGGATGTCTCAAAAATATATACATGTATGTGTGTGTATATATATAATATAAACACACACACACACACACACACACACAATGTATATATGTATGTACTATGTTTCCATTAATATGTATATTGAATTAAACTGCAGAATCTTGTACTGAGCACATTAGTTCAAAGCTGAAGATCCAGAAAGTTGACGTGCGAGGCTCTTGCTATTGCTGACGGAGAGGTTGAGGCTGAGGCAGAGGTAGGTGTCTTGAGGGGTATCTCTGGCAGCTCTTTCATGGATCAGCTTTGAGCCGTGTGCCCCGCGCGCCCTCCTCTCCCTCCTGGTGCCTCAGGGACCATGTCATTGCAGCAGGACAGCCAGCAAGGGCACTGTAATTGCCACCCCCTTCAAACTCACACGCAATACTGAGCGCCCTGATTAATTCCAGAAAATCCGCTGCAAACCCCTGTTCTTACCTTAGAGGCAAAACAGCGAGCTCCTCTGGGACGAGGCCCGCTGTGCGCCGCGCTCCCCCTGTGATCTCAGGCAGAGCCCAGCTGGCGACAGGCGCAAAACAGCACCTGCTTACTGGTGTTTCAGTCAGCAACACATCGAGAAGGGCTACGACAGGGGGCACGGGGGAGTAGCAAACTGTACACTCCTGTACGCATGTGTGCAAACAGTACTGCACAAACAATTCTGCATACACACAAATACATTCCTGCATGTATGCCTTCACACACGCTTGCTAACATGCTTGCACGTGCATCCACACACACATACAAATATACACGACTGTACACACATCTGCATACGTGCTTGCTCACGTGGTTCCCATCCCCTGCTCAACCTCTGTGTACATAGAGTAGCAGTCGCCATGGACACACACTGCCCTGTTCAGGAGTTTCCAGATGATTTCCTTGGAACTTCCTCTGTATACCTGTACACGTTTATGCAATTTTACCTTTCTTCCTCTATGCCTATTCCGACTACTACCAAAATTTTCCCGTGCAATGTTATTTCCTGCTATTAATTAAGATTTAGTTAGTGTAATATGAAATGTTTTAAAAATTATAATGTGGTGAGAAGACATGTACAGATTTCCATAAAGTGCACAGTCAAATCACACACACACACACACACACACATTTTCTGAACCGCGTGTCCCATACGGGGTCGCGGGGAACCGGAGCCTACCCGGCAACACAGGGCATAAAGCCGGAGGGGGAGGGGACACACCCAGGACGGGACGCCAGTCCGTCGCAAGGCACCCCAAGCGGGACTCGAACCCCAGACCCACCGGACAGCAGGACCCGGTCCAACCCACTGCGCCACCGCACCCCCTTACAGTCAAATCAAATCAAATCAAATCAAAATTATAAAATCAATACAGGGATTGAACATACATATGAAAATTGATGCAATATTGTGTGAAAGGGGGGGGTGTGGTGGCGCAGTGGGTTGGACCACAGTCCTGCTCTCCAGTGGGTCTGGGGTTCAAATCCCGCTTGGGGTGCCTTGTGGCGGACTGGCGTCCCGTCCTGGGTGTGTCCCCTTCCCCCTCCGGCCTTACGCCCTGCGTTACCGGGTAGGCTCCAGTTCCCTGTGACCCCGTCTGGGACAAGCGGTTCTGAAAATGTATGTATTGTGTAAAATGCAAAATTGATGTCACATTGCAATAATGATTGTGTGAAAGAGACAATCATTTCAGACAGATTTGAGGGTGGGTGTTTAATTTGTGTAGGTGCTGTCACAGGTTTATCTATTTAGAATTTACTGCTGGTAAATTAGAGTTTCTCCTTGAAAACTGGGCTTAAGCACAAGAACTGCACTTCATAAGGCAGACAACACAATAAGAAAATAAAAACACACAAATACACACAAAACCCATAATAAATTAAATTAGCTCCTATGCTAATGAGGGGAGGTAAACTGCATCAGTGTCTGCGATTAATCTGTCACATGCTGTCATACTCTGGGTTGGGGAGCCAGGTTATTGGTGATATTGGTAGATTAATACCTCTGTTCCAAACCAGTGCAGTGATTTAGGCTTGGGTTAATTAAACATTTACATATATATGCCCAACAATCTATTGTACTCAGAGGTAATTTATACCATCAATATGCACTTTAATCAGAAACTACAGGAGGGGCATATGTTTGCTTGCAACATACTAATTGGCACCATGCTGGCTTGTGGCAATGGCATTTTGGTGGATTAAGGATCATATCAAGTACTGTGCTTCAGACATTTCTGGCAGCCACTGGAGGAAGCCTTGCACAGCAAAACAACAGCTCAGTTCATTTAACTGTACCATTTCACTGTGTGCCACATTTCTTAGGGGGCAATGACTCCTCCAAGAGTAAAGGGAAAGGTTCCCAGCCCTCCACCAGCAGAGTCCCTTAGAGCTGCCCAGATGAGGCTCTCCGATGCCACGGGAGAGGCTTGCAAAGGCCACAACTGGCAGCACAAAGTAACACTTTTTTCACCGGAAGGTCTCTGACATGTGCTTTGGTGCACCACTGCGATGAAAGGGAAGAATGATTTCATTGTTTTCCAACAACTCCTTGCATACCACTGAAGTAAGAACTGTCTGCCACAGAGGTTTTCAAAGTGCTGCCAAAGAAACAGCATTTTACTAGGACTTTGTTATCAGTTGTGCTGTGACTAGTCCACCAGCAAAAATATAATCAAGAATCTGAAGAATATGATGTACTTTTCACATATACTGTACCCTTTTGCAATGACTATTAACCATAAAATAAAAAAAAATGTCAGTTAAAAAAAGAAAAAATCAAAATTAGCTGTGTTCCAAACAATACTTAGACCAGCAGAAATGCTCCTGTTTAGAATCCATCATCCTTGCAGAATATAAAACAATATCCCCTCTTTGTACGTATGAACACGTATTAGAAACAGCAGAATAAGTTCACAGTGGAATTGTACGGCGCTATAATCTCTGACACTCTGGAAGCACTAAAAGCAGAGCTGGCCAAGCGACAGCTATGCTCACAGCTTCCCGGCTACCTAGACCTCCCCTGCATTGTGTTTGGTTCCATGCTGAGGATTGGCGGCGCAGTCTCGTCACAGAGATTTATGCTGTTTACTGTCATAAATAAGAGGCTGTTAATTGCTGTGGATTTTGAGGTATCAGGGGCCATTTTTAACACGCAATCTGTCTTGTCACAAAACCAATACACTAATATACTCATCAGAACTGGCAAGCAGGGTGGTTGTCATTTCTGGGAAGAATTCAAGATACATCAAGAGCGGAAACAAGACATTCCTTTAGCACACAGAATATGATGCCTCTGTGTAAAGCAAACTATTTAGGCAACAAAAATTCTTTGTACGTCAGACATGTATGTGTACAAAAAAGGCTCTATTTAATGTTTTCCCACTAGTTTAGGTTCGGAGAAATACCAAGGCTATCCGGCAGCATTTTATTCTTGACCGTTCAGAAGACAACCCTCTGAGAGAGACATTTAAAACACTTTGCAGGATAATTTACTGTAAATTTCACGTTAAATGTGTAGGTTTTCGTTACAACTGTAAATGTATAACCAGATACGTTTAAGAGGAGCATTACACAAGGCAGATTTAGAGATTAGGAGAAGACTGTTAGAAATGTCAGTTTCAGAGATGAAAATAAATGTGTCTGAAAGTGCAGAGAGAGCGATCAGTCATGGCTGTAGCCGGCAAGCGCTCTCTTTTTCTTCCTCTCTCCTCCCTTCCTTGTCACTACATTTTTAATCTCCTTTTTTCTCTTTTTTTTCATACAAGCATCTTTTCATTATTTCATGGCATGGATATTTGTGTTCTTCAGTTTGTTACATACTGACGAAAGTATTAAAAAAATAACAACTTTCCTCTTTTCGCGTTTTCTATTCCTCCGTTACAATATTTTGTGGATGCAGTTCTTTAATGATTAATGTCATATTTTCAATTAAATGAGGCTGTAAAGTACAATTTTGCTCCACTGTTGCATCATACGCTATTCAGATTTTTTTAAATTCCAACTGTTCCATACCTCTTGCATGAAACAATCGCTTATAATTACAGAGGGGACTAAAAGTGAGCAAGAGAAAGCAAACTTCTAAAAACAGTGACAAGTTGCAGGCTACCATCACAGAGATGTGAGACAAGAGATATATTTGCAGAACTGATTGACTCTCCTCTTGTCATCAAATGATGCACTTCTTAAGAAGTGAATCTCATTATATTTGTAGGAAGGCGTCCTGTTGGGATGCTCTGCTTTCGGTAGGGATACGAGGCCTCCCCCGAGCAATTCTGGACGAGGCGAGCTCTGCGCTCCGCTAAGGAGCTGCTTTCGTTCCCATGCCAAGTGCCTGGGTCCGGGCTGGGATGGTCTGCTCTCCGCCAGCATTCAGGGAACTCCGTTGCGGTGAAACTGTGGCGCCCATTCCTTTAGCATGCAGTATCGGTAAACAACATATTTAAGCCTACAACAATGCCTGTCCCCAGTGGCTCAAATTATTTATGAAATCAAACATAATCTGGCTGTTTACTGCTGGGAAACCTTTGAAGATGTTGTTATATTTGATACACATCCTCAGTACATCCAGTTTTTATTAATCTACTATTGGGTATCACAGTAGGAATATGTTGTGTCCTGTTGTGCATTGCTGAATTAATGTAATGCATGAAACATCAACAGATCAAGTGTGTGTCTAGGTGTGAGAAGGATTTAAGAACTATAAGAAGAGAATCACAATGTTTCCATTACTATGCCTCTGGTCATGCACTTCTCATATTTCAATATCTTGGACAGCTCTTGAGAAATGCATCCTTCTTACTCTAACTACAAAGTGTACCATTTTATAACCTGCTTGTACATTGATTGGGGTGGGTACTTCTATTGGAAATGGAATACATTTGGGGGAGATGCCAGTGTTCATTTTTTTTTTTTTTTTACCAGATGAGCTCAGTTCTCATCTTAACTGGCCCCTGAGTAGTAGGACTGTCGTACATGGCCAGGGCAGTCCACTCCAGCCCAGTCCACCCCAGCCCAGTCCATCATATAGGCCATTTTGCATACACTTTTAAAAAAAAAAATGCAGATGAGCAACAGGGAATTCTGGAACTGCAGAAAACTGGGGGAGACGGCTGCTGTGGCAACATGGCCACAGGTACATAAACAACAGATGCAAGCTGGATGCCTTGTTCACCATTTTAACCTAATTTGAACATGTGGCGGGAGTTGCCCGACCGGGAATGTTTACCCAGATGGGGTGGTTAGCGTTGGCGTACTTTGATTCCAGACGCCAATAAAAAGTTAAAAGGGCTAAATTATTTAAACGGGGAGATTATTATTCCTAATTTGGATCACACAAGTCTGATAGAAGGTAGAGGATTCGTGCAGTGAACAGAGTTTCTGAGCTTCAGCCTTCAGCCTGAGCACAGACAACTGGGCCTTCCTTCCAATCAGTCTCCCAACACTCCAGAGAGGCAAAGCAATCAAAAGGTGACTGTTCTCTATACACAACGTGGCCCTGCATTAGGATGAGCGGTCATCAACAGTGAGTGAGTGGACATTCAAGAATGCCTTCATTCTCATCTCTTAGCTTCAGCGAGAACCTCTGCTCAATTAAACAATACATTTTACATTATCTACAGTCATATTACTTCCAATTTCATATTTGCATAGTGATTAGTAGGTCTCTGCATACAGTGCTGAACTTCCATTCCTTAATTATGATTTAAATTCACAGATTTCCTTCCAAAAATAATTTTCCCTCTCAAGCCTATACTACTAGGTATCTAACTTGGAACTAACTTATTTATGAAAGAAAAATAAAATATGAAAATAAATACAAGATCTTGTCAGGTAAACTGGCTGAAAGGGATAAATATTATTCACTATGGAGCAGAATGACACGAAATGTCCCATAGAACATCCTTCCTCAGAATCAAACTGTAGGGAATTGATTTTCTGTCTGCTTTTTTGCTCTTTTTTATTTTAAAAAATCTTGTTAGCCAGTCAATTTCATGGAAGATAACACCTATAATAAGATTAAATTAAAATGGAACAGTCCCTTATTGTGAAGAATGGGTCCCAAGGGCACAGAAAGACAGGATTTTCTCTTTTTCACTCATCGATTCCATCACTTTATCTTAGCTTATGCTTTCCAAAACCTTACAGGAAGTGATGTCAAACAGAAAATTTCATTAGCAGGGAATAATATAAATACTGTATGTACAGTTGTGCAAAATGAGAAGAGAATGAAAGGCTCTGAGTGATGATTAATAGGACCTAAATACCTATGTTCTCTGTTTCGCTTCACCATATTCATCAGCTGCAGACACATGCCTTCTCAGACCTTCTGACATAGTGAGAGAATACATTAATAGATGTGGGAAGTAAAATACAAAAACTCTTTTTTTATGTTAAAACTTACAATACACTGTTCATTAAATATTCCACATAACTATGTCCAGCTTGCAGTTACTGAAAAAATAAATACTGAACCTGAATTTAAGGGAAAGTAAAACTGTAACGATCAAAGGTATTATAGAGCATATGCTGACATACACTGACTGAAACTGCTTGTCTCAGGTGGGGTCGCGGCGAGCCGGAGCCTAACCCGGCAACACAGGGCGCAAGGTTGGAGGGGGAGGGGACACACCCGGGACGGGACGCCAGTCCGTCACATGGCACCCGAAGCGGGACTCAAACCCCGGACCCACCAGAGAGCAGGCACAGGACAAATCGCTGTGCCACCGCACCCCCTGTTATAGAGCATATATTAACTTGAAAAATATGAATAATTTTGCAGTCAGTTCAGCCAGACAATTCTACGTTATCGCCCGGTGTAATTTAAAATGATACCATGGTCGACAGAAAGTGACTTATAGACAAGATACTTTTTAAGGGGACTACCGATAAGATGAAGGTGTGTTTTATTTAATTAGATATTATATTCCCATAAATGCAAATATGAATGAACATTATCTAGTACACAGGCAACTTACACTTTCCAAGTTTCCACTGGTAAACACCTAAATGAAACAAACTGCAGTGGTGGGTACTTGGTGTAATTTATGAACTCCAATAAGTATTTAATGTTGCATGTTATGGTACTTAGGTTTTTATGACTTGACTTAATTGCTTTTTCGCCCTTTGTTTTCTTTACAAAGCTGTCAGCACACATTAAGCAGCACTGTCATCTAAGATGTGATTTTGTGGATATATTACAATCACCAAGACCAGTTTTACTGGGATACAGCAACAACACTTTTTTTTGAATGGAGAGATGAAAAACATACAGGATATTTATCAGTTATGAATATCTATTAGGGACATGCACCTTGCATGAATGAATAGAATGATAAAGCAGGCAATTAGCAATTAAAAAAAAAGTACATTTTTTAAATTATGATTTTGTCAGATAAATTCCACACTATTTAAACAAAGGCCTTGCTTTGATTTCCACCCTCTGTGTTGAGGGATGTGTTCCCCGTAATTCTGTATCATTCAAAACCTTCAACAGCTGAACACTTGACAGATTTGCTAGAAAGAACATCCCTGGATTGAAAGCTCGCAAATAAAATGTAGGGTGACCAGTTCTTTTTTTGGAATACCACAGCTACCCACCCCACGTTACCCATGCCACAACAGTGAGATGCTAATTCAATAAATCAAAGAAAGAAGATGAATATGGCATGCTGACTAAATTAAATGGTAGTTAGCCTTGGGAGAGGCACTGTAATAGATCTGAATGGGAGGAGTGTCAGGAACACAGAGCCACCTGTCTCTCCCTGAGGCCATTTGCCCCTCTTTTGCTGGGGGTCAGAGCCCTTGACGATATCTCATAAAGCACCGACAATCAGTGGGCAGTCGACACACATTATACATATGCTGCGGCTCTTTTGCAATGGATTCCTGCTGAAAGTCTTTGAGAGAGTGTGCGGGATACATTAACGGTTCCCCTGCAATCTATGGGGAAAAGAAACAAGATGATATCCCTCCAGGAATTTTTGTCAGTAAAAAGAGGAATAAATGGGGGGTGGAGTGGTGGGGGAGGGGGAAAGAGAGGGCTCTTGCCATCGCTGTCTCTGTTCTGCTGTCATAGTCAGCTTAATTGTGATTAATTGCATACCTGGGAAGATTGCTTCAGTGGAGTTTACTGTGAAGAGCGCTCACTAAATATTATCACTGTGGGATCTGCTGAGGCACTTGCACCGAAAAGTGGGACTTCTATCCGAGGCCTGGTGCGATTTAGAGATCGAGGATGCCTGTAAAATCTGGGGCTCTGCAGACGTTCTGAGCAACTCCCTGCAACTGCGGGCTTCTCTGTAATGGTGTGTATCCTCACTGCCCAGTCAGGCATCACAGGAAGAGAGCTTGCTTCGCACAGAACTCATTCCCCCCAAAAAACATTACAACCGTTGCATGTTAATTACTTTTGAAAACAATGCCGACAATACCCTCACACAAAGATCCCCTAAATAATAAAGTGGGAAGGCAAAGAGGGTGTGTTCCACAAAAAAAAGAAAAAAAAAAACAGCAGCAGGGCAATTTAAAAGTACTATGAAAAAATTTTGAGTTTTTTTTTTTCTCCAAAATTGGTTGTTATATATAAAAGTTTTGGCTACAGTTTCTTTTAGCTGAAATCAGCGAGGGATTGTGATGGTACATTTAACCTGCCGGTGTCACCGCTGGACTCAGCCCCTAGTCGGGCCTTTCCAATCTGAATATTTTCTGCATGCTAAGCAGAGCGTTGGAAGCCTTCACCCTAGGCTAGATTGTTATAAATGCTGTTTATGATCCTGCTATGACAACTGTGAAGGGCACGGCAAAGAATTTATCATGGGATTATTCCCTCAATGTCTGAATATGTTATGGGATTGTAAATGACCCCAGATAATGAAAGAGGATCTTGCTTGTAGCATTAAGGTATTAATAAAACACTCTACCTCTCATCTGAGTGAATTTCTGGCTTCATTGCACTCCTCTATTTGTTTTCCCTTTAATTTAGTGAACCTCAAGGAAACACAGAAATAGCCCTGTGTAAGACATGATCTCTAGACCAGATAGTTGTTCTCAGATTTTTAAAGCTAGATTCTCTGACAGGAAAAGGAAAAATGACATAAATTTTTTATTTAACAGTAATTATATATGATATGGAGTTTAGGCAGTGTGATCTGAATAATGTATACAATCCATAATTTACAAAATACATATTTCTAGAAAACAAAAGCTCAAGAACAGTGGGCAACTTTTTTGACAAACCAGTGCTGCATGCATGGAGTGCAGCAAAATAGGTCAACAACATAAATTTGACATGCAAAAATGGGTGGCAATTCATGCTAATTACAACAGCGTCTGTCAAATTGGTGCCAGGGACAAACACTGGTATATTTGATTTGGTATCCCAAGCATATGGCAAGCGATCAGCATGGTATGATGGCCTAGGGGTGTCTGTTTTATAGCACAGCATCCCTGTGTTTCCATGGCTTTACAACAAAGTGATGAAACAAGGTTCAGGGGCATATGTACTCTCCACTTGCCAGTTGGTTTTTAACAAAGCAAGTGCTGAATTACCAGTGCCAGAACAGCCTTGTGATACAAAAGAGCCCATGTCAACAACGGGATGGGCACCAACCAGACATAACAAAATAGATCTATTTCAACCTCAGTAACAGGGGCAACATAACAGGAACAAACATGACAACAAAACGGTAGGCATTTGCTTCCACAGCAATTTCTTAAACAAAATGATTGGCCTCTTGCTCCAATAACATACGTGCAGAGCTATGAAGTGTAACGTTCACTGGCAAACCTTATAGTGCAAGGGTAGCACTGTTGCACTGGCATGGATTAAAACACCGTTTAAGTGAAAAAACATAAAAACAGATGAATAAAATAATAAATTAACAAAAAATCTCTCACCAAAAAATGGCAGAGTATCATTCCAGTAGTATTGTTCTAAAAGTGTAAAACGCAGAGGTCAGATTTAATGGAGGATCTGGAATCCGGTTTATAACTTTTGATGCGATGAGTTTATGGCTCTTCGTTGAAAGAATTGTGTGGCAATATTAAAATGTGAGCTGGAACTCCATACATTTTCCAGATGGTGAAGAGAGCACTGCATTCAAAAGCTGCCTGATCCACTACAGCACCTCTATCTTCTCTCTACCTTTGGCATATGGTTTATGGCTAATAATAAAATATTTTAGTGCAAAATAAATTGAGATTTTATTGAAATACTGGCCCTATATATGTCATAGAAGACGCACGGTTATTTTTGCAATGCTGAGACATATTTTATCATAATTTGTATTGGGCAAGAGAGCCTAGTACACATCATTGGCTTTTCTTGCTTAGTTAGATTGTGAAGGTCAGAGTTCTTTAGCCTTTTATGGCTGTTTAACTTTTAAGAATTATTGCATGTAAGGACCTGACCCAATTTATAACCCTCTCCAGAGTATCACTGAAAGCAGGATAGGAATTTTGGACCATTGAAGGATAAACCTTCAACCCTTTTGCTAGTGTCTATAACAGTTGCCACACTTGGACTTTTTTTGGTTTTGCAATTTAGAAATAATAATTTAAAAGTAATCAAAAGCAGCAGTGTATGTCAGTTTATACACAAGCCTGGACAACATGTATCATAAATACATGTACTTAAAACATCTGATTCAAGACATGTCTCAGCAATGTTTCTGCAACTAGGTCATCTTCAAAGCTTATAGCCACGGCTGAACTGGATGAAGAAATTGTGCTCTGCTTTCTGAGCTGCCACTAACCAGTCTAGCACTGTGATTATCAAAAGTCCTTTATTCAGATTTACTTTAGCTTTAACCTCACGATCATCATAATAGTGCCAAGGTTTTGGAAAACTGATTGCTATGGCTTTGTTGCAAATAGTCCACATTCTCTCATGACCATTTATATGATTATTATTGCAGTTAGTTTTTAACTGGGAAAGTTATGTGTAAAAAGAGGATTTCAGTTATTGTGCCTAAATACTTCTGGCACAATGACTGAAAGGCTTTAGTCTTTGAATTCATAACACACATGAATCAACACAATTCAATTTCTGTTTGGCATCATGTCCTTGTGGACAACTTTACTTAGAATATACAGAATTGTGGAAGGTTATCAGGATTCATTTATCCTGCGTTTTATGCACCTGCTCGAGCGATGAACATCGGTGCATCAAGTGGAAGGTAACAAACTAGGTTTACTTAAGAGTCACATGAGTGCAGCCATGTCTCTTTCTCCTAATGTAATACACAAATTTGTATTTTCGTCGAAATATACGTCACTTTGGAGAAAAGCGTCTGCTAAATGAATACATGTAAATGTAAATGCACTTTGATACTTCCGTTTACCTTCGCCAAAGTACTTATTCATGACCAAAGATAATTACATCCCATTCATGTTTTAGAATTAAGTGTTTCACTTCATTAAGTTAATATTTGTTTTCTTCTAAACAAAGAATTATTATGGTAATTGTAGCTTCAATTATTTTGAAGCAAAATGCTAAATTCTGCAAAGCTGAATGCAGAAAAGGGTGGCTTCTCTTCACAGGCTGTTAGGATTTATGGCTGCTACCAGCCTCCCCTCTGTACAAGCATTTTACAAACCTTATTCCTGGAAATTAAATTGCAGTGCAGTATTAATTAAGGATTGACCAGTCTATGCATTATTTTACACAAAGTGGGAAGATTGAATTATTAACTAGCTGATTCAAGTGACTGGAACAAAACATACAGTGGTAATTACATTGTGACCCTTAAGAATTGTCTGATTTACATGATAACTAAATATAGGCTTGTTGCACAACAACAAGAAGAAAAAAAGACTTTTCCATCTCCTCTGCAACCTGCTTCCTTAACTGGCAATTACAACAGACAGTACAGCGCAAATTAAACAAGTTTCTGGCAGGTATAACTCCTGCAGGTATTGAAATATCTTTCCCGAAAAAACGCACAGCTAGAAGAATGGTCTCATTGAAATGGCAAGGTGACATTTTTTTACATTTCTTAATTTGTGTTTTGCTTATAGTAGCACAATTTTCTGCTGACCAGAGGCTAATGCAGAATCTATTTCCGTAATGATATCAATTTGTGACCAGGGTTTGCTTCAGCATTACAAGTCCTGCATTAAATTTTATTTACCCTTGGTGTGCTTGCATTGTAATTTGGGTTTTAATTGACTTCACTGTCCACTGAATGCTCAGAAATACGTCGGCTAAAAATTGCAAAACTACAGTATGCTCGAAGAAACTTTCATTATAAACGTGTAGAAATTTCAGTTCAAATTATGAAATGATTCATGTATGTTTGATTTTTCATGGTTCAGAAGTGCTGTAAATGGTAATTGACAGCATTCACAACATAATTGCTATCCCTAAATCATCACTTTTACCTGCAAAGTCATCAGAAATTCTACATTAAAATGTATCTTGATTACCTACAATGCAATAAACCGATTGCTTGTAAATGTGAAAATTAAATGAATTAGGAATTTTGCCTTGATCATTTGAGTTTATAGCTGGAAAGCCCAGGAAGAATGCCACACTGAGAGATGTTCCTGAACATACCTGCCATTGTGTCGCATGCTTACGACCAGCTTGCATACATTTCCTTATGAAAGAAATATTCTGAAATTCATTTAATAATAGGGTTTGCATGAACACTACAAGCATTTGAGACAGATACGCGGGTTGAAATGCATTTGTTAATGAACTGGAGAAACTACAGTATCTGTACTATTACATTGTTTTTAATCAAAATCTTTCACATTCTCAAAGGAAAATATTGGTATTTTCTTAAGGTTATCTTTTCAAAATGCACACTTGTTTATCATATATGCTAGAAAAAAATGTATTTTTAAAAACCACTTCTGACTAAACAAATTCTGTTTAGTCAACAAAACCTGCATAATTTACACTGGTGGCTTAAATGCTTATATTCACTGATAGCAAAACTAAGAATTTTTTTTTTTTACTGTTTGTGCATATTAGCCCAGGACTAATTAATATGCGTTCCAGAACCCAATTAAGCCACAAGCTATATTAATACATAATGTGGATATTAAGCACATAGTGGGACAGTATTATTTTCACAAATATAATCACAGTTACAAAAGCAGTATTCACTAGAAATGTATGTTTGAGGCAACTCTTAAAAGTAATAAAAGAATCTTTTGTTGTCATTATATTCACAAGTGAAGTCACCCAGTGATTACCAGTAAATCTCAACGTGCTTGTTCCTCAGAAGCTAATCATTGTCAGTGCTCCGAGTGGACCACCGTGTTCACGCGAGGTTCTTGAGCCTCTCACGGAAGCCTGGTCGAAGCCTGCTGCCACTAGAGGGAGAGTTGCTCCTCAGCATCAAGTTACTCTATAGCATCAGTGGTTTCACCAACGACCAAAGATCTGCAGCAGAGCAATAGCAGCAGGACTGGCAGCAGGAAGAACAAGTAGCACCTCCACCACCACAGTGTAACAGCAACAACACAACAGAGAGTGGCAGTAACAGTGACAGCTGTGTGACAGAGCCCTCATTCATGTCAACGTTCATGTCTCAAGACAGTAAGGAACTTTAACCGTCACACTGAAACCACTCTTTTCCCCGTTTCATAGATTTGAGCGTACATTTCCCTTTCCAGGGTTATTGAAGCTTTTTCTGGAAATTCTTGTTAAAGGGGAACCTGGATTTGCAACATAGCTTTGTGATTGTCAACAATTGTCTTTTTTAGATGTTTTTTCTTCCTTCCAGGATACTTTTATAGCAATGTTTATTTGTTTGGGGGACAGAAATGTTGAGTCTGCTGTTCAGCTCACAATATGTTGCACACTGGAGGATAATTTGCACAAAGCCGCTCTGGTCTCAATTCATGTGCAAATGAGTTCATTTACATATTTTTAAAGGATCACTCTAGATTAGTTAAAGATTTAACACACGTAACTTGTGTGTTTGTTTAGTTTGCAAAGATGATCCTTCAGTACATGCCAAACCATACACACAAAATATATGTTACAAACAGATGTGGGAACGTCTACAAATGAAAAATACTGCAGTCAATGTTTTGAATGTAACAGAAGAGATGCTACCGAAGCACAATAAAATGTCTTAAGATGATGAGCAAAAGGCACTAAATTACTTGATGCAATTTCACATTGCACGTTAACTTGACACTTACTTTGACCCCTGAGAACATGGCCCAAATGGAACAGATTTGAATGGAAGATATTACCTTACTCTGAAACTTGCCTATAGCAGATATATGGAAACATGCAGTATATTCAAAGCTTTTAGAATATCAAAATATGAAAATCAGCAGGAATTAATATGATAGGACTGAGACCTTTATTTGCTCTCCTACTTCTCTTTTGTATTAAATAACCTTGGAGAACCCTATGTAATGGCCACAAGGGGGTAGTTGGGTAGGGAGGGGGTGCTTAAATATTTATGTTCAAACCTCTTGTGGGTATCTATTAGCCATTAAATGTTTTCATTTCTTAGACTATCCCTTTGCCTCCGCTGCCATTTTCAACAGGGGTACTAGGGACCTCTGGGTCAAACATTTTGAGGTGACAAAAGAGTTGATGGAATCCCGCAGTCGGACCCAAATTACTTCTGTGTCATTGCTGAACAATATTCACCCTCAGTGAATTCCTACTTTTGTTTAGGCTTTGACCCGCCACAGTGCATGTGGAAATGGGTGTTTGTATTTTACTTGAGGGGGGACTTCATCATTAATGTTGTGGTATAGTGCTGGACCACTGGCGTGGCTTGGTCTTGGCCTTGATGAAAAAATGAATAAAAATAAGCGTGAAAGTGAGGTCTGCAGCACAACATGGAATTGACATGTCAGGTGAGGTGCTGAAGAAGGGAATCCAAAGCGACACTTCCTCACAGTGAAACCAAGCCCAAAGTGGAGCAGCAATCAGCTATTTTTGCTTATTAAACAATTGCTTTCTAAAAAAACAAATTGGGCAGTCCATTAAAAAGGTAAGGTACACCTTGGAGATTGCAGGAATTTTCCTGTGACATTTTTGTTTTGTGATTTAAAAAATCACTTATTTTATTAATCCACCTTAATGATTGAAAATATGTAAATGAACGCCATTTTATGCAAACAATAACTCAAAAACTAAACAATTTGCAGTTGCATATCCCACACACTTTTATAAATAACATTAACCATATGTGAAACGTTTTCACGGGGTTAAGTCACATGAAATGGTAAAGTATGACATGACTTGGCTTAAAAATGTTTTCATCTCTGTGTTAATAAAAAATGTGTATATTCAAGTTTGGCATTATTTGGCAATCTTTCAACACCTACACAAATTCATGTTTTTGGTTTAGTTTGTTGCGTGTTTGTTTTCTTTAAGCTTGACAGTACCAGCTTAGTACTAGAGTGAAAGGAGTAATGTTATGGTTGGCACAATTGGGTACAACTGCAAATAGTCTGAAAGACGAAGCAAAAGAATTGAACAGGCATGCAGGCTTGAAATCCCCTCTCACCCCTAAGTGGGTGGTCCCTTCACAGTGGGGTAACTGTGCAGTCGCCAGGCATCTGGGGCAGTTCTCATTGAGGCTCTGCTGCTCTGACAGAACATTCACGATACCCCGCTATACACCAGCGAATTATATTCACGCTACACTACCTTTATTTAAGCTGTGACTGCAAGCAGTGACAGTTGAAATGCCAAGGGGAATTTGAATTTTAGTAGATTGCAAAACATTAAAAAAAGGACCTGCATATTAAAGTAACGTGGTCTACCTCTCAAAACTGCACATTCCCATTAATTTCATTCTGATAAACTACTCTGAAATATCAGGAAACTAAACAGACAACATGCTGGTAGTGAATTATAATTTAAACAACTGCAGTAGTTTATAAAGCTCTTTCAGCAGAGGAACCTGTGGCAGGGTCTATACAAAAGTTTTTTTTTTCTTTTTTTGTCCTTTCTATAAAAAGAAAGATCCAGAAGGAAGCTTTCTGCCCATGCATGGTTCATACTGACAGAAAGAACAGAATGCTGCTTTAGCAGTGACACTTCTCTTAACCCGTCGCCCTTTCAGCTGGGGAAAGAGTCCTGCAGGGGAGCAGCACTGAACGTCTCCTCACACCAGTCACTGTCTGCTAGCATCACAATACACACTTTTTCTCCTGCATTTTTAATGCTCTATAAACAGTGTGCTGCTTTTTCAAACTGAGATTCAGTTCACAGAGGGAAATACTGCACTTCATTTTTCTACATGCGCAGAATCACAGCACATCATCTACATGCACATATCTGGGAAATATGATTTTTGCTAAATGGAGTCTGAAAAATAAAATGCGATCCTTACCAGAAACCGGAGAGTCTGAACAGAAAACTGGAAGCAATTTGACAAAGTACTACTATCCCACAATCAGAAGGACATAAAACTGACCTCAGATTGCACAGCACATGAAACTAATTTGCTATTTATCTTATATTTATTCTGCATCAGAGTAGAACCGAAAAAAGTGTAGCAAGTGTCCAATTAAATACTGGGAAAATATTGCAAATATCCAGGAATAAGATTGCATTTTATTTTTACATTCTGTTTTAAACCAGTAAACAAGAAAGAGGCTGTCAGTTACATTGCTGAAAACATAACGTCTCCATGCCCCGAAAAGTAATCATTTTACCTCCGCATCTAAATATGACATGATAATGAGAGCAGTCCTATCAATTCCAGCAAAACAACACAGGACTGTTTAAACAGGATACACAAGTCATGCATTTCAATGATTTGTTAAAGCAGCCTGCAATTAAAAACTGCAAACAAGTCTTTTGAATCCAAACACAGACAATTAAAAGTGTTTCATGAGTGCATTAGTGGAATAAGTTCTGAATTAGTACTTAGAATACACAAGGCTCTGGTTTTATCTCCTTCCCCTTTCAGTCTTTCAAGAGACAGAAGAAGGGAGACAGAGAGAGAAAGAGAGAGAGAAAGAGAGAGAGGGAGAGAGAGAGAGAGAGAGAGAGAGAGAGAGAGAAGGGCTTTTTGAAGTCTAAGGGTTTTCTTTTTCTTTTTTTTTCCAAGGAAAGAAGATTGAATCAGCCTAATCTTCTACTTGTACATTTGAATGTCTTTTGCTTCTTGAGGGAGATCATCCTTGTTGCTTGATAATGGCCCAGGTGCAGGGACACTGGCCATGTCTAACTTGTTCACAGCGGGGGTCGTAAATCACTTAAAGCAGCCCAGCGCTTTGAAGATGCATGCCTGTTTTCAGTTGTGATTTGTGGTCACCCAAGCAAACGTTTACAGCCCCACAGACGGCCGCCTCTCCAAAACAAGGTGTGAGAATCGGCAGAGCGCTGCCCTGCGTATTGAAAGGCCTTATGTCAAAAATGCAGACAGTCCTGCCAGTGGCAGGCGAGGGCTCTGACTGCCACTAGTACAGGAGTAAGCACGGTGCTTCTTGTGGCTGGACTGGAAAAATATGTATTCTTTTAGTCATTCCTATACCCCCCACAATTAGTAGCATAATAGAAAACTTCTAGGCAAATCTCTCCTGATGTAACTGTTTTTTTCACATTGAACTCAAAAGGCAAAAAAATATGCTGGTGATCATGGAAAATAACATCTGTATCATCTGCAAAAATTCTGAAAAAGAATACGATTTGCAGCCACAAAGGAAATTGAGGAAAATATATATAATACATGGACAAACACCTGTGAAATGAAGGCCTGCTTCCTCTGTATAGTAGCAGAGAGAGTGTGTGTGTGTTCCACTGGTGTATGGATGAGTGACCCGTTGTAAGTAGTGTATCTAGCAGTGTAAGTCACCTTGGTGAATAAGATGTGTGGCCTGATAACACTACATAGAGTTCAGCGGAAGTCGCTTTGCAGAAAAGCGTCCGCTAAACAAATAAATGTAAACGTAAATGTAAGCAGACAAGTACTATTGGAAATGAAGAAGAGAGTCACACCCTCCCATGCAATTTACCCTGGGTCTCCAGCACTGATTTATCCGCTCACCTCTAGGGCAGCTGCTTGTACTTTTGAACCGAATTGTTGCTCTACATGTATCAAGAAGCTCTCACCATTCCTGAAATTTGTGAACATGAAAGGGCCCATAATGGAATCATTTATAAATCAAGTCCTCCCCCCCGACGTAAAAGGCTATGTTTGACATCACATTTTAAACTGATGCTGCAGTCAGAAAGAACATAAAACGTCTATTTTCCAGAATGTAAAACTACATTTAATGAGACAGGGGTCAAATAAAAAATCAGAGGCAGAAGCACAAACACAGTCTATGAGTACATTCGCAGACAAGCAAATCTGTTTCACGTCTTGTTCCTGGAGACTCAACGCAATGTGTATGCTAATAAAATTTAGCAGAGCATCTTTACTCTTGGCTACAGGGCCATGAAATGTGTCAGTCACCCTGCGATCACACAGCACCTTCCAAAAGAGCTCTTACAGAGAGCACACCTTATACGTTTCATCAAATTTCCGTGAAGACACCGCAAACTCATACGACGATAAACGTTCTCCATTTCATTGCAGAGATACACGTCACATTATTAACAGACGACAACAATAAAATACGCAACTTTTGTATGAATGGCGTTGCTAAATATGTATTCTAAGAGATGCAACTTTAACTCCTCCTTTTGCCCAAGGACGTTCCTTGGAGCTCTCTTGGTTGGAGCTGTATTTCGGTGGCACATTACCAAGACGCAGTCTGCTACCATCCAGATCTGTTGCCAGGGTTTGAATTAATCATTCCGTTCAGCTAGAGGTGATTTTGTTTGCTTTTTCCTGACCTATATAACAAGACAACAGCCAGTGCCTCTCTCCTATTGCCCTCACGATTCATTTGTTAGCTGCAGTGCCATCTAATGAAGCTAAAGAAAGGGAATTAGTAGTCCATTGGGTGCCCCTATTGACGTGTCGTTATGGTGCCAGGCTGCGGGGTTGAGCTGGTCTCTGTGAAGTTCACGTTGACATGTAGACCTTGCATTCCTATGTTTGTTATTTAGATGCTTATTTACACTTGTCAGAGGCTGGCTGTAAGCACAGCAGTAGCTTCCTCCTTCACTTGTATGACAATTAGCCATGGGTAGCAGCTCAGGGAGGTATTGTTGCCCAGCGCAGTTCGGGAAAGGGAGCAGTTTTATTGCCAATGAATTAGTGGGGTTTTTTTTCACACGCCCGCGCTTCCCTTCTAACAGCTTCCAGCAGGCTGACCCGCTACCCCAGACCCCCCCCACCACCCCATTGAGCTCTCCGCGCAGAGAGGCAGTACACCTGCAGGAAGAGTCGTGAAACTGAGGGGAAACTTCCACATCTCTTTCACCAAGAATTCAATATCTAAACGGAGGAAAATAAAGTCCTGGGCGTCACAGTTTACTGCAGCGCAAATTCTAGCTCCGTGTTACCAGGGAGTATGCAGGCCGCGTCGTTCTCGGAAGACTATTCTAAATTTTAGACGACGCTCGAAGCAACATTTTTTAAAAGCGAAGACTGCACGTGGCTCCGTATTTCAACGCTTTGAATTTTTTATTAGTACAGCTAGGAATTTACTAAGCCAAACTCTCGAGCTTTTTTTTTTTTTTTTTAAATTATTATTTAGCATGATTTAGTCATTTCCTCATTTCCTTTTAAAAGAACCTCAATATTTTGGGCCACTGTTGTAAACTTAAAATTCCTGTATGACTTATTGACTACTATAAGCAATTTCTTTCATCTCATTTCATCATTCTATGCATTTATTAATTAATTCCGATAGCCTACATTACTTCCCAGTTAGGACGCAGAGTTTTCTACCCGAATATCATTATTTCTGATAGGAATTTCCATGCTCGGGCTCTGTTGTTCTGAATGATTACTAATCTCTGCTATATTTAGTGGGCTCTCTAATTAGTAACCTCTTTCTGCTGGAGCACAAACACCTCAGTGTCACTGCGCCCCCCTCAAACACAGTAATTAACTAACACACAACCTTGCAAGTAACATGATTAATTATAGCTCAAGGTGCAGTGTGACCAGTGTGTTACTGTGCGGCACTGACAACATCCGCTGACACCACGAGCCACAACACTTCTGGATAATGAGGAACGTTCGCACCAATGGTGCACCGTTTCAAGAGCGGAAGCCGCACGGCTTACCCGTCCACTCGTCCATTCCAAAACTCACTCGTCCGTGAATTTTAAAATGTCTCTAGTTGAATTTCTCTGAAATGCACACACCACAACATTTTGAAAACACGTTTCTGAGGTTCTGTACAAACACTCCAGGGCATAAGACAAACAATGGCCTCTGCGGAATTGGCAGCTGTGTGCCGCATGGTACCAAGCCGGGGAACGATCAACTTCCTGACATTTGTATTAATTACTTGCTTCACATGAGAAATTGGATTGCAGTGGAACCCCCCAGAAGTTTCTTTTCTTCAGAGATCACCCCATGGACTTGCAGATGGTTTCAGTCTGATGTGCTCTCCATAGAGACTAATTACACATGGGACTGTGGCGCTAGCACTAACCTGGCGTGCGGGTCTAAATTCGCAAAATTCAAAACAGCCATGGGGAAGGTATATGACTTAACATAAATTAGGCCACCCGGGAATCCGGAAATCGAACATACAATGAGAGAGCTATGGATAAAGGGACTGCGGAAAGTTTGGAGGAAAGCTGTTAATGCAGAAGAAACTGTGTGTGTGTGTGTGTGTGTGTGTGTGCGTGCGTGTGTGCGTGCGCGTATGTGTTTTCTTCTCCAAGAAATTTTATTGTGTATTTTCATTATTCTTGGGTTAATTTTTAAATTCTAATTCAATCATATTTGCAGTATTTTATTGCTGAATGCGTCTTTAAAAACAGAAATCTATAGGCACCTTTAACATATTCTGAAATGATCATGTGGGGAGAAAGAAAATAGAATCCCACCCCATACTAGAAACATAGTTGTATGACAAAAGATGCAGATGTGTATCCACTAACTTTTCAAAATAATTTCAAAATTTTACAATTTCACTTCAGTATAATTTGGATAATTTCCCTATTAATTGACCATTATATTACTGCATTATTTTAATGTTATCAAATTATTTTACAGGGTTAAACTTGCATTAGGATGGGTATTGTCTTCTGAAGGTGGTGCAAGTAATCTTTTACTTCTTTCCATGAATGATACCAGGCAGTTACCTCTTTCTGACACACTCGGAATCCACTTATTTAAAAGACTCATTTTGCCAGAGTAACAAAAAATGTATTATTAGTTCGTACAAGAAAGAAAAGAAAAGGACTTACACTAGAAGGATAGGAAGTGAACTCTAGCCTAGAGTACACTAGTGACTGCTAATAAACCTCATATTGGGTTAGCCAACAAAGAGACAAAAGAACAAAGTGCAATTTAAATACATGAGATTAGCGCAATAACAAAAGATTGAATCGTGCCGCTGGTGAGGACTTTTACACTCTTCACAACAAACATGAGATCAGATCAAAGACGCTCTTTGCATTGACGATACAGTGAAGCTAGACTCTCTGACAATGTACAAAATAATTGATCAACCTCTGTGACACAAAAGGCTGTCTTACACTTCAAGTTTTTTTTTTTTTCATTTTTTTTAATTCCACTAAACTGTTAAATTTTAATGTCAAACTGTTTGTTGCCCCAAACCATTAGATCACATTCCCTAATGTAATATTACAGTATCACATAAAGGTCTACTGACTGTCTGTGGCTGCTTAACAAGGGGAGGTAGCCCTCCTTAGAAAACACTTTGCGATGACGTCTGATCTCAAATGAGCGGGTGAACACGGGAAACGGAGCGGCTCTCATCTTCCTTCCACCATTCCTCTGACTTCCACCGAATGGGAATTGCTGCCGACGTCCTACTGAAGCTGACTCACAGTAACAGCGGCAGCGGACTGACCCAGAACTGTCCAGGGGGAGGGGCTACCACTGCGGAGGATCACACCTACTAGCACAGCTGAGGAGGGGGAGGGGGTGGGGGTGGGGGTGGAGCTGGGGGGGAGGCAGCTGCAGGCCTACCGGGCTTTGTCCACACTTCCAATAAATCAGCTCATCAGAAACATCTCATCTATCTGTTGATCTTGCTCATAGCAAAATGGTGCCTTTTGCCACCTCTGGTTCCCAAACTACCTTTGAAGTGCAGCACAAGTGTTAGTTTATGGCTATACTGAGAGGGAGAGAGGACTCCGACAGGTGATAAATTAATTTGTTGCTCCATGGTTGCAGGGGAAATAGTGGGTACTAAAATCCACTGAGCCTGTTATTATCCCAACACATTTTGAGAATGGCAAATAGTAGCTGGAGTCTGTTAAAACCAGAGCACCTTCGTGTCAATGTTGTTGAATGCTTTTATTAAAGAGAGTGGTTTATATTTGAAATTAAAGAAGGTTTTACTTTGGTTCAGCTTCCAGGGAGGATGTATCAATATTCACTGAGCTTCATCCTGGACTGTCCGCTATATATATTCTAATTTGGGGAAGTGCTTTTAAAGTCTCTATAATTTACTCAAGATTCACGTACCTGCATCCAAATCTCTCCTTCTGTTGATGCAATGCACTTTCGCATTCTTCTTAGACATGTAATTCACTCTGGAGGAAAGCATCTGCTAAATGAATAAATGTAATGCAAATGTCAATAAATGGGGAAGAAAGCGTGGCCTAAAATTGCGGGGGTGTTCTAATTTATTTCAATGGAAGACATGCAATTACCCGATTCTCATCGAATCTCCGTAAAATAACTGCTAATGTGAGAGACTTATTAATACACAAGTGTTATCCTTGTATTTCTGCTGAATTATATGCGCCTCTTAATACTACTTGCACTTTAAAATCTGAGCTTGAACATTATTATTATAACATTATCGAACATTATTAGGGTCATGAGATATGACTGCCGAAATACTTTTAACAAATCGATCAAACAAACAAGAGCATTTTAGATTTCACCTGGCCGATTTTTATTCGGTGTGAGTCCAATTTGATATTAATGCAATATGAAGCTCTGCTGCAGATGAACCTGCTGTGCTAACCCCCGCTGTTCCCATGTGAGATGACTTTGGCAGAGAAAAGCAGTGTGTGCCAGGCCACTCCGAGAGGAGGAAACATCCCCACAGGAGCAGGAGATTAAGCAGCGAGTTCATAGCAGAGCGTTCTGTCGCGAGGGCAGGTGTACGGGAGACCCTGCACAGACATGCTGGAGCTGCGCAGTCGCAAACAGCCTCACAGCCAAATCCGCGGCCCTCCGACTAAATTATGGAGCGTTTCTGTTAAGTGAAGCCATTTATCTTCACCGTCCAAATTAAAACTCCACAACAAGCACAGCTAACCTGGCCCGTCTCCAACCCGAGGTAAAGATGAGTTTTGGACGGGAGAGTTTGCTTCCCCAGCCCAGACAGAGGCTTGCTTGACAGTGCTGGAGCCTGGAGGATGATCGATGTTAGATGTTACTACACACCCCAGGCCCTGTCAGCACTTGTTCAGGCAGAAGAAACGAGGGCCAAGCTGGCCTCTCCGTTGGGAAGTCAGCTTTGAACTTTATCGCACCCGAGCTCTCGGCTCTGCGGTGCCTGTGCCGTGCACGATGGGGAGCGTTGCAAAGCATCACTCTGGGGCGAGAAAGCGAAGAACCGAGCGGAAACGTCGGCAGACTTCACAGCAACGCTCACGCGCTCCGAAACAGGGCTGTTAACCGCCCTGATTTTTCATTCTGTGTCTGTAAAAAGGGTCGCAGAATTTCTCGCACGCTTGCAATATCGTGTCTCGGAACGTGTATTTGCAAGTCATTTTGTGGCATTAGGCTCAATTTCGGAAAACCTGAAAAAGCGCTTAAAGGAACACGATTTAAGGTACCGCCACACATTTCGGCAACTGATCTTGCGTCGTCGCACGCTGTAAAGCATGCCATTTTGTCTTACAAAGAATTACGTCACACAAAGCACATTCCTGCTGGCAGCCCTGCACTGGCAATCGATGGTAATTTTGACTCACGCAGAGATTTCCCAGTGCTCGAGGTGAAAGTGAAGGGACAGGGCTTTTCCACGCTGATCTTGCTTGACTAATGGCTTCCATTATCACTTTCTTGTGACAATACACATCCCTTTCCCGAATAACAAATGGCCCTCCTTCTGCTGCTCCCGCTGTGTTGGCAGAAACTTTTTATTTTAATCAACCATATTATTGTTACCCACACAAATTTAACACACCCATGCAAGATTTGCAGGATGCGGAAGTGATAAACATGCGAAAAGAAGTGCAAGGCTTCAGTTTTATGAAAAGCGCTACTTACTATCCCGCGTGGAAATAAGATGTAAACACTACTTGAAAACGTGGTCAACCGGTCACTACAGTACAGTTGGAGAATGGATATCTCTTACCCTCTGCATGCTGTTTAATTTTTTTTAAAATATGAGATGATCTCTCAAAATCTAACTAAATGGCAGATTAACCTGAAATACTGCAAGCGCATAACTGAAATAGTGGGCCTCGTGCTGGTTTCAGCTCATCTCTCTGTCTCTGTCCGTGTCTCTGTCTCGCTCGCTCGTCCGCCGTCTAGACCCCGCGATCAGTGTGCTTCTTTTCTGTGACGAGACACTGCGCGGCCAGCAAGGGAGCTGAACTTGAAGCTCTCTGGTGTATGACAAGTGGGCGAGCGCCCTGCTGTGCTGGCTTCTCCGCTTGCCCGAAATGGCTCACTATTGTATTGCGACGGCCTTGTCTCACAGCCAGGACCTGCACAGCCTCCCTCCACACACACACCCACACACCCACACACACACACACACGTATGTTGAAATACTTCCTAAACTTTAAAAAAACAAGAGGCGTTGGTTTCAACACATTCACGTATTTTTACGGTGTTCTCTAATAAATAACTTCAACAATCTTTTAAAATGTAGTATTCACATGATCGACTTCACTCCATTTTCCAGCAAAACCTGTGTTCACAGGTAAAGCAAAGCGCAACGTTTGCATTTCATCGTGGCAGTTAGAAACACACCAGAAAGCAAAAGGAGAGAATCAAGCCGTGTGCTTCTCCACATTTGGACAGAGGATGCAGCCAGAAACTGACATTTTTACATTGATAGTGCTTGTAACTTAGCAACGCAGTGAAAAGCCCTATATGCATTGATTGCACTCAATTGTCTTGACTTTGTGGAAGTGTTAACCGAGTAATCCCCTATGGTTGACCAGACGGTAACTGCTGTTACCATAGCACTTGCTAAAAAAACACACTCTTTATTTCATACACAACAAAATAAGGTTTGTCAAACAGTAATACATTTACTGAGAATGAGAACAAAAATATTTTTGTTTAGAATTTTACATTTTGTTATCATTACTTACATATTCTGTGGTAATTAGTGGAGTTACATTTCTGATTAAAAATTATTATCATTACTACTGCTACTGCTGGTGATGGTAATAGTAGTATCAGGAACTGAAAAATATAATAATAGAATTATGTTTCGGGGGGTTGTGACCACATAAATATTATGTGGCATGTTCAATTACATTTTTCAGTGTGCACATAATTAGTATAAATAACAACAGCTCTTGGTTTCAGGGGATGATAAGCCTTTAGGTTTTAACTAGTTGTGAATACTAATACCAAGACTAGGTTTGCAGTCACTATGCATAATGAGTTTAAATTACATACTTTATACAAAACACAGTATTATAATATATTGTATACGTGACATAAATACAATACATTATAATACTGTAAGATGCATATATATGTACACACACCATATTTTGTGTCCACATGTTGCATGCAAGCACAATCTTTAAAACCTTAAGGTCTGAAACTCTATACTCAGTTTAGAATATACTCTGATTAGTCTCGATCTTCTTTCTATATGTATACATAACCCTCTCCCAATTCAAAAACAAACATTTCATTTCATTGCATGTCAGAGACATAAAATAATATTATTTAATCTTTTAATTTGCTCTAATTACTAGATTCTGATTAAAATTGTGATGCCGAAGGCACTGAATTAGTTGCTTTCTCAAGATAAATGGTAAAAACAGATGTGGAGCACCTTGGGAAACACAAAGGCTGCATTTGCTGAGGTTCTTCAGTGTGACTGTTTGGAACCTGACTATCACAGTTTCTAATGGGACTGACATTAAAGAGTTGTAGGATAAAGGCAAGCAGACTATGACCGTCCAATTAGGAGTTATCTGCTTAGGCTAATATTGCAATTGCCACCCATCGACATAATTTGTTTCACAGTCACAGCTCGGTAGCATGAATCAAATGTTGACACTCTAATTTCATGCACACATGGGTGTTTGGCTGGCTGATCTTAAGTTCCTCCACCGCTCCCTTCACTCCCCACCTGATGCTTTCCAGCACAGATAAGTCTTAGTCAAGCTCATTAAGCCCTGTGACGTCTTAAGATAAGCACATCACATCACCTAAACATGAGTGAACAATGGTCTATCACCAGATTAGAAACAGTCTCCTTACAGTTATTAAATCTATAGGACACTAATATTAGAATCTTACAAGGAGATTTAGATGATACCGAGAACCAGGGAAAAGACAGAGTTTGATCAAAAGAGTAGAATATGGGATATAATACAGCAGCAGAATCCCTATTTGCAAACAGGACGCTACACTGAAATCCTTTTAAAGCACTCAAGATGAAACAGTAGTTAATACTGGATTGTCATTGCGGTGTCCTCCGTCTTGATTTGTCCTGCAGAAAGTGCATTGTAATAAAGATAGAGGAAATATCTGCCTCAGCGCATTTCCTCATTAAAGCTACTGGAAATTGATGAGAGCCTGAGAGGAGCTGTTGATTTTTACAGTGAATTATAGCCTTTATTTACTTACATGGGTAGATGCGGCTGCACAGACTAAACATATATTACAAAAATATAAAATGTTTGTAGATTACGGAATACTACCTTAATAATACATTCAAAAATAAACATCTCAGAGAACTTGCAGCATCAATATTGATATTTACCGATCTTTGGTTCACAGTGATGCTTTTGTTTATCTTCCACATAATGTGAGATATGAATTACTATTCTTTTGTTGCTTAACCGAAACTTTCATCCAAAGCACCATCCATTTTGGGCAATTTATATAGCTGAATATCTTACTGGAGCAATTTATTTTAAGTACATATCTCAAGGGTATTACAGCAGGGCCCTCTGTGAAACTTTAAGGTTCCAAAGTACAAGTCTGTGTTCTTCACCACTACTCTACCTGGTGACAAATAAATACTGATGCAAATGAAGAACTGATTAACCAGTAAATCTGTAGTATACATGGACAGGAATGCTGCTTAGCATAGTTCAGGGTGAACAGTGAAATCAAGGGCATATAAATATTAAATAAAGCCAAATTTTTCCATCAGTCCTTCAGACAATACAGACTAGAATCGAGCACTTTCCTGTGTATCCAAGAAACTGCAAATGCATTTTTTATTTTTTGTTGTTTTACTAAAGTGATGAGGTGACAGATTTCCAGAAAAAAACATAGCCATAAGCAGCTTGCAGACTTAAAAAAAAATTATCTGCATCACACTGTCACATTTACTGAGCAAACTTGATTCAAGTTTTACCAGCTCTACATAAATTTAACGGCCTTTTCAGACTCAATCTTGACAGCACCCTAACATCTAAGACAGAGCTGACTCAGCCCTGTGTGAGATTGGGTCTTTATTTAATATGTAGACTTAGTCATGAGGTATAGACATGGTAAATAAATACACTGAGCATGTTAATAAATGGCACCTGATATGTACTTCAGCATTTAAGTGAATTCAGTCTGTTTTCCCCAAAACTGTCGTTGCATCTACAATAAACCAATCAGTCGAGGAAAAAAGATACTAAACAGGTGAAATGATATGAAGTTTTTGAGACAATAACAAAAAGGAAACTTGTTGGAAGAGCTATTCGAGTCCTCAGTTACATTTACTGCTCTGAGTCAATTGTTTCCTTTGGTGTACCAACTTTTTTTAACAGTACAAACTTCTCACTCAGCTTGCAGCCATTTGCAGAAACATAAATTTCTTTGCAAATGGACATTTACCACATTTATCCTTTACTTCTTCTGCAATTGCAGCAAGAGACATATATATTCCGAATGAATGGTCAAACAATTATACAAATAGAAATATCAGTAAAATATATTCCGTTTACTGAAAGGCAAAAACCAAACAATGTTATGCAGAATGATTTCCACCCTTCTGACATTAGCTCTACTATAAACACATTATAAATAACAAGTTCCTGTGCAGTCCATCTCTCCCTACTTAAGGTTATGTTGAGTTTATTATTCAGGCCACTGCCCCTATGCATTAAGCAAAACATAAATTATGCATACTAATTATCTTGGATGGGCTACCACTTTAATGAATTCTTTTAATTAAACTGCAACATTGTGGTTTTGCACAAGATGGCCTATATTTCATTCCCTGCCTCAGTTAACCTTCATCTTGGTCTGAATGGATCATATAAGCTGATAGTGCAAGGACACCAGTTTAATGTCTTTGATTATCGGATGTATGCTACACCTCGGTGTTAGTGTATTCTCCTGATCAGAAAGTTTATTGTGAAGGCACAAAACCAATGGGCAGATAAAAAGCATATGCCTCATCATCTCCAAAAAAATATTTGTAAACCACACTGACACACACACACATTTTCAGAACCGCTTGTCCCTTACGGGGTCACAGGGAACCGGAGCCTACCCGGCAACACAGGACGCAAGGCCAGAGAGGGAAGGGGACACACCCAGGATGGGACGCCAGTCCGCCACAAGGCACCCCAAGTGGGACTCGAACCCCAGATCTACCGGAGAGCAGGACTGCGGTCCAACCCACTGCGCCACCGCACCCCTCTCCACACTGACACTTTCAATCTATATCTATGAATTGAACTGAACATCTGAAAAATTAGTTTCATTTAACTATTATAACTAACATGCAAGTAACACAGCAATGCCCTGACAAATTGAAGAGTATATATATTTTGCACTAATTTGAGGTTTTTAATGGCACTGTGGTTTAATTGGGCCTCGGAATGTCCTAATTACTGCAGGTTCTACTTGAAAACCTCAGTGACATTGGCCAAAACTGGAACATTTCATCCTTACAGTGGACACACATTTGTGGAATTTCACAGGGCATACCAGTTCATCCCCAAAATTAATTTCTGTAAAAGACAGGTGCTGCGGTGATTCAATAACTGGAAAATTTGTCCACAAACCTAAGGCAAAAATGCTGGCAAGAAACCAAATCCAGTGAAAAGATCTGCTGTTTTGATGGATAGAGTTGATGTAGGGAAAAAAGCTATTTAAAAGCGTATATTTTTCACTTAAGCAAGATTTTTATAGTGTCCTCTGAACCAGCATGGAAATATGAAATTGTACGAACTGAATCCAAGTCTGCTAGAGAATATCTGAAAAAGGAGAAATCAGCCGCTGTAGGTGAGAAGAGACCAATTCATAATGTGTTGCAGCAGCCATTGCCTCCAAGAGGACCAAGTTATGAGTTTCTGCTTGTTACGTTAAGCTTCTCTTATTGTCACCCATGGTAACTGTCCATTGTGTCCTCGAGTGCAGTTATCAAAACTAAGAGACAAGGAAGGACACACACAGCTAAAACAGCGTAATCCACACGTCTGCAGAACAGTGTTGGAAAAATCGCAGCTGATCAACAAAAGTCATGAAATTACTTTGGATCAATACAGTAGTAAATTATTAAATCAGAAGAAAAGAAATATCAAATTTTATGCCTTTTAATGGTAAGCACTCTATTTGCATGTTTATTTCCTGAAGTCAGTCCAAATACAAAACAAAAGATATTACTTATAAATATTTTCCTTTCGAGTGGGTAAGTGTCACCACTTGAAACAGAGGAAAAGAAACTAACTGTAGAAATTAATGTTATTTGGACACAACACTAGTTCTTGACCACATACTTCCGCTGCAATAGACATTTATAAAACACACTATGTTGGTTCTTCGCCAAATTAAAGTTAATGAACTGGCATGCAAACCAAAGCTGAAAGCAACTCCATCTGTGTTACAGCAATGATAGCTGCAAGTTAAAGGTTTGATGTAAAAATTTATATTTTATTAGGAGTTCCTGCCCCAGAGGAAGTATTAGGGCTTCTGGATAAGTATCCAAACAGTAAATAGATACTACAGTTGCATCTTGTAGGGTAGTGCACACAACCATGGACTCTCTGTCTAAATAGTCTTTGACTGGCCAATGTTGAAAGAAGGCACCACCAATTAAACCATATCAAGTGCTGCATAACCTATCGAAACCATTTCAGAAGAAAACAACGCTGCGAAAATATCATGAACTTTTTGCTAAATATTTGCAGGTTTGTATGTGATTCAGTTGTGTCTTTAGTATTGCAGCTTTACAGATGTCACAAGAGTAAAAGGGTTAAAAGTACTTATAAATTAGGCTGTCATGTAAGGGTACATTATACTAAAGGTTTTAAGGTGAAAGTTTCTGTTCACAGAATATTAATTTAAAAAGGGCTTCTTAAGATTACAGGGCACGTTTCAGCTGGTACCCAGCAATCTACCTTTATGTTGCAGGTACAGTCTAATTAATTACCATGCTTAGCAAGACATGGCTTGTCATTCTGCACAACACAAATGTATGTAAGAGAGAAGTTTTGGAATTTCAATATCACTAAATACCAGATAAAGAGTCTAGCACAAACCCAAGCTGTCAGGTAAGGTTGGATAAAGAATTTTAATTCTCCAGGGAACTTTTAATAAAAAACACTAAATTTAGGACTTTTTGTCCAGTTACTTATTAATTAATTTTTCATTAAGAAGGGTTAGAATATTTAATGCTCATAGATTATGAAAAGTGTATTGTTGGCAATTGAAGACCTAACTCTCACATAACAAAATAGATGTTCAGTTTTTCTAAATCCCACACAGAACACACTTGTTCGATTTTTTAAAAAAATAATAATATTAATATTAAGTCTGTACATGTCTGAATACATTTAGGGGTATATAAACACGAGTGTTAGTTACACACTATGCATACTGTATGCACATAGTCTGCATGCCAGCATGTCAGTGGAGGTATATTAATTCATTTCGCCTATGGACATGATATAATTAACCAAAACAAGTACCTCTGGACAAGGCAGATAAGAAACACAAAAAAACGTGAAAAACATGGCATATAAAATAACTAAGTGACTCACTGATTTCAAGAACAACTTTCGAATGAACGTCAGCGATGGGTGCGCCAGTTTATTCTTTAACCTGTAATTTAATATACAACAAGAGAATGTTAGTGGCAAAACTGCAGTCTAGTAAACAGCAAACAGCTGAGCTGGTGAGAATTCAGAATGAAAACACACAAAATACTGATTAGTGGTGTAATTTATCCAAACTGCACTTGGATGAAGTGAAATTTCGCACCCAGGAAGACAGAGCTTCAATTAAAAAAAAGAGTGTTGGACGGGAAATGTACAGGGAAATGTGTAAAAGACAGAACGTGAATAGGGCCAAGTGTGAAAGTAAGAAAATGAGACAAAGGTAAGAAGGCGTTCGGTTTGTCGAAATGAATGAATGGGTCGCTCACAAACAGCAGCCTTAATGAAACAGATACAGTGTTTAGTGGAAATGCTCCGCACTGTTGTGCAAACAGACTCGACAGGGGGAAACCGGGGGGGTTGGGGTGTAGAATTTAAATTCCAAAGGGGTCTCAGAACTGGTTTCCTAGTCCCCCAGTCAGCAATGTGTTTGTGAAAATCAGTCTTTTTGTCTCTTAGAAAAAAAGGCAAAAATCTACATCGGTGGCCCAGTCTAAGTTTACCATTCTTTGCGTTTTCTATTCAAGTGAATGAGGTTGAATGAAGTAGCCGCAGACCCTTTATTTGATCCACTCAATTGCATAAAGTGACGGAATTCTAATATATTTGTTTAATACTCCACGATGGACACTTGCTCTCCGCGGTGGAAGGCTTTGCGGGGGCGCCGGGGTCCGCGGTGCGCGGTGCGTGGTGCGTGGGCCACCGTGGGCATGATATTTCATAAGTTGTGCTGCTGCGTTCGAGCGGATCTCCGCGCCGCTTTACATGCGAATCAAAACACATGTGTCCCAATTGAGGCTCCCGGCAGTGGGGTCTGGGGCTGCTGTCACATCCTCTGCAGGCGGTCGCTCTTAGGAACCCCTGCTTTACCAAGTTCTTTTTTTTTTTTTCTTTTTTCTTTTTTTTTTTTTAATCAACGAAACATATTAATCTTGTTTTCATTTGGCAAAACGCTCAAACATTTCGGTCTCCCGTAAGAAATCCTCTGCAGGTCTGAATGCTGCGAAACTTTTAAGGAAGGCCCGGCTGTGTGTAAAGAAAATCTTTGGTGTTTTTTTTTTTTTTTTTTTTTTCTTTCTTTCACCGGCTGAGACAGGTCGCAACGGACCACGCAAGTGTTCGCGAACAAGTAAACACTGATTGTTATATAATCGCAAGGAAAATGAAATAAAAAAAATGTTGCGTAGCTTCGTTTACTTAGTTTTGTGCTTCACGGGCAGTTTGGAGTTTCTGTGTTTGCATCTGAAGACATGATGATCAGACTCCTGGCAAATTTTAAGCAGTCTAACTGTAACACGGTTTAGCGAGTACAGATGTAACACAGGAACGTGATATGCAGCAATGTGTCCGCTGTGTTTCTTATATGTTATTTCCAAGTAAATGTGTGAAATGAAGTCCTTATTGAAGTTGCCTGTGCTGTGCGCCTGTGTGGGGCGTGATGAATGAAGGCGGTTGTCCGCACTGTGACTATAGCATGGTAACTTCATGCATTTTAATCAAGAGCTTGATTTATTTATTTCCATGCCTTCCCTGGAGTGTTCGTGTGGGATCCAGATCCAGCGGCCCGACCGTGTGACACTTCGCATCGCATTTCCCCACAATTGTTACCATAATAACGATTCTTTCTGCCAAGAAACACCTCTGGATCGCACGGAATGAAGAGATGGCACTTTAAGTTTAACGAAATAAGAAATAAAATTATCCGTGGGTGCTTTTAGATTCACTAAGACTTCGTTTTGCCCGAACTGAATAAACAAGGCTAATTAGAATTACAGCGATTCCTATTTAGAGTCAATTTCCGAGTTGCATTATTTCCAGGAACATAACAAAACTGACGCCGTACGGATCAAATAGGGAGAAATTCTATAACACAGAAAAAAGTGGATATAAACTGTATAAAAATAGTTTGAAGTATGCCTTAACAGTTACACAAAATTAAAATGAAGGGGAAATTAAAATGTCCTTGCCTTTAAGGAAAGTACTGCTAAAATAATTCAGATTATTAAAAGCGAAAATGAAAAATAATTATTGAGTAACATCTTAAACCTTATGTAACTGGATAAACGTGAAGCTTGTTTATGTGCAAGAGATTTAAAGAGTAAGGCTGTTCCAGAAAACTATGCTAAAATAAGTACTATAATTACTGTAGAAAGTAATTTAACAAAGCACAAAACCATATTTTACATTTAGGCAACTTTTAATGAGAAAATATTCTGATGACCAATTTTATAATTTATTGCAGACACGTCGCACACTTTTTAAAAGCACGCATGCTTGCAGCAAAAACAACACAAAGTTTGGAAACAGCATGCTTCATCTATACAGAAACGTACAAATTTACAGCATTTTTACACATGGTCACCACAGCCTTTAAATTAAATGGTTCACAGACCAACAATTTTTCTGCAGACTACAGATAATCTAAAACATTTGTACTAAAAAGTGCATTTACACATTTTAATCTCCCCTATTTGCAATAACTCATATCTGCTTCGAGTGTACATAACACGTTTTTGTACCCTTTCGGTGAATATATTTCAAGTTCGACTGCTTTTAATGTTATATTTGTGATTGTTCTTTTTTTTAATAAAATCAATAATAATAATAATCTAATAACTAGGTATTTGGTATGCCAAATGCAAAGAGCATTCTGAAGACTTTGAAAAAGTTAATACTGAACTTTCAAAACTGATCCTTTAGATTAACTTTACCTAATTGTCAGCAAAATCGTTGATTTGCATCTTTTAAATATAACTAATGCCTCTGTACGAAAACGACTGCCAACAGTGGACAAGGAATATATTTCAGATATTGATAATATGAACTGCGAGAAACAATTACTGAAAATCATTTCGCAAGAAGCGTGATATTATTGTAGATTTTTTTTTTTTTTAAATATCCGGCAATTTGCGATAAAATACTCGCCAACCATTCTAACAATTAGCATTTTACTTTTGTCAACACATATGGAACAGAAGAAACTGCTTGCGGTACTTGAATAATAAACAACTAATCCAGGACTCCTCTGGAATGACAACACGATTTCAGAACACCTGCAAAATAGTTTGTTTTTAAATAGCTTGTGCGTTCAAAAAGGAAACATGACAACATCTAACCATTACTCAAACCATGTGATGACATTAACATCCGAAGTTGCACGTTATTAAAGTTTTTACACGCATACATAAACATTACTGGATATCACAAATATCTTTCCTGGACGACTGTAGATGGTTTTTTAAAGTTTTTTTTTTTTTTTTTTTTTTTTTTTTTAGTTTTGTTTTAGTTGTCATGGCGACAATAAAAATACAGCTTTGGAAATGGTAAAAACCGGAGGCCTAGTTTCTTTTTTGTTGTTGTTGTTGTTGTTTATAAGTCCCCCTAACCAAAAAAAAAAAAAAAAAAAAAACCTCCCGACCCCCCTCCCTCCCCCAAAAGAAAGGTGTCCTCCCTTCCTTGTCAGTGTACCGCGACCGACTGGAGCGCGGAGGCCGGGTTCGTGAGCGCCTCGCTGGGGGTGGCCGGGCTGCTTTGGCTCGTAGCTGTCTGCGGGGACGTGGGGCTCAGAGACTGGGGGGAGTTCGACAGGAAGGCGGGAATGTGAGCTGGCAGCGCCGACAGACCGGGCACCGAGGCCGGGGTGGGCTTTATGGGCACCGGTATGGCGGGCAGAGTCTGCCCCCCGTGGCACAGAGACTTGATGGGCATCCCGTAGGCACTGTAATCACTGCTGGCCATGGAAATGGGCGCCGCCGTGTCGATCACGCTCGTGCTGTACATGTGCGGCCACGCCGTGGTCAGCTGGTTGTGCAGGGGGTAGCCGGCCGACATGGACTGCATGGTGGAGAAGGCCAGTCCTCCGGGCATCTTGTACTCTCTTGCGATGATGTTCTCGATGGCGAACGGGTGCTTGAAGGTGGACGGCTGCGACACCCCCAGGTTGTAGCTGGACATCTGCGGGAGGTGGGTGCCGCCGGCGGCCAGCGCGCTCAGCCGCAGCTTCGCCTGCTGCTGCAGGTAATGGGCGGCGTCCGACGGCTTGCTGGGCGCCAGGGGGTCCGAGGCCATCACCTTGAAGCGCTTGCGGCGCCGCAGGAAGCTGCCGTTCTCGAACATGTCGCCGCAGCTGGGATGGAGCGCCCAGAAGCTCCCCTTTCCCGGCTGATCCGGTCGCCGAGGGATTTTGATGAAGCAGTCGTTGAAGGAGAGGTTGTGGCGCAGCGAGTTCTGCCACCTCTGCGTGTTCTCCCGGTAGTAGGGAAACCTGTCCATGATGAACTTGTAGATCTCGCTGAGGGGGAGCATCTTCTCCGGGCAGCTCTGGATGGCCATGGCGGTCAGCGAGATGTACGAGTACGGCGGCTTCTGGTCGCTGTACGTGTTTCTCCCGGGCCGAGGCATCGTCGTCGCCTTCCAAAAAAAAAAACACAGTCGGTCGCGTCGGGGAAAAGTCCGCCGATTTCAAAGCCCGAGCAAAAAAAAAAGGAATAAATAAAAAAAAACAAACAATCTCGGGAGGTGTCTATACACAGCCTGAGCCTGGCAGCGGCGCGCGAGCCGTAAACATAAACACGCCGGGTCCTGTGTGAGAGCCGAAAAACTGGTCCTTTCTCAACGCAACGGCTTCTCAAAAAGTTGCGGAAAGTTGAGCAAGTGCGCGAGGCGAGCCGCCGCTGTTTACATGGAGAGGGGCTTCCCGAGCTCGCAGGCTGTGCTTCATGTGCGACGTCCTAAGAAAACAGACTTCTGCTTTTCTGCTTTCCCGAGACGAGCTCTGATCTTTACTTAAGCAAGCGGCGGTAAAGCTTCCCCCTCTTCCCCTCTTTTTTTCTCCCCCTACAAGCTGAATGGGGGCAGATCTGTTCTCCCTTCCTTCGATGAGATGAGCTAAGTAGCTGCATCCATGTCCTTCCTCTAAACCATCTGATAGTTTTATGTGGTGACATGAGCAGAAAAGACCCCTGTAGAGGCGCTTCATTAATGTGCCACTTCTTTGCTATCACATGACAATCGCCTTGGGAGGAGGAGGGAGGGGGGGGCGGGGGGTCTGAGAGAAAGGCATAATCTGGTTTCATTTACACCTATTTACATGGACACCTTGGACCAATAGAAATCATTTCCATTTGAAGACGGAGCAAAGGGGGTGAAAAGGCTCAGCAGCCGGAATTGAAGTGTGTGATGGCACCCGGTAACAGTGTGTGAAGGTATGCGCTAACCTTTCTGTGGACGTCGCAGGGTGCTTAGTCTACAATTCACACTTACAAATGGGGGCTAGCGAGCAATGGGATGTTTGACATGGAAATTGGCTGGCATCGGCTGTTTGCTCAGCATTGTCAATGTAGTATTTTTGCTGCCATGTGATTGCTATGAGAAAATAGTATTTAGGCGTTTTCCAAGTTGAGAAAAGTGCAGCGCAGTATTCATAGCAGTCGTTCCGGGGTGCAAGTGTGTGGAGTGACTGGTGCGAAGGGATTTGGTGTGCCGAGAGAAATAGGTAGCAGCGCTGTTTTGATTTATTTGCATTCGTCCTTATAATAATGTGCACAGTACATCGTTCAATCAATGTGCGTCAACGTCGAGGATCTACATTGTAACGATTTAGTAAAAGGTGAGCTTACGAAAACATCACATTGTTTTTGCTTGTTGATAAAACATAAAGGACAAAAAATCCGGTCGAAATTTTTTGCCACTTTGACAACAATCTACGTTAATTATATTGGGCACATGGGTCGCTGCTTGAAATTTTCTTATAATTAAGTCACACATATAAGACAAATAAAATTAATTAATATATGCATTAGATTAAAAAAAAACACGTATCCGCAGTTTGGGCATTTAGTTTTTAGTAGAACCATGACAGTAACATAAAACCACACCTGTCATTGTTGTTTCATCTTTGCTGTCCATTCAGTGCTTGAAAATACATAGTGCACTCTTCGCATAAGGACAACTTATATTACCACACTGAATGTTTTCTTTAAAACTGAAGATGTTTGCATTAATCAGTGTTAAGATTAAAAGTAAACTTTACCACCGATCTTATGCTGTAACCGTTATGTCTCCAAACTGCAAATCTCCTTAAATTATATTTTAATGCAACACACACATCGCCCTTATATAAACATTTGTCTGGTCATCATACATGTCTAAGTAAAATATTTTACAGGGGGTGCACAAAATAATGACAGAAAAATACTAAATGACTTGTTCATGTTCGCAGTGTGGTTATAACATATCTGGCTCGTTAAAACTGAGTAACTCAGGCAACTGACATATACACAAAATTACAAAATTAAACAAGAGCTTGACTTATGAAAGTCCATAAGGCGAACCAGCCTTTTCACTTTATGCAAAGCGAGTTGAGAAGTACTTCACAAATGCAAATAAACTATTTAGGTCGTCGTTGTGAAAACTGTATAAAATACTCATAAGTCAATTATGTGAACGTGGAAAGCGAATGGAAGCCTATTTTGAGCAATAGGCATTCAGTCCTTTCTCTGAGCTCACCAAGGGCCACCTTTCTGCTTGGCCAGTTTGCTCTAAGGAGGACCACACACACATTCGGGGATTTGCTCATAATTTATGCTAATTTCCTTCCATAAATCCACAATGCACTTCATCAGCATTCAGAAACATTGAGAAAGGATGAGGAACAGAATGTTGACTCAGATGCTGATATGTTGAACCTTAACACTTTTTTTAAGGGAGATGGATCAATGGGAACGCTGATGTTCTTGTTTACTATAGAGTGTTTGTGTGTGTGCGCGCACGCGCTTGAAGAAAGGAAAGTGAAGTTTGCAGAAAAAGTCTCATAGCTGTTAATATTAACGGGCATTTAAAAAAAATTATATTGTTTCTTAGGTTCCCAAAGAATGTTTGGTTCTATTCAGAAAAAAAATACAACACAATGTCTTCAATCTTGTCTCTTTTTTTTTTCCACACAATAATTTAAAGGGATTGTTCTTTCTCTGTTTGTGTATTAGCAGAATTGGGGAAAGGATTTCAATTTCCCAGGCTTTTCACACGAACTTTACCAAAGTGATCCGAGAGAGTCTGAGAAGCAGCGTCAAACAAGGCGGATCTTTTGTGGTAGTTCAGGTACTCTTTTGCAAGTGTGCAGCTGGCCAGAGATACGCTTTATCACTTTTTATTACCACAATGAAATACACACACACCTGTACATTCTGTAAGTATGCATTCATGTTTCACATTAAGCCCACGGCTGGATTTCATTCGTATTTTTCCCATTATTATATTCCCAGATAAATCTGAATTAAACCCACAAAATAAAAAAAACACATAAAGTCACAATCCTACGTATTAACGTTACACATGTAGTTAAGTAAATGTTATATTCGCAGTGTATAGAGAAAATTGAGCTAAAGTTCAGAAAGTTAAAAAATATTTTTTTTAAAAAAAAAGGACTGTTCTTATTATATGCAATAAAGCTATGTTCCAAGTACCAAGTGTCTTTTAAATTAAAAAAAAAAAAAAAAAACTTTTTGTTAATTTTTAACGAAGTTTAGTCTATATGTTAAAATCTCCGAGTACGTGATGTTACAGTATTTCTTGGAGAGAGTGTCTTTTAACGTGACGGTTAACCAGTTGAGACGAGGACGCGCTTTCGCGGCGCAGGAGCGCGCGGCTTTTTCCGCACGTTTCCCCGCGTTCGTCACGCGGAGCCGCAGCCATTGTCCCGCTCGAAAGGCGCGCTGAAAATGCCACCATGATTCTGAATAGATTAACTCGCCTTTCTCCGGGCAGCCCTAAGTCCTGTGTTAAGGCAGCAGTAGATCAACTGTATAATGTGTGCACTGTTTGGTCATTTGTACAAGCTGAACAAAGGTTGGGCTTAGCCAAATTGCATTGCACTTGTGAACCGAGCCTTCTATCTGAAGTATCTTTTTACAGCGGAGGGGGGCGGGGGGGACCAACAATTTTGTGTGTGTCTTTTTTAAAAAAGGAAAAAACAAAGGCACTTTCTGAAGCATCTCAAAGTAAAGTAGTGAGGCGTGACATTCCCAGGGTGACGGGACACAAAAGGTGAGGTCACGAGGATGAAAAAGAGAATCAAACAGCCACTTTCACACGTCTGCCCTCAACTGCTGCACCTCGGCACAATGGCACAACAAATGTCCCCAGAAAGGAGGATCGCTGCCATTCATTCTCCTGGAGCAAATGATGGCTAAAAACAACATTGTCAAAACCGAATCAGTTCTGGATACACCGCCACCCAGACGCTTGAATGAAATCAGGTGGTGCGCATTATCATGGAAATTGATGTGGCCGGTGTAGTGGGGGCGGGGGGCGCGGGGAGTGGGGCGGGGGGGGGGGCGGTTTCTGAAAACATGTCAAAGTTATTCAACACTTTGCACGTAGCGTTATAAATATGAAAATAATTTTCAAGTTTACGGTGAAAAGTGTTGCGAATTTACGGATAATGCCCATTAACTGGGAAAATTCACACCACATCAGTCATTATAACTATATTTGCAGGGCTGCTCAGGTATTTGGGAATCAATTTGTGTTTTACCCTCTCCAGTGAGGGTAAAAGTCCGCGTTGCAAAACTTTGTACTCTGTGCGATTTTACTACAAATTTTCAATTAGGTTGTTAAGGCAAATTGAAAGTAAGTTTTATTAAATAAATTTACATTTATTTTTTATTTTTACAATTTTTAGAATTATACACATCTAAGAACACATACGTATACCTTTTTGAATCTTTGCATAGTTTCGTCTAAAAAGCTATTGAAACTATTTCAAGACCGACTAATGTAATAACATTTAAAAAATAGGGTATTTCGGAGTAATGTTACTATTTCTTTGTTATAAATTGGTAATGATTAACAAAACCATTTACACTTGCGGGAAGCTGTCAAGAGTCATAAAAATTTCATCTTTACAGCAAAAAAAAATAATCTGGCGATTTTAAATCAACAAAATAATATTGAACAAATACAATTACATTGTGTAATCTCATCGTGAACAAATGGAGTAAAGCAACTTCCTGCACAGGTAATTGTTCGTTAACACATTTTGTGTTAATGAACATATTTAACGTTTAAACCTTGCGTTTCATTGAGCCCATACATGTCATGTGTCACTGACCCCTGATCCTTTAAAGAGTGCTCCGTCGTGCTCTTTAAACCTGTTCTCACCTTGTTACTGAACCCAGGATCCCGCTGAGCTCTGGATGTGTGTGTTTCATTATTAGTCCTCTGTATCTGCAGGCAATGTAGATTTTCTAAAGAACTAATGAATAAACAAATTGCAACTGCTGGCGGTGCAATTTACATTGTTAATGCAAACATTTGTATACATATGCAATTAAAACCTTTGAATAAACTTTTGCTAAGCATTTTTTTTGTGCAGGATAATCATAAAGTGACTCTTGTACACCCTACATTTTAAATTCCGAATACAAACTTTCTGTCATTTAGTTATAGCTGCATTTACAGTAACTGAGGTCCCAACCGTGAAGACAGCAACCGTGGCTAAGTGATATTTCATCGATGTAACAATTTACATGCTGATGAAGCATCTTAATCTCCTCAAAACAAATTCTTAAAATTTGTTGATCATTGTTAGCCTTTAACTGACAGCGCGTCCTCCAGCTGCTTTGCAAAGCTGTGTACTGAACTAATCAACTTAGAATAAATGTCTTGATCTAGGGCACTAAAGCAGCGGTGGTATTCCAAGGGGGTCATTCACATCGCAAGGTGACACCCCAACCACCACGCCACCTGCTGCCCTGAGCCGGAACTGGTTAAACGAACTACTGTCTTATCCAGTATTCGCATCCCCCTTACGATCGTCCTCATATCTGTTATGTCTGCTGCTCCCATTGGTTGTTCGGTGCGTTTATACCTGGGCAGCGCAGCCAATCGCTGGGGCTGACGTGAGTCCAGGTGTCACGCGCCCTCATCCTCCGGCGGCGGCTCGTGACTCGACACGCTGTACCTGACACGCCTACATCGTTTTAATGAAGTCTGTGGTGAATTCATTCTCCGAAATCCGTTCCGCGAAGCAATTAGAAGCGTATTGACGATAACGCGCATGAATATTCAAGAGAATGTCAATTAATTATCAGACAGAGAGATCTCATTATAGCGCTCAAAGCCCTTTTAGTACTAAACAGAATTAAGGGGGCTTTTGCCAGTGTGCTATAGGGTTAGAGATCGTTTTATAATACGTGAATTTAACTTTATTATCATTTCACTTCTCATGCACTCGGATTTTTTTTAAAAATGAGTTAAAGGAGGACACATTAAAACGTTGCAAACTTAAATAGTCGCCATTAACGATAACTTGGGATAGTAATTTTGGGAGTTATTTCGCAAGATTTTGGACCAGTCAGTCTAAAGACGCAAAATCCTACGATAGACAGACGATATTAAGAAGGCGCGTGCGTGTGTATGTGCGCGCACACTTTTCCGGGTGTAAATCAATGCGCATTAGCAGCCACGTATCATTCTCCACGCGATAAATAAGAGTAATTTCACTCACGCTGTAAAAAAAACACCATAATTCAAAACTAGGGGAAAAGTAACATGAAGTATATATTAACATTATTACCTAAAAACAAATTTCCCGAAGTCTAAATAGAAGATATACATAAAACCTCATTTCATGAAAAGAGAACGCTGATATGGATTTCGATTTAATATGCGTGGGTAATTAATTATGTACTTCTCAGTGACATCAAAATAAGTACCCTACCTGGAAACAAACCTTCCGGGCATTTTGAACATATGCTGGAATTACGGACAATTGACTAGATACATAAATTCTAAATTCATGAATTTTAAAGGGCTTCAGCGAGTGCCGTATATATTTGTACTATAAAAGACAAAATGGATACCCTAAAATGATACTTCACGTTAAATTATAAGGAGCATTATTTTTATTTTTACTGCTGGACATTTTTCACCGCGGCCATGATCCACAGAAAGCGCGTAGAGTGGCAAAGTTTTTTTTTTTTCTTCCCCCCCCAATAGGACCAGAGGCAGTCATTAATGCTGATAAATACTTCATTAAAATCAATTACATCAGAAAAGACTGATAAGCTTCTGTCTCAACCCACCTCCACCCCCATTTCTTTCCTGTGGTTCCACAATAGCTGTATGGAGATTGGGAATAGCCTACAAGATTAATCATTTTAGTATTTATGTCTTCCGCCGAAATAATGATAAATTAAGACGAAATACAATACAGTGAATGTATACATATCTTTTAATTTTATGCTCGTAATGAACACTGAAAAACTAGAAACAGAAAAAAGTTGGAAAAATACAGTCAATCAAAGCCCTCGGTACTTTTCTCCAAAGGATTGAAATTAACTGACTTTTCCCTTTACACGCTAACATCTCTTTATCTTTGTTTTTAAAGTTTATCTAAATGCTTACGTGTAAATACTATATGAATGACGTCATTTGAATAAAAAAACCTCTGCTATGGTCTTTAGTGTTAAATATGGTTAAAAATGTTAAAAGGCTTACAAAGAGCTTGCTGTGATACCCTGGACGTATATACTCTGACAAAATGTATCTGGCAGCGGATAACATTATTATACTCAAAATTTATGTTAGAACTTTAATGACAAATTTGATGATAATATACAGATAAAACCGTTGTCGTCTAAAATGGATTAAACATTGTCTCCAGAAAGTTTTTCAGTAAACAGAACCTCAACATGATTCCCAGTGACGTTCAGTGGCTTTGAGTTTTCAAATGTAAACATAGCTTGTGTAATATGTTCTTAAAATTGCACACTGATGCCCTTCAACAATGTGTTGACATCTGAATTTTTCAGTATGTTCAAAATGTATAATATTATGCAATAAAATGTAATTGTAGCTCAATTGTAGCTTACACAACAGGCTCTGAGTGCAAGTGAAACAGGTGATAGAACTTCAGTACCATGGACAGTTCCAAACACGCACAACTCAGTCCCCACTCCAAAACAGTTAGTAGACAATGAAAAATTAAAGCAAGTCTGAATAAGAAAACAGATCCTCTTGAAAACTGAGGTATATTAAAACAATGATTTTAAAGACTCGTGAAACATGCTTAACATGGTTGGGCAGTATTTCATATTTTAAATCTGGCAAGGCTGCTGTAGGTGTACTCATATGACCCATGCCTTGTCACATCACACGGATTCATGCCTTGTTTAGACTTGAACTTGTCTGGTTATCACTCGATTTTTAATGATATCATATAGATGGAGAAAACATGACAGTGACAACTCTGGGGAGGGGCTTGAAAACCCATCATTACAAGTAGGTTTACTTCACTCTGAGCAGTTCATTGGATCCATATGGTGGAGAACAGCTGGAGAGATGAGCCTGCTACCAGAGGTCAATGTTTGTGTTGTCAACCACACCGGGGCTTGCTGACCCTTGTATAATTCATTGCAGATGAGGAAATGTGACACGCTCTCCTTACGTTTTGTGATGGATTGCATTACTTAACACAGCAATGACTTTCCTGCCACCAAACAGCTGTGAGCAAAAGAAGTGGTTAGTAAATACTGTGGCATATCCAGACACAGGCTGCACCTTGAGTGAATATCGTTTTACCTAACAGCAAATGCATCTCAACAAAACACTCCTGGATATCTTTAGTCAAACAATTTGTTAATTGAAAATAAAAATCCTTAGGTTGTAAATTAGTTCTCCTGATTTGTGTCTTCATGTAAACACACACACACACACACACACACACATTTTCAGAACCGCTTGTCCCTTACGGGGTCACGGGGAACCGGAGCCTACCCGGCAGCACAAGGCGTAAGGCCGGAGGGGGAAGGGGACACACCCAGGACGGGACGCCAGTCCGCCGCAAGGCACCCCAAGCGGGACTTGAACCCCAGACCCACCGGAGAGCAGGACTGCGGTCCAACCCACTGCGCCACTGCACCCCCTTTCATGTAAACATTTGTATGTTATTCAGCACAGAGAAATCTTTCATGTAACTTGTACTATTCATCATTAACATTAAATTTTTTAAATATTTTTTGTAAGAAAAGATCTGCTCTTACCCTAAATTTAATATGAAGTTTTGTAAGCTGAGAGGATAACTGAAACGAATGATTGCATGGAATCTCTATTTTTCTGCCAATTAGAGTTGCACTAAAATGCTTTTTGCATTTCTGTAATTTCTTTTCTTTCTTTCTTTGTATTATAGACACTGTTGATCAGGTCAAAAACACATCACACAAGTTTGAAACCACCACCCTGCAGGAGTTGCAAAGCATGTACCTGCACACTCAGTCTACAACAACTCTCTTTAAGTGTTTTTGGGCTATTTTTGTTTATGGTAAATTAGAGTAGCCTCTTTCCAAAGATATTGTTCTCCACAATAGTTCTCGGCAATTTTCTAGGGATTTAAAGAGCTCAGTGTAAGCACTGTATCTCTGAGTCCATACAGGCATGCATAAGTGTGTCTGTATAGTGGGGGCAAGAAGATGGACCTAAAACAAACAGATCTTATCCTCTTTTGAGGGTGACACTCAGGCAATGTGCAACACTAAGGATAAATGGGTCAAGAAAGTAAGAGCAAATTATGTGTCACTTGGGTCCAGGGGTCACTGGTATACAGTTAACCCTGATCTCATGGCTATGACTGGATGTCTAGATATATGTGTTATACCTTGAATTATGAGATACACAACGTTTGGCTTTCATTAATTGGATACTGGCTGAGATTAGACAGACAAAAAAAAATATTGTATTCAACGACTGGTTTTTTTCCACAGACTTGTTAATCATTAAAATTTTACAGAAATTCAGAATTACAACTGACAGTAAGTAAAGAAATTAAAAATTTCAGAAACATCTACCTTATTTTTATGTCAGCCACATAAAGGTTGTGAAGGTTTATGTTCCAGTCCAGCAGCAAACAACTTGTAATAATTTACTCTTCTGACTAAATCTTTTAAAGTCCTTTTCTGAGCTGTCGATGCTGTAATGAAAGCTGGAAAACCTGTTGGACTCCAACTTGCAGGACTGTAACACAATGGCCCTGCTTCGCTGTATATCGTTTCTGAGATGAATATCGTAACTGAACAATCTGCTGAGTGATCCCTAGGCGATTTAATACACAGTTTTCCTACGAAAGAGAAAAGAAAACAAATGCACTCTCTCCATACACCGCACACTGAGCGAGTGTGTGATACATTCCTCAGGCAGGTCCTGGGTAGGGGAGTGAGTGTCACTGCGAACTGTGAACCTCTGTCTGCCAGAGATATTCAAATACTGTAATTGGGTATGATTTACATTGTTTTGAATGAACCTCAATTTCCACTGTTAAGCATAAATAGGCCTTCTCAATAAATCAAGGCTTTATTAGGGCCTTGCGAGCGAGTCGCTGAGCAGGCTGAGGATTTACAGAGCTCCTGAGGAGTTGACCGGTGCGCTGTGCCTCCTGCTGTCAGCTAATATGCATGACACATTTCCAGGCACTAATTCATTTATACAATAATAACACTACACTAACCTGAGCTGTAAATAGTGGGCTGAAAGTAAAACATAATGGTCTTTTTTAATCCATGGCGAATCAAAGGGCAGCAAAAGACAGCTACCGTTACATTTGTTTCGTCAATCAATATACGGATTTTATGTAATAGATCTGGTTAATGTGGAGCAGTGCTAATATTGGCTCATCTGAATAAAGAATTAACTGTGCCTAATTATTCCACTACAGTCTTGAGGTGCTGTGTGCTAAATGAACGGGTGGAGCGGCCTGCCTGTTACACTACGGTAATGTAATGCAAATATATTTCAGATGGAAACAAACAAATGTTCAAAGTATATTCCTGAATTCATGAATTGACCTGGAAATGTAATGATTCTGTGTTGAAGGGTAAAACTGGTGAATTGTGACATGGAGTTTTCACACGTTTACGTGCAGAGATGCATAACACCATTGACACGTTCCATTATAAGACGTAAAACACTATTAGTATAATTATACTATCATTATACTATACATACTATACTGCATTACCATAATTAATTATGAATTTATATTGCCTAGTGGATTTTTTCAAAGTAAACTGCATTTTAGCTGAATATAATTGAATTTTGAACAGAGCGCAAACCAGATCACACATTTTGCCGGTGTTTGCATGTTTGGAAATTAATACATTTTGTAACAGACTGGAAGTGGCCTGATTAAGCTGTCAAACATGCCACCTAGTGCCCATGCAATAAATAATAAAGCATTTCTTCTGTTCCTCTGAAACCATTCCAGATTCCGACTGAACCTGTTCTATTGGAGGCAAATGCCACCCCCCAGGATTCCAGGAGGAAGAATTTGGAACCTGTCCAAAACACTTCACACCAATAACTGAAGCATATTTTCGGTTATTACTGACTTGAGTAGGTCATCTGTTCTTTTGTAACGTGAGCAATATACATCATAAAAGACGCATTCATCCAGACTGCGTGGGTGTGTGTGTTTCTTTCGCACCTCTTGTGTTCTAATGAAAGGCTACGTGAGCAGACGCGAAGTACACAAGTTGATGATAAGCGTGCTTCATGCACTGCTGCAAGCTACCTATTCCCCACACCTTGTAGTAAATATGAAGTCCCTTTTCATCCAGGCAACGAGATCCAATAATGATAATTAATCCTTCGTGACATTACAGCTAAACTGTTGACAGGTCAGCTGTACCCACTGCACTGGAACATTTATATGATTAAGAACCTTTGACACAAACTGGCAAAAACAAACTTCTCTTTATAGTGAGCACATTTCATGCAGTATATTTTGAGCCTTAATTCAAATAAAATCTAGCTCATATTGCTCATGGAAAAATGCAAACAAAACTGAAGTATTACCCCAGTTTCAAAACAAAAGTGGTTGCAACAGCAGCTTTGAACGGACCACTGGGGGAAAGGATGCTGAACACCCATTGGTTTCATTTGTTACTATCGCTAGATTTGTCAGAGTCCTATCTTGAAGCGGGCTGTGCTGTGTGGATGCATGCATTGCCCTAACTTCATAGCAGGAGTCCACACAATAGAAGGCCACACATACATTTGTTTTGTGAGTCAACTAATACAATGCAAGTAGATTACTGTGACAAGAGGTGTCTAATCATGTAAACTGCATAATGTTAGGATCTCTTAGTGACAGTTGTAGATATACCTGTGCGGTAATACATTAGGAAGCTTACATATTTAGAAGTACAACATCCTCAATTTTTTTTCTTGCTGTATTATGATAATAGTAAAAAGATCAATATGCTCTTCCAGCCATATGGTAGGTAAAAGAAAAATTATAGGTTCTTTAAATGCTGCAAAATATCTAAACCTGTCTATTAAGAATAATTCAGACTGAAGAAATGGTAGGATATTAGTATGGTATCGAATTTTCAGTATTTACAAATATGTATTAGAATTATTTTTACAGAATTGTTCCCATCTGAGAAAGGCAAACTCACGCTCCACACACAGTCTCACACACACACACCCACACACGCCATTTACCCCATAAAGTTCCTAAGCAAATCACAAAAACATCAGTGTAACACAATGAATGATAACCAACTTATGTCAGCATTTAGCTTTGAAATATGTAAGTATTAAGTTAAATAGACACAGGATGTAAGATTACCCCATGAGATGACATGGCTTAAGAACCACAGTTAGCAGTAATTTAGACATACCACAAGCTCAGCGATATAGCAGGTAATATTCGTTCTGTAAACCAGCTGTGGTAACACGTTAAATCTCACCACATACTTCTCAACAAGCTTGGTACTTCTAACAGTAGCTCGTGTCAGCAGCTCACAACACACAGATGATGCCAGTCAACTTCTGTTGCATTGTCAATTATGTTCTCTGCAAAAACAGATTCCTTTCTCATAGTTTACAAACTCAAATATATGATAAGTTTCAAACATTCATGAAAGAGTAAGGGTTATGAAAAGCGGGTGGCAGAAAAATCTAATGTAATTTAAACACAATTTAAGAAGTTTCAGAAGTCAGGTGTAGACGTACTAAGAAAATTACAGAATATTTAATAGCATTCGGATCTCAGCACACATAAAGCTCCAGCAAATGAAATGCAACTGTCAAGTGCCACTGGATAATATTACTGCAGTCTGTCACAACCAGACACAGGGTCTGATTTGAAATCTAATTCTGATCATTAGGGAAATATGCAGTTCCACTGCCCGAACAGAAGCCATTACAATCCCAAATAATTGAGTCTGAAAAACCCATTTCCTTGACAACAGAGTGAAGCAGAAGAGAATCCTGTCTGTACAAGTGTAAAACACAGCCAGAAACAATGGAAATGAAGACTCAAAGACTGATACGTGGAGTACTTTACAGAAGGCGATATCTCAAGATCCCAGCTCCTTCAGTTTGCCTGTAATTTACTCAGAAAAAGCAGTAAACATGGGTGCATGTTTTGCAAAATGTGACATTTCTTGGTTAATGATTAAGTTAAACAGAAAAAGCGCAACTTTTTTTCCTTAATCTACACAAACACCCTTGGAGTAACAAATAGCAGATAATGCCACAAAAATATACTGACTGAATGGAACAACTGTTTTGGCAAAGCAATTTATCTGGATAGGTGCCCTGTAGCAATTCACTACTTTGTTTGTATGCTTTCCAATTTATGTAAAAACACAGCCAGGAAGGAACTTATGCTTAGTAATGCTGTAGGCCTGACCCCTTAAAATGCTTAGCTATAAACATTTGAGCTAGTAAAATCACTTCCCTACCCCTAAAAACATACTAAGGCGTAACTACTGTATTGCTAGTAGGCTGAAATCTAAAGCACTACCTTATCATTACTACATTGTAGAGAGGCATTGCTGGAGTTGAAGGGTAAAAGGTATAATTATTTCATAAAACATAATTATTTATTCCATTTACCCACAAAGGAGGAATGCAATTGGAGCAGTGAAGTTTGCAGGAAACTCAAGACTATTTTTTTTTTTTGACTGGCTTGAAGCATCCTGAGGGGCTTCCTGATTGCTGGAGACACTTTTTAACACAAATCTTGCCTGCTTTTGTTAGTTTAAAAACTCCAGGATTCAAAGAATCCCCAGTGTTACAGCATGGCTACAGCAACTACAGCAACCACAAAGAAAAAAAAAAAAAAAACTGATATTTATCTAATTAAATCAATTAAACTGGCGATTAACCAAATGAAGCCTGATTACAAAAATTAGTGGGTTGCTTTTTGGAGGACTTTAAATGAGCTAATTACTGGAGTGATTACTTGAATATGAAGAGCCTAAGATGTGAAGTAAATTGAATAGTCACTGCACACTGAAGTGGAGACTGATTGCAGCTGTAAAGGTTTGTTGATACGCAGGAGAATATATAGCATTTTTACACCATAAGACGCAGTTACAAGCAGCTGCTGAGAACATAGACTTGTAGCCTGAAAGCTGTTTATTAGAGGCCAACCGTACTGTACCGTACACTTCAGCACTTACAATATTCCTCTAAAAAAATATAGCTACACAAATGGATAAAAGATGCTTTGGACATAAGCGTAATAACAGTAGCTGCAAACATGGACAAATGTGCACAGCTGCACACAACAGAAAATGCACTGAATAATTTCTGCAAATTCAATTAATAATGGAATTAAAATATTGCAGTTTCTCCCAAAGCCCAGCCTGAATGCTCTCACTTAAAGCTGATCGTGTTGTTTTGTTCATTGTGTAATCATTCTAAATCTAAAATATTAAAATGTAATGGTTAGCACAGTTAATTTTCTTAAATGATTATTGTTCATGAAACAATTATGAAACAATGCCAGCCAACGCTTACAATTAAATATTAATGTATACTTGATTTTCACTGCCATACAGGAAAACTATTTATGCTGTATAATCAATATAAACTCATGAGCTACTTTTATTTTAACACCTAATTCTTGATACCCATTTAGATTTACAAAATCATTAAATTAAGTGAATGCCCATGTCTCCTTGTCGCTTGGGATAACCCTTGATACATCCCATTTTCTTGACTCTAATTATTCCATTTGTACACCAGAATGCCATTTAGATGCAAGGTAATTCAGCATGGTAACTCAATTAGATTTTTACTGACCGGGATTTATGAAACATCAATAGATTTTTAGTGGGACCAAAGGGAACACAGGTTATTTGTCTCTACATAGTACTGATTTTGCATTTCCACAGCTCAATTAAGTACAGCAGTAAGAAAGACTTCTGAAACAAGCTTAATGAGATAAGACACAATTTCCCCTTCCATACTATTGTCAGTCTCAAGGCTTGGGAATTAGTAGGAGCTCCCACTCACTGCCTCTTAAATTAACTGAAAAAAATTGCCTATCATATAATTTCAAATTACTCTTCTGCACCAATTGTCTCGTTTCTTCAATATAGACATTAAATGTGTACTGATAAACAAAAGAAAAAACTGACATCTGAACCATGCTGAGGATTCTGAGTACTGTGCTTTTTCAGTAAGAGCACTGATTTCAGATATATACCTATAAATTAAATTTCATGTTTCACATCTTCCGTTTTGACATTATTTCCTCACCTCGATGTGAATGAAGGTATTTGCTCATGTAATATGACCTGTGGTGTCATCAGTCTAAACAACAATAAATTATTTGGTTTCTACCTTACTCGCTGTCTGCTTGATGTAGAAAAGTCAGGAATTTTCATTATTGCGTAAAATTAGTTCAGGAAGCCCGGGTCAGCAGCCTACATATATATTTCATTTTTTCCAATATAATAATAATCATAATATGATGTAATATGATGTTACACTGAAGGGCGGTGCGGTGGTGTGGTTTGACCAGGTCCCACTCTCTGGCAGGTCTGCGGTTCGAGTCCTGCTTGGGGTGCCTTGCGACAGACTGGTGTCCCATCCCGAGTGTGTCCCCTCCCCCTCCAGCATTGCGCCCTGTGCTGCCGGGTTAGGCTCCAGTTCGCCAAGACCCCGTTTGGGACAAGAGGCTTCAGGCAGTGTGTGTGTGTTATACTGACTCATGTATTTTAATTAGAATTGACACATTGCTTTAAAATCAACAGCATATCAGAAGAAGACAGATCACACAAAAGAGAAAAGCATTAGAGAAAGTGTTGAGAAAAATGTTTGCACAGAAAAAAATCCGATAATTACTTTTGAGTGATACTATGAGTCAGTTAAACACAACCAGACATAAATGCCAATGTACCATTGTAAAGTCCATGATATAGTAACTTTACAAATAGGTGAAGAAGGAGACTTAAGCAGTCTATTAATGATGCTGCAAGCTTGCTGTCTAGATAATATATGGAAAAACTGTGAACTTTTTGTTAATGCACATGACATCTTTACTTTGGGATCTAAATATTTTTGTAGGAGAAATATGCAGAATATGTTTTATAATCCCTTTCCTTATTTAATAATGTGACATTTGACACAAATAAGATGTCTTTTTGCTTAATGCTGAATGTGGTCACAAAATGAGTCCCTTACATCTGGAGGGTAAATGTGTTACTTTTCTTAACAGCAAAGGATTTTGGAAAACATACCTTCCAGTCGGAGCCATTGCCATTTATGTGTATTACAGTTTAGCTTTTTCAGAGATCTTTCAATCCATATCATTCACGGCAGATTCAGCCAACACGTTTTGGTCTGAGACTTCATTGCCATCTGTTGGACCACAGGAGAAAATAACTGAGAAACAATGTCATGGAAATAATTTTTAATTAACCCATGATGCCAAATGAACCGAGAAGTAGGCATTGCATGACAGCTGTAAGAAAACTGAACTAAAAACAATTTCTTAAACTGATTAAATGTATCAGTCAGTTTCCCCGAGCTCTATGACAAAACCTAAAAATGTCCAAACTGGTGCCAAAATCTGGTAGAGAAGCATTTCGCTCTTAGTTCAGCTGTCTGTTTTGTCTACGTCGTCATCTCTAGTCTAATTAATAGTAATAACTCTGATTTACATTTAAAAAAAATTACTGAGATTTAGAGGAACAGTACAAGTTACACATGGGCGGTGTTAGTTTTCAGAAGAGGTTTGATATCAGTGAATTTTAGGGCATTTAAATGTACCAAGTACTGTACAGTGACATGGGCTGGTAATAATGTCCTAAAAGCCTGTCAAGCTACATCTGAGGAGAAAAGTTAGAGCTTCAGGCAACCTTTGGCCTGTGTTTTATAGTAATGGATTTCACAGGAATTACTTTGAAGCATGAAATAGTTGGAATTAATAGAAAGAGTCATTTAAATGCCGTGACACTGTGATGTTAAGCAATGTATTTAAAAAAGTAGCACTTTGAATGTTAATGTTATGACAGATGAAGTGATATAGGGGTCACTACAAAACATGCCCCAAAGGTTGGCTACACTGAATTTATTAGAGTATCCATTAAAAACAAGCAATGAATTAATTTCAATTAAAAATGAATATTGTTGTATGATGCCCTGTCAGTGGACCTCTCTTTACCGCTAGTAAGCTAACCAGAATGACAATAAAACCAAGAATTAGGCTTTATCTTTTGATGAACTTGTTTCAGCTGCTGTTTCATTATGTATAAAGGAAGTCTGGTTAATATCTTGTCATTGGTGAGAAACAATTTTCTATAAAATATAATATATAATGTATAGCATTCACATGGCTTTCATTCCATTTATTTTATATTTACTTTAAAGATGATAATGTATAAGCATGTCATCATGTATAAAAAGCATAAGAACCAGTCAAATTATGGAGAAATCCCCTTGTGACAATATTAAGCATATTTACACACATACATAGATAATCAATAACTGCAAGTCTTAATACAGGGTGGCTGAGATTTGAACCCATCTTCAGAAGCAGCTGATCCACATACAGTATATGGGCCCAAAATACACAGTATACTTGACTGTGTTGCCAAAAATTCCTCTATATATGAAGATATATATTTGCGGACCAATTTAAACATATTCTTTGCAGAATAAACCAACTGGTAATATGTAAAAAAAAATATATATATATATACATATATTATATATATGTGCCATATATTTTTTTCTGGACCATTTCCAAATATTTAAACATGTTTCACAGCTGTACTGAGAACCAATTCTTAAGCAAGACTGAGGCCTTTATTTTTGCCCAGCATACTTGTGTTTACAGGCAAGGAATAATTTCAACAAGAACTAAACCAACTCAGGTGATACCCTTTCTCAATAAAACAAGTCCAATTAAAAGCATTTTATTTTGGATGTCATCATGATTAATAGTACACTAAAATGGATCAGAGACCTTCACATCAGAATGGCTGTATAAAAGACATTTCGCATCTCAGCATTATTGGCAACAAGGCAAGCAGTTAAAGGAGCCAGCCCCTGCAATAGTATGAATATTTAATTAATAATTAGTCATGTAATTTCTCCTCAGGAATTATTATCCCTCAAACTGGTTTGTGAATTTAATTATTAGCAGCCTTTTTGTTTTCATGTCCCCTCATTACTGTCAGGATTGATGTAACATAAACTTCATTAAAAATTAAAGTAAGAGTCTTAATTACAAGGCTACCCTGACTGAAGTTAGAATTAGCCAACTCAGTGATGTGCAAATGAGTGCATTATTTAAGAAACATGCTGGAAGTAGTTATGCTAATTTGGAGGGTTCACAGTAGCAGACCTTTTCACTTGCAGTTGCATATTCATTAAACGCACTATGCAAATTTAATGTAGCAGTCTTAGTAATGCCTTGTTAATTTATTCAGATTTATTGAGTACGACTTGTAAAAAGTACCAATTTAATTACTCTATCTTCTTGGATGGTAGGTGGCGATATCTGAGGTTTTAAAGTGTGTAAATCTGGATTACTGCAGTTTGATGGAGAAAGAGGTATCAGAGGACACTGCTTTTTAAATAACCCGACTAGAAAGAAGAATTTGATTTACTTATAACATGATCTCAGAGAAATCATTTAAATTACACCCAGTTTCCCAATAGGAAAGTAAAAAAGCGGAATGGAAAAAATTGTCTCGGTTGTATTAACTGAAGAGCCAAAGCAGTTGCTGAGTCCACAGTCTAATGGTTCTAATGATTCTACAGAGACCGGTAAAGGTTATAAATGGAGATCTATGGACAATCAACCGTCTCAAGAAGACATTTATTAGCAAGTCCCACTACTGCTATCACTACCATCAAAGACAGACACACACACACACACACACACACACACACACACAGATAGCCATGCACCTGCCATTAAAAGCCAGGGGTTTAATTCCAGCATACCCCTGGAAACCAGAGGTTTAATAAGACTCTTCTAGCAGAAATATGGAGAATGTGCATAAACAAAGCATCACTCTACTGATCAAACATCTTTATCATCATTTTTCAAAAGTTTTTCATGACTGCAAACGAAGGACGTTCGACACTGAAAAAGGAAAAGTTATAGAAAACGTGTAGATGGGTAAAATATGCGTCATAGACCCGGCAACATAGGGCGCAAGGCTGGGGGGGAGGGGACACACCCAGGACAGGATGCATATGTAACCTTTATTCACTATTCACTATGAAATGCCAACTGTGCTAACAAATTAAAATGTAATATGTAATAATTAATATACGACTATGTAACATTTTTAAATGCTCTATATGGAATATGACAATCTGTTTGATGAGGTCATAACAAAATAATTCTATAAATCTCTGTTGCTTTTTAGTTGTCATTTAATTCTAACAAAATCTTCATCCATTATCCTTGGTCATTTCATGTAAATGAGTATATAGCAGACAGCTCAAAGATGTTCACGGAGCAGGACGAAAAGCATTTGACAGACTGCCGGCATTGTAGTGGAGGGTACCTGGGTCAAAGTACAGCTGGGGTTCTAGATCTCCTGGAGCTACTGACTATTTGTTATCTCCTCCCCTCAGGAAAAGCTGGTGGGTCATGTCACTGCAAGCACTCATTGCTGCACTAACAGAGTCTGGGATTCTACTCTCTTTCCCCCTCTAATTACAATCTACATTGAAATAAACATGCTAAACATTAATATACCAAACTTCATTACAGAAAGTATATATTTGTGTTGTGGAAAAAATCCAGCATTTCTAACATTGCTACTACAGGCAATGTTATTGCAAATACTTATTTATACTCAATCTCAAGAAGCACTGGCTTGCTGTGATTTGCATAAGAAAATAAATAAGGAAACACATTTGCCTCTAGTTGTATATCACCATATGAACTACATGCCCATAGCTGCAACTTGGATGTATTCTGTATCTAATCATGCTAATATTTGCATTCAGAATTTAAATATACCGTATATACCAATTCACTTTTTGCTAAATATATATATGTGGAAATAATAGATGAAATTGTTGTTGCTGTGTATGTAAATATTAAGGTTTTCATAAGCCCCCCAACATTGTTTTGGATAATTAATGAAACATGTTTATGCTTAATAAGTTTGTTTAAATATATTTCAAATGTGGAATGGGACTAAGTAATTCTGGGCCAAATGAATAGAAAGTTTCCTTCAGATTTATGAGATCTGGAGTCTATTTAAGAGCAGTGGTCAGGGGCTAGTTCAAGGGTGAGCGAAATTTAAATAGTGTGGTCCCATTGTCATAGCCACAAGAAGCACAATGTAACTCTCTTTGAGACGCTGCACTGAAGCTTAATTATTGAGTTTCCATTTATAATAGAACAAGTATTTACTTTCACAGCAAACAAAGGGTGAGAAAGAGCAAACTACAATACTAAAGCCACTCGGCCTACTATCTAAGAATATGTTCTGTGTGCAGGGGGTGCGGTGGCACAGTGGGTTGGACCACAGTCCTGCTCTTCGGTGGGTCTGGGGTTCGAGTCCTGCTTGGGGTGCCTTGCGACAGACTGGCGTCCCGTCCTGGGTGTGTCCCCTCCCCCTCCAGCCTTACGCCCTGAGTTGCCGGGTTAGGCTCCGGTTCCCCGTGATCCCGTATGGGATGAGCGGTTCTGAAAATGTGTGTGTTCTGTGTGCAATACATTCTGTTCAAAGGCTCCAACAACAGTGTCACATCTTTCTTACATTTGGCAAGCCCTCTGCAGTATGATCATCCCCTTACTATGAGTGATGTGGCTGGGTACCAGTGTGATACTTTGATGGAGATGAGATTAGTTCAATCAAGTTCCTCAGTTGGACTAGGCCACCAAATCTCATCACTTCACCCCTCCCCTCAGTTTCCTTTCTGCCGGCAACATTAACAGAATAAATTTATGACATCGTTAGCTTTAAGTATTAGCTCTGTTAGGACCGAGCGTAACTTAAAAATATCACTCATCTTGAATCTTAATAAAATGCTTTTAACCCTTGAATAACAGTTAGTTTGTGCACCTTCCTGGCTGCAGTTATTCTACATTTAATCACGTTTTAATTAATTTATTTTTCGTATAATTTTTATTGTCATTCACTCAGCATCAAAAATAATAACTTTTATTTCATACTGAAGTTTGAAGAGATACAATTGTATCAATGTAATGTAAATTGCAAGGCATGCATTTCACAAACAAATACATTGCAATTTACCGTAACCCCTAATATAAATATATTAACAACAGATAGTTGTGTTGTGCTTTATGTTTTATATCCGTGATCTGGTATGCAACAGAAAACAGACTCAAACATATTTAAGTTTTATTGTAATATTGGGCTTGTATTATGAACTTAAAAAGCTTCTCCTTGGGGTCTGGCCATTAAACCAAGAGATTAGAAAAGGATCATTAAAGATTAAAGAGGTGTATTTAGTTCATTGACCCTCAAACAGCTGTCAGTGTGGGATATTTGTAACAGATCAGTATGTTGTCAATAATGTGCACATGTCATGTGTACCTTCTGTACTAAGGAAATCTAGAAAAAAGGGAACTATTATCTTCAAAATGTGAAAATGAATAACAAATTGCTCTATAGGGAGGTTCAAGAGAACATATACCTACACCTTCAGCTGCTACAGTCTGGGATAGAGCAAAAGTTATTCTTTGTTGCCTTGTTTCCAAAGGTTCCCATCAGAAAAAAAAGATGGAAGAAGGAGCATAAAAAACTTAAAATTAGAATAAAAAATGTGAAAAACATGCAGTGATAAGTGTTATTTTTTCCAATGATTATATATGCATTATGGCCATGTTTCTTAATTCCTTTCTAGGACAAGTATAAACATTGAAAGGTGTATTAAAATAATAGCACTAATATGATATCTCTAATTGCTAATCACAGACACACAAATGGTGCAATGCTGGAGGGGGAAGGGACACACCCTGAGCAGGACACCAGTCCACCGCAAGGCACGCCAAGCAGGACTTGAACCCCAGACCCACCACAGAACAAGCCCTAACCAAGCCCACTGCACCACTGTGTCCCCCCAATTGCTAATTATCAATGTATTATTATAACACACTCACATAATGAGACTATCAGTTTTTTATTTCCCCTTTGTTTCTATTTGCATCAAAAATAATCAAAATCTATTTCATTCTCTTTTCAGTACATTTAACAAATGTGTTTTTTAAAGAATGTTTCATCAGGGATCCAGTCTGTTCATAATAATATATGGTCCCAAATGTTGTTGCAATTGTGTCAAATAAGCATAATGAAACTAATATTATATATCAAAGTGTAACATACTTTACCACAGTAAGCTCTTGCTCAAGCGATGAAAGATCAATGTAATGGATCACCACATAAATAACCTCAGCAATACACCACCAATTTGTATAAGACTGAAACACAATTAAATGGCAAATGAACTGTATCAGGATAAAATGAACAATTAATCGTTTCCCATTATTAGCTGTTTGTTTGGTTGCCATAAAAATTAAGTAATTACTTACATGACATTTTTGTCTACTTAGAACTTCCTTTGTCAGCAAACACCAAATTTCAGTGAATGAACTAATGAAAAATATAGAAAAATGAACAGCATTTAAAAGCTTTTAAATACCTCTCATTAGCAAGACAAACATGGAATTTGTCAACATAATGTGTTTATCCCTGAGGCTGATATTCATGTAGGGCAAAAAATAGAACACCATGTACACAGACAACAAATCATCCCTGTCAAAAACTTGATAAAAGTTGGAGGCTTTACAGTTTGCTCTTTTATGGAAAGAGAGCGGGAAGTTTTTCATCTTCCAACCAAGACACGAAAAATGAAACATACTAAAATTAAACTGAAGGAAAGAAGCTTACAAAATGTCTTAGAAGAAGCAGTGTTAAGGTTGAGAAGGTTGCTGTGCGCTGGTTGTCTTCAGCTTCGGCTTCGACTTTCACACCCCTAGTGTCAAAACCCAGCCGCCCTGTTCATGAGGAAGGTATGGTGCCAGTACAGCACAATTTAAAACTCATTTATCAAAGGAGAGACAAGATTAATTAAGCTTGAAGTCTGGATTACCCTCACTCTCCTCTCATCAAGGTATACTTCAAGCCCAGGGGCCTAGGGCGAAGACACGCTTAAGGGGGTCCTGCTGGGGAAACATCCAGTTCTATTGTTGAACATGTCTCTGCAGACATGTCGACCTAGGCCAGGTACATTGTATTTGGAGTTTCCTGCTCTGTTTGACAATACAAAATTTACCACTATAAGAAACACCAGACCATAATTTGCCGTATTAGTTCCTCTGATAAATGACTACGTCAGTCAGGTCTTACATATCTTTTTGTGTTTATTTACAATAAGGGTATGCCATGAAGCATTAGTTTGCTATATAGGAAGCTCCACATTTATATTTGGAGTTGTGCAAATGTGTTGCCCTTCTACAGAATAAAGTGGAAAATGGTTTTGGAACTTAAACCTTGGTCTGGAAATTAAAAAAATTCCATTCTTTCACTCAAATGAGTGTAAAGCACTGAGTGAGAGAGCAGCACAGCTCATCTGAGCTCCATCAGCATGGAGTAAGCCCAGCAGCTGAGGACTAAAACAGCACCAATCCCTGCAGCCCACTAGTTCATTATTAAAACAAATATATTAGAAGAGCTTTTTCTATATATGTATATAGCCACTGTGGCACTAAAATCATAACCATAGCCAAATTAATCACTGGCTGATGGGGTCTGTGTCCAGCATTCCAAATCAACGTCAGGTGTCCCACTGGTACCGAATACATCCTGCGGTATGTTTGATGCATCCCTGCTTGGCCACACAATGACTGCTGGCTTCCCCACAGTCAGTGATTCTGTGATTATTGGTACAGAAAGACAGAATCTAAACTTTGAGGTGGCTACTGTATGTTTTGTCATTAATTTTTGTTGTTTGTTTAGGATGAATTCTTTGCGCAAAAACAGGCTGGCCCAGTGTACATTATTTTCTATGATATGCAAACATATGTGCTGAGATACTGTATATATGTATATAATATCAAATCATTAGATGAGCCAGTTGTATCCTGAGCCTCATGTGAGCAGGTCACAGCTGTGATGAATGGTCGGTGTGTAAGTAGCTCCAGGGTACGATTTCATAGCTCAGGAGGCAGTGCAGACCCCCACAATCAGGACGGAACTAAGAAAAATAAGAGCGAGAAGTAAAGGCAAGAAGGGCATTTGGCTCACCAGAGAATTTTCTCTCCTGAGTCTAGCATATCAAAGACATTAAGAATCTAATGTGCTATTATTCTCCATCGCCCCCCTAAGCCTTAAACATCTGTCCTCTGGGTCCCTGTTGTAATAGACCAGGGCTTTAGGACTTGTTTCTGAGAGAAGACACCAGCGCTTACGAGAGCCCTTGACATGCCACCGACTTAATGTTGACTGCATCTGTGGCTACTTGGGCAAAATTGACATTGTCTAGAGAGCAGAGTAATCACCAGGAATGGTATTACAGGGCATTTATGTTTGAGCTGTGCTTCCAGACAGCAAATCTTGACCTTTATTGGGCCTGTTGTTAGATTTTGCTGCCACAGTCTGCCCAGCTTGTTTTGAATTAGCCCGTCATTCCGAGCGGCTTTCCTCGGCCTCTCTTGTGGGTTTACATCATGGCAGCAATCAGTTTCTCCTAATGCCATGGCAAACTTGAATCGAAAGGGGACAGAAAGCAAAATAAAAAAAGAACATGTCAAAGAAATACTGAAAAAGGATTAGACTGTTACACTTATCAGGTGTAAGCTGATGTATCTGTTGACAGGTTGACGCCAGTCACAGAGCAATGGCAGCACTTGTCTGTGTTTTACAATTCTCATGTTGAGAACACTTATCAAATGGGACATTATTTCCTGGGTTGGTGAAGTTCACATGGGCACAGGATCAAACAAATTTCAGAAAGTAGACTGATTTCATGCTTTGATCGATAGTTGTTGACATTTAAAAAAAAAAAAAAAAAAAAAAACTGCTTTCTGAATTACGATTGACTGAAATTCACTTAGGTTTTGCATCTCAGATTGATTCATTAATATAAAACTATTTAATTAAAAAAAGATTTAACCAAATAAATAGACCAGTATTTTGATGTAGAAACATTAATCCACTCAGATATTTCTAAATGACTTGTGTAAGCATATTTTAAAACAGCAGACAAATAATTAGAAGTCTTATATGGCAGTCTACTTTCAGATTAATAAATCATTTTAGTGAACAGATTTATATTTTAGTATTTCTTCAAATGTCCAAAAAAATAATGCACACTAATGGTCTTTACATTACACTTACTGCTATAGTAGCAACATAAGTTTAAATAATATAGATACTGGCTTGCAATGCACATTATTAATTTTTCATTATGCAGTACTTGTGCACAACTGAATACATTTTAGAACATTACTAAAAACTCCTTACTTCATTAATACAGAAGCCATTACACAGCGACCAAGGCTTATTTCAACTCAATGTTCATAAGCCTCCAGTATAGTCAAGAGTGTCAATTGCACCCTTTGCTTTCTAACTGCTGTCTCATTGGCCTGCATGAGATTAGCACTGAAGATTCCAAATTTAATGAGATTGAGCAGTATTCACGCCTCGTTGTCATTGGGCTTTATGGTGTCATTGTCCTTTATTTTACTCCAGTATGAATGCTTCATCATGTACCAAGGAACAAGCTAAAATAAGCACACGGGAGGTCAGGGAATGGCAGTTGAAAGCAATTCATATTTATAAGTCAGGTAATTAAGGTGACGAAAAAGGAACAGATGCTAAAACCATCAAAAGAATTCGTTTTCTCCAAATATTCGTAAAACATTACATTTACTTCTTTTAGTGTCACTTAACCTTTGCTCTGCCATGTATTCTGCAAAAAACATACAGTATTATTTAAGGGTGGCGATGATAGTCACCTTGCTGACTAAAGCAAGTGTTAGGGCATGTTCTTGTGTACAGAGGTATTAATAAGAAAGGTCTAGCTGTTAAATAATACTACAATAACAGTATTAGGAAAATAGTATTTGAGTATATTATTGGTCACACCAACTAAATAACGGTGATAAAAACAAGGATTAAGTATGTGTTTATACACCACAGAATAATGTTTTTCATTATTTAGTAATGGCTAAATCATCATCAGCTGCAACTGCGACAAATATGAAAAATTAATAAAAGTTCCTTTTCAAAAAGAAAAATCAATTAACATATTTTGATTTTTCAGGTTGTCTTTCCGTTAATTGTCATATATTGCGGTTCATACTGACTTAGAGGCTTTCAGTGGCCCCTAGGCCATAATTAAAATACAATTCTTTCTTAAACAAAAATGTATTCAGCTCATTAAATATTAACAAGACGGAGAAATTGTAGGAGCGATGCTTTGAAATCTTTTAGAAATGTCTTGTTTTGTGTGTCGGCTAACTGAAGAATAAATTTTAATTAAAACACTGGTACCTAGAAGTTTGATAGTTAATGCACTGCAAAATGACCACCTTTCTATTGGACAGTAAACCTGTGGAGTGCCTTTAATGTGTACAGCCAATGAGAATCGCCAGAGGGAAAAACAAACAGTCGGTGCCCTTTCTGTTTTTGTGTTGAAACCATCTTTTCTTTTTCCAAGAGACAAACAGTGACTCTAGACATAGTTAACAGATGGCTTAAACTATGCCTTTAAGTGCTTTTTTTCGTTTAGCAATTAAAAGTTTGTAGCTGTCATTTTTCTCCCCAAGTACAGATTGCAAACAACAAGAGAGGTCAAATATCTGCGAGGGAAATGGAAGGGAAGCAACTGTTCCAGTGGGCTGCTAGCTGCCTCAGCTGCTGTGGAACTGGCCAGGGAAGCACCTGAAGCGGCGCTAGTAATCACCCTCCACCGCCATGAATAATTAGCCGCAATAATTACCAGCCTTAAGATGAATCTGTGCACTGCATTTGCCCACATTGCGACCAAGGATAACAGGTGTTGAAAGTGCCTTGAAGGGACAAAGATTAAAGATTATTTCATTATCCCCATTCCTTCAGGCAGAAATGTCCTGTATTTTATCCTGTCATGCACAACGAGGTCTAAGAAGGGGCTAATTTTCCTCTAGCTTGGCAGTTTTGGAGCTGCGCGTTTGACAGAGAGTGAATATTGTTTAATCTGGGAGAAGGCTCTGTCCTTGAGACTTCTGTAAACTCAGTGTCCACATAACCTCCAGCCACATTCTGCTCCCCAAATACACTCACACGCACCTGTCCCCATGTCCGTGCCTGTGCTGCTGCCCACGCGGTGGCCCGCCATCCCCCGGACTCACACTGCAGCTGTGTGAGGAGAGGTGTAAAGGAGGAGCAGCGGTGGTCCTTCTGCCACAGAGTGTCTCACTGTGGGCAACAGGTTCTGTTTAATGAGAGAAAGCTCTTGATGCAGCCCTTTTCCTAGCACAGGGAGCGGGTCATTATGCCCTAAACAAAGGCAGAGGAAGGGGTGGAAGTTCATTTTAAATACAGCTAAACTGGGGTCGGCACAAAAGCCTAACAAAGGGCAAGATGGACGAGAATCCCAGGACCCACACAGTGCCGATACCATGTGCACAAAAGCCTTTCTTCTGCAAGCTGCTGCCCGCATCTTGGAATTAAAAATGAAGAAAACAAATATTATTGATCAAATAAATGTAAAACTGCAATACATTTAGTTTACATGTTTCTCCAAAGCTCCTTATACCGTTAAGGTATTTACCCATTTATACAGCTGGGTAGTTTTACTGGAGCAATTTAGGGTAAGTACTTTGCTCAAAGGTGGGAATCAAACCTGCAACCTTTGGGTCTAAAGGCAGTAGTTCTAATCACAGCGTTACTCACTCTCCCTGGCTATAAGCACTCTTTTAAAATATATACAAATGGTTTATTATGTATAATTTACAGTACATATTGTTAACCTATAAAGTTCTTTCAGCATTTTGATAAATGCTGTACTTAAATAAAGGAAAACCGTAACGAAAACAAAGCACGGCAAAACAGTCGCAGAACTCGTTGCAGATGATTCAAAACGTGAATGTTTCGATCGGGTTTCTAGAACTTGCCCATAGCTTCCTCAGCCATTCGTGGCTTCAGTTTCTCTGAAGCTGTGAAAAGGCTCTTCCCATCCACAGCTTTCATGTTAGCATCTTACCAACTTAGCAATAAAGCCAGGCTGCCTGGGGCTGTTTGTTCTTCGTGGAATTACTTTAAGACTTGTCAAGATGCCACAGACATTCCTTGCGTGCTCAGCCTCTTCCTCTGTTTGTTATTCAGACTTGTGGGTTTTTACAATTCCAACAACAGGTGTAAAAGATCTGAAACCCAGCAGTGGCCAGCGGTGTTTACATTGATCACAATTTTTTCCCCCACCAAGAAAAATATAGCTATGACTAAATCATACCAATACATGGAATCCATTATTACATATTTTACAATAAATTGCATTCACCACAAAACTTTCACATGTACATTTAACTTGCTTCTATTACTTTGGACCAGCGCTCGTGAATCCACAGTAACTGATAGCTCTACGTTCTCACTGACCAAATTCACATTACTATAGCAAAAACATTATGATATTTTCCTAGCAGTCAGCAAAAAATGCAAGAAGGGTATTTCAAAGGCATGCAGCAGAACAAAACATTTTCTGTCTTGATTATTCTGTTTTCATTTATCTTTTAAGCAACTACAAAAACCTGTGCTACTTACAATTTAAATAAACAGTGTGTCATTCTCGGAGATGTGTTGATAAATCCCTACAGTGTAAAGCAGAGTAAGTGAATATCTATGCAAAATAAAGATGGATGCAGGATGGAAAACACGGCGGTTGATTAAGCCATGAGAGATCACACTCCATCTTGCATTGTGTTCTGTGTCTTATGATATCTTATCATTAGTTTCCTTGACAATGATTTAGCAGTCAGTATTCCATCTCAGTGTCTGGCACTGTGTTTAAAAGTAACCTTCTTTTAATAATAATAGCCATTTGTCACGTTTTGACTGTCACGTACAAGGGCTGCAGACAAAATTGGACACTACCAACCCGTGGCCCTTGTCCCAAATGCGAGGATGACAGTTATGCAGAAGCAGAGAGCAAGCAGCCCCCTGGGTGTATTGCGCCATTTAAATGGTGTTGGAAGGTTACGGAGCCGACTCCTCTAAGATTACTACCTTTAATTTCTTTGGGGAAGAAGGGACCTCGCTCCCGCAGCCAAGCCTGCTCCAAAGGAGCACTCTCCTGGACGTTAAATAAGATTCGGGAGCGGGTGAGCGGGCAGGCCAGGCGAGCTCGGGAGCGGCTGCCCCTTTGCTCCGTCACACAGCAGGTGGCAACTCGTGCGGAGAGTCGCCATCCATCTCTGGCAATCTGCTAATGGTGCATTCTGGGAATGGACTTCGGTCAGACACGCGCTTCTAGGTTACCCAACGCCGCTCCCCTGCTGTTAGGAGCCGTTAAAGCCTTTGCCAGCAAAATAAAAGCTAGCAGTGGCAAGAAAACAAAAGCCTCTAGTATCCCTTCCAGGTATTGTAGCTGTGTTTCATGTCCTTTTCATCCCCTGCTCAACCCCTGTGGTAGTCTGCTTCTAACTATATTTCTGGGGAAAAAAACCCGAGGAGCCCTATGGTGCTGCCGTGTTTTTAAAACTTCTTGTGGTTATTTCGAAAAGAAATTTGCGTGTGGTAAATATGCGATATCGGTCTAAACATCGTGTCTGGGAAAAAAAAAAAAAAAAAAAAAACTTTCGAAACCTTTGCAGCGCTGCGGAGCGATGCGGCAGGGCAGGAGCTGCAGCTGGATCGTGCTCACACCTCACTCCTCTCCTTCCGCAGTGGCCTAATCAAATCAGAATTTGTGACATACTAAACTGAACATGTGTTGCGAGCAGGAGCCGCCGCATGTTTTGAGGTGGAACACTGGGGATAATTAACTGTTAATAATTAAGTAGCATGTTTTCCTTCCTACAGGGAATTCTGAGCATAATGTGGCTTTGATTCCGAAGCTGTCTGAAAGAAGCCACATGGCTCTCGCGTGCTGCAGACCACCTGACGTACAACAGGGACACAACCAACCGCAGCTGAAGCTAGTCTTAGGAGTTTAATTCACTGGATTGAAGGACACGTTACACTTTATGGTATCATCCGACACAGACGGCAATTTGTGGACACACGGCGACACGTTGCAAGAATGAATGGATGCTGCTTCACGCCTATCTCGTACCTCCAGCCGAACCGAACAGCTCCACCGCATCAAAACCAGACCAACCTGACCACACACACACACACACACACACATTTTCAGGACCGCTCATCCCATACGGGGTCACGGGGAACCGGAGCCTACCCGGCAACACAGGGCGGAAGGCCGGAGGGGGAGGGGACACACCCAGGACGGGATGCCAGTCCGTCGCAAGGCACCCCAAGCGGGACTCGAACCCCAGACCCACCGGAGAGCAGGACTGTGGCCCAACCCACTGCGCCACCGCGCCACCGCGCCCCCCTCCAACCTGACCACTTTCCGTTAATCATCTGTGATGCCGCTGTTTAACATCATGCATCATTCCAGTTGCCACCTTTCTTTATTTTGGACACAATGTCAATCCCTGACAAACCACCACTCCTCTCCCACCGTTGAAATCCCGAACTGTCGACGCAATCAAGAAGGACATTCCTAAGCCGTGACTGCAATGCTGCATTTCAACTTTCGCACCGATGGACATCGACTGCACGCAGAGTATTGTTGCAGAAGTCGCTGGAAACACTTCTTCTGGCCCTTCTCGCACATTTCTTTGCAACAGTCTTTTCTGTTACAGAATCTCTCTGAAGGGTGCTTTCAATAGGATCTCTGTCCTTTTTTTTTTAGTTTGCCTCACAGCTTTAACTCAGAGCTGAATATGGATGAGAGGCCTGGAGCTTCCCCAAAAAGCGCTACATTCTAGCTGAAAAAAGAGCATTTTCAGCACACACAATGTAAATGTGATGTTATTTGCCTCTCAGTTGCACATCACAAAATATAATGCTTGGGGAATTAAAATATATACACCATTTTATTTAATAATAAAACAATAAAGCAGTTGCACACAATGAAGTAACAGTTGTAAAATTGGCATGAGAAAATATGGATGATGTTCATATACACATGCGATATATTCCTCTATCTCAAAAACAGACTTTGTGGCATGGTAAATATTTTCCAGTGTGTTCGATCTTGGTCACTAATGAAAGATGTATCCTCCCAGTCACAGTGGCTGACAGGGCTCATAATTCAGGCGGCTTGACGGCTCCTAATCCTTGACAGCCATTTTTTTTGCAGCTACAGAAGCTGGTTCTGCCTGGAGCAAGTATTTCAACTAAATGTCATTTTGCTCGTCCAAGTGATGTTTTTTTGAATAAAAAGATGTAATATGTTTATCTTTCTATACAATTAGTTCACCACGGACCTTGGAGGATTTTAAATTGATGTTATCAATATTTTGTTTGTCTAACATCCTTACCTGTTTGTACATAACCGAGTCTGGCTTCAACAGAGCAGAACAACAAACCATCAACACTTCTTTAAAGTGAGAATCAACCCACAGAATAGTGATGGCTGTGCAAAAAAAATAATGAAAGTGGTAAGTGAATCTGTATTTGTTAGGCAATATGTGACAACATTTTACAAAAAAAAAAGCAAACATGAAACCACCTGATAAGTTGGATTTTTTTTTTTTTTTTCGTTAACAGGACCTTATGCCAGTATGACAGGAAAGTATGCGTGGCAATTGTCATATTCTCCAAAATTTAATAGAAATGGCCATGAGACGTACCAGACAAGTAGACTTCAAAGTTTCAGTTACTACTGCTGTTTACTATCTGTTTGGTTTCTTAAAATGAACAATTCATCTTAAGTCAAAATACTAAGAGTCTGTCTGTTTCTCACACTACACTGTACTCAGGTCCCGCTCTAGGGCATGGTCTTTGGACTACTGTAGCTCCTTTTTGTCTCGTCCAACTATACTCACCATCAAACCCATCCATCTGTTTCAGAACACCACTGCACTGGTTGTCTTTGGCATTCCTCTGTGTTTTAAAGCACCTCTTCATTTCTCTTCAGGGGCTTTGTTTGTGTGTGTGTGTGTGTTTGTGTGTGTCTGTTTTCCTTTTCCTTTCCAGGTCAAGTTCAAGACTTTGGTCTATGCATACAAAGTGGCTTAAAGAAGAGTACAACTTCATGAAAAGAAAAAGTACATTGGCTTTTGTTTTTACTTTCAGTGTATTGAAGCAAACTTTTCCCCAAGATTGCAGAATCACTCACAGTGTCCAAAACTGTGTCAAAACCCATCCTTTTTTACATTTTTTTAATGAAATTTCTCAGCACGTAATTAAATTATTTTACATATATACGAATTTAAGCAACTTAATTTACATGGGGCATGGCGGCAATGCAGGTGAAGCTGGTACCTCACACCTGTTGAACTGCTTGGTGGATGTGGGTTTGACTCAAGCTCAGGTTATGCAGAGATTGCATGCTCTTTTGTGTCTGCACCCTACAGATGTTCATGTCCAAAGTAATGAATAACTTCCATTTCCTTCCTTACCTAGAAATACATGCGACTGGTCACTATGGCTCTGATTTGACTTGATGGAACTTCCATTAATTTAATTTATAAGCTGTTGTACTTTAGTTAAATAATAGTAAAGGACAACCTATCTACACTTTAATGATCACGTGAAGCTTTGTCTTTGCTTGTATACACTTTTGTGCCCTTGGAACAGTACAACACTTTGCAGAAAAGTCTGCTAAATGGATAAATGTAAATGTAGATGTGAATAGTTACATATGGTTGCAGTAACTAAAGTAACATGCATCAGTCGACCATCAAGCCTGACTGCTGGCTCTGAATTTATGGGCCCATACCACTAAACCACAAAGGCTAATTGGCCATAATAGCTATTTCTATGATCAACGCAGAGAATGTTTTAGAGTTATGATGAGTGACATTTGACAGGTGTGTAGAAAGAGGAGCAGCAAAAGCATCCATGTCAGTTATTCTTTTTTTACTGTGAACACATACAGACTACATGCTACATACTGTACAGTATATAGTAACTGACATCATTTTAAAAGCTAATTGTTGGCATAATACTTTAACAAAAAGATTCCCACTTGGGTTTCAAATAAACTGTGTAGTGTGTCCTTTGAAAACTTTTTAAAGACATGTTAAAATATTTGCATAACCTTTTTTGTAGGCTTTTTATAAGCATAGCTTTCATGTGATGTATTCTCTGGTGACAACTTAATAGTGATGTGTTTGAATGCGTTTAGTACCAGTTGGAAACTCTATTCCCAAAACTGAGGATCTTGCCTGAAAAGTTTATTTGGCACAGTGGAGTACATGTTGTAATGTCACATCGAACAAACATTTAAGTTCAGAATTTACAGTGAAACTGCAGTTTTAGCCTGTTACTCAGGGAGCTGAAATTCCTGATGGTCAACAAACACATAGTACACGAATAATACCTTTTACACTTTGCTGCATTATCCTTAAGGCTGCTACAATAAAAAAACTATCCTGTCTGAAGCTCCCCTGCAACTCGGTAAATGCGTAAAAAGACAGGCATGTGCATTTTGAGCAAGAAAAAGTGTTACCCGCCACAGGAGAAAGAGGTGATGCATGTTCTCAAAGTGGAAGCCAAGTAAGTAGGCAAGAGAACAACCCATGTTCTAACACCGGTATAAGCAGTAGGGTTATGTGCAGACAACTGGGGCTCAGATGGCAAAAGATGCACAAGGGTCCATTGTTGAGATGGTCAGAAAGGGTACTAACATGGATAGTGTTGCTGAAAGGGCAGGGACTTGAGACCCAGCTGTCTCTCCCCACTTCCACCTTCTTTGATTTCTACACAAAGTCTATGTATTGAGTGTATATTACAAGCCACTTTTTCGAAATGGAGAATGGAAAACGTGGGCAAAATGTGACACGCTCTTTGTATGGAGGCAATTATTCAACATAGAAAAAATGTGCACAAAGAATAAATATATACAATAATTAAAAATGACACTTCTGTTCAAAGAAAGGTACGTTTCAATGCGTTATGAAATATTAAATTAAGCATATTTGAAAATAAACACAACCAAAGCATTGCTCTACACACAGATATAAATCTAGAACAAACTGGTTCAAAATAATCACACAAGCCTTTCTGATCATTTTCTTAATTTTCAAAAGCTATTGGTTTGGTGAGAGGTATTTGCAAAATGTGTTGAAAAACATTTGCTTTGCTCAGCATCAGAAATCTTCCAGCTTAAATAACAAAGATGTTTAGGAGAATAGAAAGGAGGCTCTGTTTTCTTTAGCCCTGTGTCCCATCATTTTAGCTAATTTGGTCAACAATAAAATGGCTAATTAAAACATAACGTAACATAAAGTAGACAGATTGACTCTGGGGAACATTTTGTGGGCAGTTAATTATGCACAGCGATACTTTCAAACCCACTGTGCAAACGTGTGGCAGTAAAACGGTTATTGTACATCCTGCTCTTGCAGAGCCGCTATTCAGCAGAGCAGACTTCCAGATTCCTCAGAATCCTGACATTAAAAGGAAGACAAATTAGCCATTTTTTACCTGCAGCTGATGAGTTACAGCTGACCAAGACTTATTTCATATTTTCTGAAGAACAAAAGGAACAACAAGGGACTTGAACCTCTTTGTTTCTTTCTTTCCCATCAGACAAAATAAAAATGAAAATAAAAAATAACTGAAACGAAAATGTCAGCGTTGAATATGATTCCTCAGTTCACACCGTATGGTGGTATTGGCGATTCACATTAATGATCCTACAACACTCATGAGGAGTGGAAGATCATTCATGATGCAGGTTAGAGCAATAAAGCAGCCCGTCCAGTGATCGAACTGCAGACCCCTCAGAAAGAAAAATGGGCCAGTAATAGGACAAGTACTGCTTCTGCCAGAGCACTGGCATTTGGTCAATATACTATTGGCGTTCCAGTTAGGCTGAGGAACGAGCAGATTATTTTGTTGTTGCAGGTTAGTAAATGGATTGTTTGTTATGATGCCTACCATCCATCAGTAAACAGTATAAACATGGGCTATAGCTGTCCAGTGTAATCTCTCTCAGAAGACTTGCCACTATACTTTGGAATTAATCTTGCTGACTTACACAAATTGTCCTTCTTAGCTGTGTGTCTCTTTAATGGGAAGTGAATTTGCAATACTCAATTTCAGCAAGAGCATAGGCTGTATAGTACAATGAAATATTAATAATCTCACCGTAAGCAGCACTCATGTTGTTAGAACTGGTATCCTTTAAATAATTATACTTCATACATAATTTTATTTTGTCTGGTATTTTCCCTTGACTATTTAAAATTTAACAGCATTAAAACACATTAAAATGTATAGCAATTCATGAAATTACTCAACAGTTTTTCGTATTTTAGGATCTGGAGAGAGGCTGAAACTTACATGGCACTCCAGCCTCCAGCACTTGCAATTTTCTATTAATGAAAAACAGCTGCTCTTAATTGAAAAATCAAGGTGTTATATGAAGCAGCTTGTCAAAGCTTGAGAAAAACTGATATAGTGTTGGCTGGCAGTGCCTTGTTGGAATTTTGGACAGTTTGGTTGACAATTGTCATCCTCTTTGTCTCCATTGTTTTGTTTTTGGTTTAAATGGTCCGGGCCTCTGTTTTATGGTTGCCATTTGCGATGTACAAGTTACATAACTTTATATAGTCCTAAAACTTTTACATCATCTAAGAAGAGTACAGGAATGGGTGTAAATGCAAATTAAAAGGAGCAGAGGGCTGTAGTGTTTCTTTAAAACTTGAAGAAGACACAACATCAACATCAGTTTTATGTCCTGTCCCTTTGCCCTCTTCATGGGGTGGCCTCAATCCCACAACCAGGTCTATCTTACAACACTGTTACACAACTGTTGTTCTTTTAGTTTCAGACCCTACTTTTTTATGGACTCCACTCAAGGACAGATAATGAGATGATGTTCCTCCCTTAAAATTGTCAGAATACCATAATCCACCAAATGAAGTGTTTTTTGACCTGCATCTGATCAGATGGAGCACAAACAGGGTAACAAATATATGCCTCATCTTCACAGCTAAATGTGAGGTTCTAGGAATTGGGAATTTAAGGTCGGTACAACAATGAATCTCATGTTTTGTTGTCAGATCACTGCAGGGCAAACACTGGCATACAGTCAGTGGGGTACAGAGAATTGCTCGGCTGTGTGTCAGAAATACATCAGATTGTAGATGCATCCTGATATCCCGTTTAGACACACATTAACATCCATACAACTTGGCTGAATATAATCCATTCATGTCCGAAGTCTTTTCAGACTGTTACAAGCAGACACATCATGCTGCACTAACAAATTAAAATCCGATCTCTCAAACTCATGTACGGTGTAAATGTTCATGCACCGTAACTTTATGATTGTGCCCAGATAAGCCTTTACACAGCCCCGACTCCTGTATTGTATGTAAATATTTGTGTATCTTTTTTTTAAAAAAAGGAAGGTGATCAGGATTTGTCTATCCTGAGTTTTGTGCACCTACTCATGCAATGAACATCGGTGCACAAAGCGGAAAAAAATAAAGTTTACTTAAGAATCACACGTCTTCAGCTATGTCTCTTTCTCCTAATGTAATGGACAAATTGTATTTTCTCTGAGATGTACATCGCTTTGGAGAAAAGCCCTGCTAAATGAATTAATGTAAATGTAAATGTAAAATTACGCACTTTTGCTTGTTATTGAAGAAGCAGAATATAAAAACAGCATATATAATTTTTACTGAGTCACCACTTGAAACTTAACGGTTAACATTAATGAGAATGTAGTAGTAACATTGATGGATTGAGAGAGCAGATAGCAGTGGCTTTTTGTACATACCACTTAAATGAGGTTTATGTCTTAAAGATAAATATTCTGTGCTTTGGACTGTAGCGTAAATTTTTCAATTAGGGTGCAAAGTGGAATATAACAAAATATTGAACATGAGCAACTGCGAGAGCAAATGTTTGAGATCTTTCCACCAAAATAATTGCAATTTGAATAATATAATTTTGTATACTTGAGCCATTTTGGACTGCAGTTCTGTATTTACGTCATCATAGGGTTTACAAAAGTGCTTTGTTGCAATCCGCTGCACAGACCACCCACTCTGCAGAAATTTAAGTTTGCACTTTTGAATTATAAGAGCAGATGTATTCGGACAACACAAAAAAGAAACGGCCATGCATACGACTGGGCCTTCAGCCGTTTGTTGCCTGTGTGTTAAATGACGCTTTCAAAGCAGGGGAACGACTTGCCATTGACTGGCCGGCGCTGAGAAGGTCTCTGTCTGTGTTCCAAGGGTTAGTCTTCCACGATCCTGCACAGACACCAGGAGTTTAGGTATATTAATGACACTCTTTCGCCAGGGATCTGCTGGGCTTTCGGCAGGGTGAGGAATCGCCAGGGCCCGATGCAGATATGTTAAATAAAGACGAAGTGGCTGACATGTCACCGCTGATGAAATTTTTTCAGTGCTAAAGTTCAATGAAAGCGTTCCTTCAACATGACACATGCTGCTCAAGTTGTGGTATATCATAATTCCTGGAGTGGTCATGATATCTGCTCACATTCTGGCTAAAAATACATGGAATGCAAGGAGGAGGAATGAAAGTAGGTGTAGAGAGCAAACAGCAGCGTGTATAAAATAATGTTAATTGCTACTTTTTTTTCGATATTTTCATAAGAGGATTTGAGGGTTTTTTTTTTTAATTCAAAAGATGCACTTGAGTGTTAGACTGAGTTGTCATTCTCGTAATACTAAAGACTATTTCAGAGTAGCCATTAGGATGTAGGCATGAGTATCTTCTGCAGTATTTCATTTAGTTCTCTAGGACTGGACACTTTGCCCGGAAAATTCATATGTGAAAGCATATCGCAAATATAGGATTTCTCAATAGGGAAGGCCTTTCAGAGAATGTATATTCTCATATAACATCTTTCGACAAGAAATGCTTCAGAGGCAAAAGCTGGAATGGTACTTTTGAATCCAAGAGTAATCATCAGATCTAGTGTGTTGGCTAAACTGCTCTGGCTATAGTTCAAACTCAGAGAGCAAGCAAAAGGCTTCATTAAGCAGGCACCTCATTAATCTTTGTGCCACTTAACTAAAATCACTGGGAAAAAAAATATTAATGTAGATACTGTTGGGTTAACATGATTGATCTGTTAAATTACATTAATACAGCGCACTCTGCAGAGGTTGGCGATGTCATGTATCACAAAGGGATTATGATGTTTAATTTCTAGGGATAGGCATTTGCTTACAAGTTAAGTTAAATGGATGAAGGCGAAGAGTATGGCTCAGCCTTACACCATAAAAGAAAGTTAATATGTGATTTGTCTCAGCTTGTTAGATTTTTACTCTCCTCTCTCTCCTGTCAGCTCTCTTATTAACCCTTTGCAACGACAAGGAACGATGTCAGGAGAATGCCGCGGCCCAGCAAGAATGAAAAAATAATGCCTTTTAACTGCCACATAAAAGGAAGGAGACACTGCAGGCCATCCTAACTCCAGGGAGCCCACAGGGATTACAGGAGATCTAACTACTGCTCGTGCACACACTCACACACACACACACACACACACACACACACACACACACACACAGTTCACACACAGCCTGTAATCATTGTGGGAATTGTCAGTAAATAGGTACCATTCTCACACCGCACGCCTGTACCACACAAATCAGACCTCAAAGAAATAAAATACTGAATACATTTGGAACAAAAATGTGCTGCACCTCTCCTGCTAATTGAGTTGCTACTAAGAATGTTAGGGCTCTGGAGTATAATTTGTCAGAGCAAAACATTGAATGGTCCAATTTTCTACTTGCTGCAGGCTGCAAAGTTCCAGCAGTCTTTGATCAACCTTTTTAGGTCAGTATCACTTGCAAGAAATCCACGGCGCCAGAGAGAATATCATTTCCTATTATCATCTTTTTTGGAAAAAATAAAAATGTGTTTTTTTTTTTTTTTCCGGTTTTACATTGTTTGCATTGAAGCAAAAAAAAAAAAAAGAAAAGAAACACTCCCTGTTCTAAATCTCAAGCATGAAAAAGAAAAACAAAATTAAACAATTTGTTTATTTGTACTTCTCCATAGGTAATAAGTTAAAGATTTATAATAAAAACAGCAGGAACAACAATTATAAGTTTGGTTGCTCTTCCCTCACACTTGTTCAAGTTAAACTGAATTGAGACTTATTAAACAGACACTCCATACAAAGCATATCAAATTTTTTGTTACATTCAGAGTGCTGTCAAACACTGAAAAAAACTTAAAAGAGCATTTTCTGACAGCTTGCTTGTCAAGCAACTGTAAAATACCGCTGTTGTATTTCTTTCCTCCAAATCATTCCCAGCAATAAAGAATGACAAACCTTTTCTCTTTCAAATCTGTGAAAATGTTATACATAGTAAGTTCATATTCATGTTCTTTTTATCCTCAGAATATTAAAGACTCGATATAAATATTTCTGGAAATGTTAAATTCCAAACCCAAGACTTAAATATGCGTTCCTCTACGGCTGTGGAAATTTATTTCTGAAAGATGAAAACAGTTTGTTAATAAAATCAGTTTTTGAAAAGTACAAATTGGGACTTGATCCATCCAAATGTAAATGCTGCGCTCTAATAGAAAAAAAGACTCTCCACCCAAGTGTCCCATTTAGTATTTACCAGATCACAAGTACTCAGATATTTTATTGTTCTCAGGCTTCTGTCTCCGGTGAATATGTCTCCTGTCTTGACCTTGACAATGTTACCCAGTGTCTTTGCTTCTGTGGACAGTCAGAGTTGCTTCCACGTTGATTATCTCCTTTATCTCATTTATAATCTCAGAAAATGGTCTCAAGGTCACAGGGCTGGAAATTTAATTATGGAGGCGGTATATTAAGTGGCACATTTAAAAATGCTGAATCGAAGTAATTAATTTTTTGGACGGTAGTCCCAGAAGACCGGGCTCTTTCTCCCCCTTCCGCCTGCTCTCCCTCCACTCTGCTGTGTATGGACATCCATCAGACCCATTGTAGATGACAGCTGTCTTTTAGCTGTAAACAGCATCGTTATTCTTGTTTTACGATAGCTTTTTAAAACACTATACCATGCCCTCTGTTTTTAATACATAATATATGCCTGTCTGTCACCCTACGCCATACTTCACCTTTGTTGTAAAACACGTTCTGAGGTTTATACCAGTTCTGGCCTGTGAATTTAAATAACGCTCACCCTTTGCTTACATCTAATGTGAAAACACAGAGCGGACATTTGATACTGGTCCAGAAAAGGTAGCGCAGTTTAGCGCTTGAGCCCAATGACCCGAGTGCGGCACAGCAGTGGACATAATTAGCAAACGCCAGACATGCACTTGGCATTCGCTGTTGACTTTGTAACAGCTTTCAGCTGTTGAGCAAAAACGATTTCCCACTCACCATTTTCACCATCCTGCACTTTCCAAGCCTGTAATGTTTAATGAACTATTTGTCATTAAATTTGCCATAATTTGCCATCTTAATATTAGGCAAGATATGGTTCGTATATATTTAATAAAGATATGGAAATGGCATCGTTGACTTAAAGCATCGCTCTCATGTACACTTATTAAAAAGCTATCTGGATTTATTTCTCCAAAAAAAATAAAGCATTTTGAGGTTAAAATGCACTGAGGGATTTCATGCAGATTCACATCTGGATTTGCAGGAACAGCTGTCTACTCAGTTCATTAGAATACTGTATCATTTATTTTCCTGTAATTACAGTTAACATAATTAATACATTACAACATATGCATACATTTAAAAAAGAAAAACACAACATACACATACATTAAATATTTTAAAAAAGACTAAATTCTACACTTACAAAAAAGAACATAAAATGGGCATAAAAGAATTATTTGAATTTCTGAACTCTTAATCAAAAAAAATAAAATAGTTATTTTTTATTTTAATTGATTTCGCCTTTAATAGCAGTGCAAATGTCTCAAATTTTCTTACGATATTGCTTCATGTCATAGGGATAATATTTTACATATATCTTATCAGCAAAAAATGAGGTCAAAACAATGATAGTATGGTACAGACTATTTTGTTGGCTTCCCAAGCTGCAATTCAAAGAAGCACAGATATATATGGCTCTCCACAAAAAAAAAAAAAAAAAAAAAAAAATATTTATTACTTGATGCCACAAAAGAGCCTGAAACATCCAAAATTTAGCTACATTTTTTGGTCTGGTTATTATCCAAAACAAAAACATTGGTATGTTGACAATGTACTTCTGTCTGCGTGCAGAAATTTTCCAGTTACTGTAAATAATTTAACAATTCCCGTTCAGTACCGGCAATTGCAGGTATAGCAATTGCATACTTCATTTCTGAACACGGTCAAGCAAAAAAGTTTCTGCTGCTTCCTTCAATGTTCTGCGACACTCTTCGCTCCGAGTGAAGTCTGACTTCCTCAAGTCGCTGTATAATGAAAGCTCATCACCGCAGTGTTAAACAGCGCTGCTAACAGCACTGCGCTTAAGTCCCGTCTTGCAGGAAAATCTGTTGCAAATTGGAATCCTTCCGCTTGGGTACGATCATGCAAACAATCACACAGAATTTATTTAACCTTCAGCCGGCTGCTCAGCCAGCCTGAAATTGTTGATAGCCCATCAGCGATGATCAAGATCGAGGGGCTAAATAAAGGGGCCCATTTTTACGACAGAGCCATTGAGCTGGTAACAGGACTTGAAAGGTTGTGTCCGCTGAGCTAGCATGGTCAAGGAGCTCAGCTGCGGGAGGGAAATAAAACTGTTAAGTCACGGCTGCCCTCCCATCACTCACGGAGGTAATGATCTTTGACTTCGGCTGGGTTATATGTCAGCAAATATTCGTCTGTCAGAAGGCCTCAGCGGAAGACTACAGCCCTGCATTGTTATCAGAGAAAGCGCCTCTGATGCATAGAGCTCGCACACCAGCCATATAAATAATTTTCACAGCCTTCAGCAGGAATACTGAATTTTAATAGTGAGGACTTTTAACACGGCTCCCAGAAGACTGTTTTGTTATTCGCCCATACTGGTGTCCGGCCTCGTATTTCATTTTGCAAAACACAAATTGCGCTACTGCATGTGTACATCTCGCACAGCTGTATAATTTGGGATAATTGGGAAGAAGTTTTTCTCGCACATCAAACATATATCCTATTAATATTTTCAGCGGGGACTGAAAAGTATACAGAAAAGCATAAATTATTTAAATATGCCTTCAGGTGACAGCTGTTTTAAGGTTGAATACAAAGTGCACCTTCAAGGGTGTGGCGTTGAGTGTCGTACTGAAAAGCGAAACTCAAGAAAATTCTAAACATATATTCAAGCAAACATTTTTCATAATTGTTCAGTTTCTTTAAGACATTTCACATTATTTCCAAATAAACATGCACAGTAACGAGGACAGCAACGTACAACAGAAGCAACAGAGTTTTACCACTGGTTTCTAGTAAACTTTTGCTTGACCATTCCGTGGAAATATAGAGAAACGTAGAATATGTGGAAGCACACAACAGCATTTTTTAGACTTTATTGGCAGTCCGACAGAGATAACGGTGCAGATGATAGGGATTTAATAGGGCAAAAAATAAAGAAATTAGGTGATGCAGAGTTGGGGGCGCAGTGGTGCAGTGGGCCGGACTGGGTTCTGCTCTCTGGTGGGTCTGGGGTTCGAGTCCCGCTTTGGGTGCCTTGTGACAGACTGGCGTCCCGTCCTGGATGAGTTCCCTCCCCCTCAAGCCTTGTGCCCTGTGTTGCCGGGTGAGGCTCCAGCTCCCCGTGACCCTGTATGGGACAAGCGGTTCAGAGGGTGTGTGTGATGCAGAGAGTACTGCTTGTTACTTCTCGACTTGAATGAGTTTTCTTACTTTTCTAGCAGTGGGACGGAAGGGTAGCAGTGGCATGGGGGACTGGCACAGGTTATTGTCGCTGTTGCCGCTATTACTTTCAGTGATTAAGAGCAAATGTTTTAAAAGAACCACATGAAGCTAGAGCATCATGTGTTTCCTATCAGCAAAATGTGTAAATCTGCGCTCAAACTAGAAATCCATCCATATCTTACAGACAAAATCCTACATCCCAAAATTCCTGAACCAAAGAATTCTAAGTTTCATTTAATTATTTTCCAGTATGATAATGAACTAATTCGCTATGCACATTCAATTCTCAAAGGCATTCCAGTACTAATTGTTCTCATTGACTCGACTAATTATTTGTTTGCAGATTTAATTATTTGTAGGTTTCAAAAGTGTGCTTAAAATGAGCGGAAAAATTAATAATGGCAACTTATGAACAATTCAAGCTCTTTTTGCAGAGCCAGTGTGGCGACGTGAAAAAATGGCATGAATTATGACACATTTGGCTCTGCACACATGTACACAGTCTCTTCACCACTGCTTTTTATTTTTTTAAAAATTACAACTGGAGAAAAAACGTAGAGTCACTCAGATATAATTATTACTAAGTACAACAGTTTGACCAGAACAATTTTTTTCATTTAATTTCATTTAAAATCAGGCGGTCAGTAAGTATTCTGCTGCATTCCTAAGTACATCTTAGGCACCAGTGAAAAACGTCGGTTTCCAGGAGCTTTCTAGAACCTTCCAGAAGGAATCCGTGTTCAGTTAATGCTGTTATTTGGAGAGTCTCCTTATTTAATTCAATTTGGAATGTCTTTGAGTAAAGCACAATAGAAGAATTGTTCTTTGAGGTTGTAATTATCACAGCTGCAGACACTCTTGAGTTTGGGAACATCAAAGAGGCCCAAGAATGAAAATGCTGGTCAATCATATATTAATCTAGAGCCTTCAGCTCAACATCACTTACCCAACAAGAGTTACTTTTTACTTGTCAAGTGAGGCACAGAAGATATTGCCGTCTGTGTTCACTGCTTTGATGTTTGCCTTTAGGTGAAACACTTAAACATCAGCTCATCAACTTGGGCACAGAGCCAAGCAAACATCAGCATCAGTAATGAGCAAATGGGGCTTTCAGTCAATTAAACATAAAATGCTTAAAATTGCTCGCCAACTTAATATGGCTCGACGTGCAATGTGTATCACCCGAAATTTCTATGCCATTTCCTTAAGTTCAGTCTGCCGAATGTGTTTCAGGCCATTGTCTCCTTAAGAGAAGTTACTGAGCGTCGGTTACATTTTATACACATCTGTTTGATACATATTTGTGAACACACAATTATGCACAAAGTCAGATTCGAATTAAAGGAATATAGTTCATGTATTTTAGGCAATATTCGGGAGTAAATTGTCTTTCTTCATTAATACACAGTACAGTCAGCAGGGGAAAGAATAAATTCAGTGCTCAGCTAAACTGTTCTGCTCTGCATTTTTTTCTTTTTCCTGGCATGAAATATTATCTCTTGGTCATGCAAACACCACTGTGACACCCAGCACTAACAAAGAAATTAATCATAATTGCCACGTGGCTTGAATTCAAAATACAGTGACTCAAAAACGAATAGTGACCGGTTACAGATGGGCCGGTAATGCTGAACTACTACATTTTCCTGACCTTTGAACGGTGACCATATTTAAACCACAATATACAGACTAGATTTGGATGGAGCTGGAAGAATATGCTCAAGCCTGAAGACTTTGTGGGAACAGCAGAAAATGGGAAAATTACATATCAAGCCTGTTGTCCTTGTGGACACTTCTGTATCCTGGAATTTTAAAATGGTCTGTCAATGTTTTCCTCAAACATTGTCTTTTTTAACTTCCTTGCTTATTTTTAAAGAAATTATTTCCTTATTCCTAACAAATTCACTCTGTGGTGAAAAATTATTAATTACTGATTAATAACATTTATTGTTAATGTTTGCAAATACTAAATCAGCCAGGCTCATAGCAACAGCTAAAGACATGAACCTGGTCATGCATACATTACGCAATATTTATAACAAAGCTAATAAGTGCTACCTTGCTATCAAACATAATATATATTATGTATTAGCTAAGAAAAAAAAAAGACTTTGGTTTGTGTCTTACAGCACCACTAGTATTAAAGTGGAGTTCAGACCAAACCTCTCACCCAAACCACAATTATACATGGGTCAAAAGTCAAAAGAGGGCAGATCTATGTCTTCATTTCATTCATTTATAAAACGTTCAATCAGAAAAATTCAAAAAGGAACAGATTTTACATTTCGCTGTGCATCACAACAATGACCTCAGTCCAATTTTTAAAAGTGAAATTTGCCAGACATATCCTTTCCTGCCACAAGCATGGTATTTGAGAGTGGACCAGACGAACACGGAGAAACATTATCCCTAGCTGGTCTGAAGATACAATAAGAAGAAAAACTTGCAAAAACCGTCAGTGACGTGGAAATTATTTGCCAAGAAAACCTAACCCTAACCTTCACCTTTCTTACAGAAGTTTTTAATATTTAAAGTTATTTACTGAGTTGATATTTTTCTCCAAGGCGGCTTGCAGTGATGAGCTAATTACAGTGATTTACCCATTCATATGGCTGTCAGTTCAAGGTGATCATCTGGCTCAAGGGCACTCTAGTAGGAGCCGGGATTCAACCTTGTGTCCTTTGACCTCAAGGTCACAATGCGAATCACATACGACCTGCGCTACAGTAGCTGTCACAGCTAACTTCAAGCAGTTGAGACTTCTGCATAACCATTTTTCAGTCTCCTTCTTAACAGCATTATGCACATTTGCACCATCGTCTTCCAGCAAACATACATTCAAATACATTGATTTATGCTGACGGCCTTGTCCCTGCAGACAATTTTTTCAAAATAAGGCCGAAAAGTTTAAGCCTATGTTTTCCATACATTAAACATTTTCATTAAATGACAAGAAAAAAATGCAAAGTTTTACATCTAACATTTCATAATTCATATTAATGGTCCTCATTTGTAGTTCACAAAGGCTGGTACAGTAAGCAGGTTTGCAGGATTTAAAATGATAAAAATTCAATTTAATAATGTACTTTGAAAAAAACATCCAGATCCCTGATAACATTAGTGTTACCATATAAAGCCCTATTAATCAGAATCAGAACGGGCTTTTTTGCCAAGTATGTTCACGCATACAAGGAATTTGTCTTGGTGCCGTGGAAGTTTCTGTCACCAAGACAAATTCCTTGTATGCGTGAACATACTTGGCAATAAAGCTCGTTCTGATTCTGATTCTCATTCTTTTAATATTAAGATTGGATGCAGTACATATCTTGAAGATACTATCTTAACATTAACTAAAGAAAATAGTTCACAGACCAACATTTTAAGATATTTTTGATGTATGTAACAAACGTATTGTTTTTAAAAACTGTTATCCACATACAAATGAACTTTATTCACGGTTTATGTACTATTCACTGAACATTGTTCTCAAGCCTTGTCGTCCGAGCCCATGGTTATAATAAACCAATTATTTCATGCAATACTCAGCCACGTTCTTTTATCTTTTTAAAAAGTTTAACTCATATGTTTCCTTCTTAACGGTGTACGTGTTATCATTTTATCCGTTATGTAACACTCTTGTAGACATTTTGACAATTATCGTTTGAAAAACTAAAACTACCGATTTTTTTGCCCAGAGTGCTTCGCTCACTTCTTCTGAAGAAAAGGAAATGTGTTTGCTTAATAGCTTTCTTGTTAAGATCTCATAAATAAAGCACCCGCTTCATCTTTTTGTCTGCCAGATGATAATACCAGTAATTTTCAGTGGAGAATCATTCTTGACTTGGAGGTATTTTCTGTGAAAAACATTTTAATACTGTATCTGGGGAAAAAAACCGTGATAACCTTTCCTCAATTTCCAGCTAAGTTGGGGCTCAGCGTATAGATATTATTGACTCATTGTTGCCTCCGGCTGCCCAGTTCACACAGAAAGCTGAGGAAGCTTTTCAATTATTGTCGCATAATAGTTTGTATCCTGCCATAAACCTCTGTGAATCTTCCTCAGCGGAAAGAGACTGGGCTAGCAGGTAGAGGATTTGATGTCAAACAAAACAAGTGTGCAGCCATTATGAATAAATCACACACCATCTCAACAGTTCCAGTATTTTCCTCATGACTTTTTTCCCCACTTTTAGCAAGCACCTTTAATTGTCTTTGTTTATTCCCATTGCATGTTTCGTCAGTGTTTGTCTGTATTCATATTCTCTTGATATTTGCCACATCCATCACATATAAATAAAAAAAGAGCTTTTTCCTCGTTTTTTTTTTTTTTGAAGCAAGAACAAAATGCTTCCCTATTTAACAATCGTAAGTAACGTTTTCAGCGTGGTCTCGGTCTGTTAATGAAAAATGCTCAAATCTGTCTTCAAGACATGCAGGTACAAGTGTTTCTTTTTTGGTACATGTATTGCATAAATGGCTATGCCAGGCTTCAAAACAAAACACTGGACCTGATCACACTACAATACTATCAGAGGCCCTTTGCAAACACAGCTATGACAGGAAAGGAAATGTTCAATAAACCAATTTCCCTGGCTTATCTTTTACTTAACAAGGCGCACTGGTCCGAGAGTAAATAGTAGTGTGTTAATTAGTAATTATACCCTATAATCCAAAGTAAACAGCAGACAGTTATTAGGCAGCATTACAGAGAATTGTGCTGTGTACTTACTGGGGATGAACGGCAGCTGTTGTCAAACCATGCATGACATTTTTATTATGGAGGCAGTAACTTCAGTTCCCAGCCTTGCAATACGTACGAATTGAATTACTTCGTCCGGACATATAAATTATTAAGTTAACAGTGAAACATGGAAATGGAAACTCTAGAATCAAGTAGAGGAGATGGGATTCGAACGAGCGAACCTCCTTCGGGTTATATGGTATTGTCCTTAGGTGTGGTGTGACCTGCAAAGAAAAAATACAGTAGGTTACATACATGCCATATCATTCCTCCAGATGACCTAATCGCTTGAGTTGTATGACCAATTTTATGAATCCGTTAAAAGAATCAATTTCAGCCCATGGTTTTTGTACTACCCCTTTTCTCTTGCAAGTCGTACTTGTGTCACCTGGTTTTAACATGGTAATATTTGCTAGTTGTGCCTTCTCTAATTTGCATGAACAAACAATCACTGTTTTTCCACTCAGGAAGAACAACGACAGAAGTTTAAAGGTTGCAGGAAACAGAGCACATTGTACTTCCGTTTGTTTTCGAACATTGCTGCAAATTGCAGCGTATTTTAACGTGGACACCGGACAACTTTGAATAGCGGGAAAGAGGATAGGAAGAAATTTGCATTTCAAAAGGTTTTTGTGACACAACGAAAGCGAACCTGTGTACCTCGGGTGTGTTGATCACAGTGCTGTGTCACCAAGGACAGAGGAGAGTAACACCAGATTCCATCTGGCTGCATGTCCCTTTCCTGGGTCTCTGTCACACTGCAGCTCTCAGAGGGGATGCATTCCTTTTCAGTCTTTCTGCTCTGACATCAATGAAAATAATATAAACAGCTTTCCTGTGATATTCAGAAGTGAAAAGTTTTTTATGCAACGGCTAGATGCAATTTGACACTTCTGAAATATGCATTATGCCAGTGTAAGAACGATTTTAAACATTTAAATATTAATGTTGATCATACAAATACTTCTGAAAGGGTTCATTATTTTCCCCCATTAAATTCTCACAAAGACGGAGCGGAGGCCGAATTCTGGCTACTCTGCCATTTTCACAACAGTCTTTGAACACACACCAGAGGCAATGTTTAGAGCAGGATAAAATTATCACGAAATAGGCAAAACAATTATACCTCACTAATTTAACATTAGCAGTTCCTTTAAACATGGAAGAGCTGATGCAAGGTAGATAATCTGTGGACCGGTTGAGTTCCAGTCTACATTTCACATTTAAAGCAGTTCAGTTCTTTTGTGGCCCTTGTTTCTGCCTCGGAAGATGGCCTTTCTCTAATTACGGCACTGTTGGAGGCTATGAGCTTTCTGCATTACGCCAAGGTGTATGCTAAGTGAGACTATTGCACAGGCAAGGCATTTGCAATGCATGAAGCCCTCGCTCTGCAAAAAACATATCTGTCTCATTTATAATTACAACATTGCAGCTGTACAGTCGGAAAAAAATTTCGTGTTAAAAGCCCGTAATTAGTTCAATGTTGCTGAAATAAGGAAAGTAAGTAAAGAAACAATTTCCAAGGAAAAAACAATGCACAAAGTACTTTGATTACAAATTACAAGAAGCGAAACAACATTTACAGTTTATTCTCATTTATATTGTCAGAACAGAAGAACAGGGAAAAGTAACACTATACTTCTTTTAAGAAATGCTGTGTTCTCTAAATGTAATGTGTACATGTGGTTATTTCACTTCTTAGCATCACACAGAAAAGAAAAGAAATTTCATTTAAAATTCCAACTATGATGTCCAAAATTGCCAGTAATGCAAAGTAGTTAATGTGGAGTATCTTGAATAATCTTATGTCTAGAGTTCTCTATATTTAATTTCATGAATATTTCATCTTAAAATATTCCGCAGAGATGAGTGCAGGGATCGGCTGTCAGATATTTTATGGTTCTCATGAAGATGCTTCTAATATGCCAAAATGACACAAGTCCAATATGGCAGAAGTTATGATTTCTTCGGCACAACTGAGATCGCGGCTCCAAGGGTCGTATCTTCCTGCCAAGCGGTGCGACGTGTCGATTTTTAATGCACTACAGCGCCACCATGTGGCCAGACTCTATAATACTCAGTTTGAAGCATATATACTGTACATACATACATATATAGTATATATACACATAGATTTTTTTCATTTACGTTGTCATTATATTTCATTTACATTTATATATATGTGCATACAGACGTTACAAAAATAAAGTAAAGATTGAAATTTGCAATAAGAGCAGGGATTTCGCTGATTCCCGAGGAAGGCCTTCGGTTCACCTACTCGTAAGGCAATAATATTAATAAGTGTTCACACCAGAAACAGCTCGCAACTTTGCTGGACGAAGTAAAAGAGAAGAAGAAAGCCAAATAAGTACCTGTGTTATGACACATTTTACAGTGTAAGTGTATCGCATGTCCCAATTTTTAGATCTCTTAATTAATTCATTTTGACAGAGCAATTAAATCAAGAAGCTGGTCCCATTTCCTACGTGTTTCTGCAATTTATCATCGTTTGCTTCTTCACATTCCCCCCCATTAATAAATAAAGCTGTAAAGAGAGATAAATAATTTAAACGAATGCAATTACTTCAAACTGAATTCACAGATAAATTCTAATAGTTTGGTTTATGTTCAGCGCACAGTCATTCACTCACTGTGTCAAAATAATTAAATCCAGTTTTCAGTTTTTATAAAATTAATATTTACAGAGAAGCTTCTTCTACTTGTATTCTAAATAAACAGAGAAAGAAATCTTGGCACCTCAGATCGATTTTTAAGAGTTTTATCCGCTATTAAAGCCAAAATATATTATGCCGAAGCATTTTTGTAAGAAGCTTATTACATATTTCCGGCAAAACTGATTTATCAACCGTTTTGCGCACGTGAATATGCTTATTCTAGCAAACTGTGGGCGGCAAGGACATTTTTCAGAGCTTGCTTTACTGGTACGGGCCCGCGTCCTGCCAGCGCAGCAGCGGGCTCTTTTTCTCACCTAGGAACTCTTCATTCATTCATTCATTCATTCATTCGTTCGTTCGTTCGTTCGTTCATTCATTTGTTCATTCGTTCATTATTACCTTTTCCCTCGCGAGGAATAAACGTGACAACAGTTCGCTGCCAGTCTCGTCACGTGCGCTAAAATCACTTCTCCTTACTTGCAGTGGCGACTTTCTGGTACCGCTGAGAGTTTTAAGGCGCAGTTACTCTGTAGTCCGAAGGCACATTTGATTTGTGCGTGTCACCAACCAAGAAGTAGTGCTACTTCCATATGTATCGAAAAGTACTGGGTTTTCAGCTTTTACTCTATCTTTTCTTCATTCCATATTTCTGTATTCATGCAAAGGATTTTAAAAATAAAACATTTGTTACAAGCTGTGATTATTATTTCAGTGTAATTCTTTTTTAAAAGAATCTTGCACGTTTTTTTTATTTGAATTGGAACTCCAAGTCAAATACGCATTGATGTAGAAAAACGATCAATCTGAAAATAAAGATGAAAATTAATGCTCAATTTCACACAAAACACATTTTATGCTCCAGCTGGGATGTAATGCTTCCTTTCTTGGATTAATGTAAAAATTACAGATCTCATTTTCAGCCACTTCATTTGTAACCCTACTGATCACATTTCACTCACTGAAATGTTGATGATGCTGCATGCAATCGTTTTTCCTCCATGTGATGACAAATTCTTCATTTAGTTATTTGCCGCCATCTAGTGGACAACACTAACATTTCTATATCGCTATTCCTCTTTTAATTCTGTAATACTGTTTCCTGTCGTGAAATCTACTGAATATGGGAACTGTGTTCCCTTCATTTCTTTAAATAAATAAATAAATAAATAAATAAATAAATAAATAAATTTTTGTCGTTGTTGTTGTTGCTGCTGTGAGTAACAGTGACAGAGAGAGTGTGTTCCACTGATGTATGGATGCGTGACCCGTTGTTAGTGTACCAAGCAGTGTAAGTCACCTTGGTGAATAAGGTGTGTGGGCTCATAACACTACATAGTATCCATTGGAAGTCGCTTTGGAGAAAATGGATGGATGGATGGATGGATGGATGGATAATAATAATAATAATGATCCAAAGATGTAAATGAAATAGCATGTCAGCATCTAAAAAACACACATAACTAAAAAGAAACCACCAATCAAACCCAGCTCAGCCACAGTCTACAAATCCCTCCATCAACTTGCTAAGGATTTTCTCAAACTGCCCCAATCCTTGGAAATGCTTATAAAAACTCTCTTTACTGCCCTAACTTGCCGGCTGGCTTTCACTTGCCATAAACTCCCATGATGCCATTGATATCTGGATGAAAGTTACACACCTCTCTATTGTCGACATTATTGTTGTTGCAATTTGTGTCAACACGTCCAGATGTACTGTATATCTACATAATGCAAAGGTGTGGTGTAATGACTCTTAAAACCACAGTTCTTGGAAGTCTAATGATATTTGAATAATATCAGTTTGAATCATTTGAATGCATTGCCAGGCCACCAGTTCAGCTAACATACAAGTAAAGTAACTTAACACTGAAACAAACTCTTCTGTATCAAACCAGAATCAAATACTATTAGACATTGTATAACTCCACTTCATATCTGTGGCTGTTCTGAAGGTAAGGGGTGGATGTATCCCATATTGTACACACAAACACACACACACACACACAATACACACACATTGACTGAAACCGCTTGTCTCAAGCGGGGTCGTGGTGAACTGGAGTCTAACCCGGCAACACAGGGCATAAGGCTGGAGGGGGAGGGGATACACCCAGGACAGGATGCCAGTCCATCACAAGGCACACCAAGCAAGACTTGAACCCCAGACCCACTGGAGAGCAGGACCCAGTCAAACCCGCTGCGACACCACGCACCCCCATCCTGTATTGCTTGATATTATATTATAGTTAATATAGTTTCTTGTTTCCATCACATTGTTTGTGGGCAGCTAGTAGCGTAGTGACTAGAGCTGTTGCTTTTGAACCCCAAGGCCTCAGGTTTGAATCTCATCTGCACCTGTCGGACCCTTGAATAACTGATCTGGTAAAATTACCCAGCTGTATAAAGAGGTACATAATTTTAAGTTTCTTTGGAGAGAAGTGTCAGGTAAGTGAATGAATGTAAATGTACCCTGAAATTAACCACTTGTATAAAAGGGTAAATAGCTGTAACATAGATTATAAACTGAAAAAAAGTGTCAGATAAATGTGTATGAGGGAGAGGGATTGGGAGTGTATAACATGAAATGCAAAACAGCGATATTTTGCTGAACTGGCATTTTTATATCAGTGTCCTCATACACCTGGGACACAGCGAGGCCCAACACTGGGAAACACACACATCAGCTTGTGGCACAGTTACACACCAGAGCATGCACACACTGGGCTATAATTTCTTCTATGTCACTCCAGAGGAGAAAAGGAGGACAAGCTTGCAGTGGCTGTATATGGATTCTCCATTCTGAAATATTTGGTTTATTAAAGATAAAGTGGTAAATGAGCCCTTTAAATCCACAGATATGAATAATCCACAGAGAAGGAAGTGCAGACAGAGCTACAACTGTTGGCCTTAGCCAGTCTTCAGCCTCCTAAGGCACTTAGATTTCAGCATGAAAGATCTGCCCCCAGTAGATTCACTGCTGCAAGCTGTTGGAAGCCAAATCTTCCCAACTGTCTCAAGCCAAAGACCACAGAGGGGCTGCTAGACAACAAAGGCAATGGCATGGACTCAGTCCAGGAGCAGCCTGTGCGGGAGCACGGGCAGCAGGACTGGGTCTTACATATCAAAGCACCAGAGAACAAGGTGGACATGAAAGCTGCCAAGACCAACAAGACAATTGTCAGCCATACAGGTTATTCATATTAATGTTCACCTGAGAAAAATGGGGCGGTCTGAATGGCCCCTGTCGGATCGATTGAGGAAGCCTCCACGTTCTTCTCAGCTGCTTCTGAGGAGGTTCTGCTCGTGGTAACTGAACCGGTAACTGAGTTTTTCATTTGATGGGTACTGAAGGTGGTGAGAAACACATTACTCGACAGCGACACCACGGGTATCTTTTTTTTTGAAAGCTTTCCGCCAACAAGGAGCCAAGTTGTTAAAGTACCTCTGTGGAGCGCTGCAGCAAACACAACCCTGGACAGGCTTTCATCGTTAAACTCCCACCGAGCAAGGGCCTGCTGTACGAATGTTTCGTGAGAAGGTCTGGGGGCTTGTTTTACAGAGCTCCCTCAAACATGCAACCCCCCAGGTCATTTGGAAGACCTGTAGACGCTACTTGATTAATGGAGAAGACGGATAATGGGTGCCCTCAACATCCTTGAGTAGCACTGGAGCACCATCTGTTTCCCTTGCTGGTGTTCTTTACTCTGACAGCTGCGTCCAAAAGCTTGTTTGGCAAGCTGTATTTATCTCCTAATTACAATGAGACTTAACCAAGCTCCTGTGATGTGGTGAGCTGCATGGGGCTTGCTCTGGTAACTCCCTGGGGTGCCTTGTGTATGTATGAGTGTGTATATATATAGATATATGTGTGTGTGTGCGTGTCTGTGGGTGTATATATACATACACATACACACATGTATGTGTGTATGTATATATAAACACACACACACACACATATATACACATGCACATATATACATACTGTATATATGTATTTATGTATACCCTCTCATGTATACCCACCCTCTCATTTAAAACTGTTCTTAATGTTAATATAGAAATATTAGTAATATACATTATTGCAATGAGAAGACACCTTTGTTGTTACTGGACTTGATTTCCCATTCATTATCATTCAACATGATACCATGATGCAGTATTCTAAAAATATTCTGGAATGTGTTTGTGATCGATGACAAGATGACCAATGTTGCATATATATATATATGGGATAAATCAGTCAACACAGGGCATGGAACAGGAGTTTGTGGAGACAATGTTACTTAAGTTGGTTTTATTTTAATGTAGCTTGAGGTTGATGAAAATGTTTAGTTTTATAGTGTATCTTCAATTTATCTTGGCTATATCTGAGACCTTTACAGAACCTACACAGTAAAAAAATTAAAGTATCTCTCTATTTTGATGCCTCGAGATTTTATGGACAATAGGGGATTGGTGGTTGATGAAAATGGGATGAATAAATAAAAGTTTCACTGTGAATTTTTAATTCCTTATAATTTTTTTCTCCACAGAACCTAGCTGGTGAATACGTTGACGGATGTCTGCATTATTATGACGCTTTTACTGATTTTGACATAGTGGTTGGATTTACGAACAAACTGGAGTTACAAACAGACACACGGGGACACACCCCCGCAAGCATTCTTACGATTTCTGCCTTTAATTCAATATTAACTAAATCGAAAACTGCATATTTCGTGTCAGTGACCTCCAATATATGTAACTTACATAGTTTCCCGCACGGACAATTCATACTATCGACGATTAAACCTCATATATTGTTCTCGCTGTTCCTCCTATAGGTGTGGAAGACACGTTCCGCGAAGCAGTAAAGCCTCGAAGCATCGTACGGCGTGTCTGTAGTTTGTCCCTCTTTGTGCTCCGTAGCAAAGTCGTGGTTCCTGTGTGAGAGGACAAGGCCTGCAGGACTGATACTCTGAGGATACGTGTTGTGTGTGTTTTTTTTTTCGCTAAACAGCCGCTAATTTTAACCGTAGAAAAACTATAATGGCTTACCAACTTTACAGAAACACCACGCTGGGAAATAGTCTGCAGGAAAGTCTGGACGAGCTTATTCAGGTGACGAGCTAGCTGGTAATGTGTGTGCAGTTGTCGTTGAGTTCGTTAGCAAAAATCATCATGTTGTGCTGTTTTCTTATTTTATTATTGCTCAAGACACACTGATTGCTGTGTCACAAATGTGGAGGAGATGTAACTGTTAAAGTAGTTTGTATTTCTGTTACTGACGTGCATCCGTACGTATGATTATTAATCAAGTAGTCTGATTCGCTAGCGATTCTTAAGACTTTTAAGTTTGAATTATGGGATATCATATGTGGGTGTAGCTCCACTGTGACTTTCCACAACACAGTGTGTATAAATAAGTGCTTGCAGTGTGCATGAGCAACATCTGCCCTGCTTAAGTTGTCATAATAATGGTTAGATCCTCATTGTAACTAGCTCTGCATAATCCGAATTCCTTCTTAATTTTCTACTTGTTCTGCCTTGGATGGTATAATCCACATCTCACCCTTTAACTCTACAGTTTGTTTTAAGCATCTAAGGCCTCAGCAACCAGGGAGGAAACATTTTAGGTTTTCTTTTTCACCCCCTGATTAGAGTAAGAATGTCTGTCAGTTTTTAATATTTTGCCACTAAGGATAAATCTGTGTTTTTGGCTGTTGGTTTTGTCCTGCAGACTCAGCAGATCACCCCTCAGTTGGCTCTCCAAGTCCTCCTCCAGTTTGATAAAGCCATCAACACCGCCCTGGCCAACAGGGTGCGCAACAGGGTCAACTTCCGGGTGAGTATTGAGCACCCAGGGGTTGTAGATGCTAACCTTTAGTTACCTGACAACTTTGTTCAAGACAGCTTGTTTCACAATGGTCTACCAATTTATATAACTTGGTATTTGTACTGTAAAAATTCATTGTAAGTACATTTATTAACAGTACTGTAGCATGAGTGATTTAAAAAAAAAAAAATGTATCTTAAGATTGTAAGGAATTGGCTCTAACCACTACTCTCCATGCTAGAGATCTTTCATCTCGTTGAGATCTTGGGCTGAGACACCCAGCATTTATTTAGTGTTTTCTGTCCCCATGTAACACTGAGTTACAGGTTTTGATGCAGAATTTTGTTTTATTGTTGTTCTGCTAGTACACCATTAGAGGTCAGCTATGTTCCATATATACACTTGTTTTCATAAATGATGTGGTGCTTTGACTTTTTGCAAAGATTTTTTTTTTTCCTTTCTTATCTGGTACCAGTGATTTGTTTAGTGTAGAGTTTAATAAATTAAAAATGTTGACATGTGTTTTTACCTGGTCCTGCAAGTTGGGTTTTTCATTGAACATTTCTACCTCTCAGGGATCACTGAACACATACAGATTTTGTGACAACGTTTGGACGTTTGTGCTGAATGATGTGGAATTCAGAGAAGTTACTGACTTGGTTAAAGTGGACAAAGTAAAGATTGTTGCCTGCGATGGGAAGAGTAAGGAATTTTTTGGCCAAATATTGAAATTTTGAAGTGTATATGGTGATGTACATGTTAAAACAGCTCAAACTGCACAGTCTCTTATTTCTTATGTTTTTATTAATGTAGTGCTCATTTCCACTGCTTAGACTGGAGAGAGAATCATAACATGGTGTGGAAACTAATGCATTAAATGTGAAGATTTGAAATGCTTTTTTTTTTTACCCCCAGATACTGGTTCCAATGCTACAGAGTGAAAGGCTGAGACAAGTGGTACATGACTGAAAAACCAGGCTTGTCAGAAAGACCAACTGATTGGACTGTATATATTTATAATTTATTGCAGTGATTTCTGTATATAAGTCAAACAAAATGAGAAGCAAATGGAGGGATTTGTTTAGACCCATGAAAGCGTCAAAACTTTTTTAAAAAAGTTTCAATGCCCAGTTACTTTCAGTTAGTCATTTTTGATCTCTTTATTACATTTTTATTTAAATATACATTTGGTATTATTTTATGATGCATAAATGCAATAAATGTACATTGTAAAATGTGTGTGGGTTACTTTTTTGGTTCAATGTGATGTCAGTTTTGTGCCCCTAGCTCTGTGAAGATCTGTTGGTCAGTAGACAACTGTGGTGTCCTCTCTTTAGGAGTTATGACCAAATAGTGATACTTACCTGAATGTGGAACTGTCATTTAACACAAGTTGTGTGCAATTGTTTTGGATAATGTAGAAATATGGATAGGAAGTATGTGTATGCAGTGGCTCCCCAACTTACAAACCTTTTGCCATTACAAACTTTTTGAGAAGTATTTATAATTTATTTTTTTAATAAGTAGATTTAGAAAACCAGTTTAGCACCAAAGCTTCACTCAGGGCAGCCATGTAAGAGCTAACTTAGGTTTATCAGCATTCTGCTCCAGGGTTTTTCTTTTTGCTTTGTACAATGGACCATAAATACCCAGCCAGGGGACCCAGAATGGGTAGGCACAGGAATGAGGTATCCAGAAAGGGAGATTATCTACCAGCCTGTTTTCTACAAACTGTTTCTTGGGAAAGAGTGTTGCTGTCTTTCCGTTCGACATGCTTAGTTGTCATGTTGCGGAAATTTACATTTATTCATTGAGCAGATGCTTCTAACCAAAGCAACATTCACCTTAGAGCAACCAAAAGTGCATTTCACTGCGGACATAGACGTGATACAGTCACTTAGTCCAAAACCAACATTTTTGCTCGTGCACGTTACACGAATAGCTGCATGTGGATTACAGAATTGAAGACGAGCCATTGGGCCACTTTGTGTTGCATTAGAGTAACTTTTCAAGTAATAAACCAACTTCCAGTTAAGTTCATAAGTACGAATGAATGACGTAGAGGGCCCCCTGTACTGATAGATGTGCAAAATAAATCTGAACATGGTACTTCTGTATTTTCCAGCTTGTATTTCTTTGAAGTCAATGAAATGTCAGACATTGCTTAACTGACTTTGCTCATGGGGTAAACATTCAGAATCACAACATGGGACTTAATTCAAAAAGGAAATCATTTACCTTGAGGCAGTTCATTTTGTTTCCCTTGTTTAATTGTGAGTTCCTTTTTGTGCATTTCAGTTAAAAAAGGATCTCCAAAGTGACCATTAATACCCCATGCTATTAGTTTTAGCACAACTGAGAAGTAGACTTTAAGAAAAGGCAGGAAGGCACGTCAGGTATTTGGGAGACTCACGTCTTAGAGCTTGGACATGTGAGGTCTCCTCTGTTAGAGCAGCCAGGATCAGTACTGTATCTTTCTCCACGTTTCTGCTAGCAGTCCGGCCGTGAAACTGTGACCCAAATTACTGAGAACAGGGCCTGTCTCTTACATGGCAAAAAGAGGAGAGACAGAAGCAGTGTAAGATGAGCGTGGGCTGCTTGGAACTACCGTAAATTGGATTACCTCAATCAAAGTGCTTGCAGAGATGAGGCAGTTGTGGCACCAGTGTGAAGATTTTTTTATTTTTCTTTTTTTTTTTTAAAAAGCGGTTTAGTCTGCAACGTGCACTATTATTGTAGTACAGAGAGCAATTAAATTTAATTTTTTTTTAAGTTAGACAATATGATGTGTTGTTTTAAGTATTTGTGTTAGTATGAACAAGAAAAGAATAATATTCTCACAGAGTTCCTTCACCATTCTGTATGTTGTTTATATTTGCATTATATTTTTACATCATATTTCATTTGGTTAACAAAATAGAAATTGTGACTTCTGGGATTGCACTATAAATCTCTGACTTTACTATGAGTCCTGTGTATGGTCTTTTTCACAGCACTATCCATAAAATGTGTGATTTATTAACCCAGCAAATAGTGATATGCGGGTTCTTCTGTGTGGAGCAAGCAACAAAGTGTGAGCAGAAGTTCTGATGGTCACATGTCCTCCAACACCAGGTACATCATCAAAAATGATGAGACTAAACCTGCCAGAACGGCTTCCATGGAGAAGAAGCAGAATCTTTGTAAAACTGGGTCTTCTCATAGACACCAACCAAGTGGCTCCAAGACACAGTTAAGGGCGAGTGAGAGATCAGTTTTGATTTTCAAAGTGTATTTTTTAAAATTCTTTATCAGTGTTCAAAGGCCTTTAGATTCACCATCTAAATGTAATCATTACACAATGTCTGCAGAGCCAAAATTTGGCAGAAAATGCACACAAAGATGCTCAACACTACAGAGAGCAGCTAGTAATGACTGGGGTGAATTATGTTCTGTAATGTAACTCAGCTTTGTAAATAAGGGTCATGAGGATTTTGCATCAGATATTATTTTTCATACAGCATTAAATATGTTCTGAGATTCAATGTTTTGATTGCCCTACTTGTTCAGTTAATCAAACAAGGAGACCTTCTGGCAGGGCAAGGCAATCATGTATGCACAAGAGTTAGGTCATGCCACATCTGCAGTGTGCTTTTTTCAGTTTTAAATAGTATTAATAAAAGCTGCTTGGGTAATGAGAAAACCCACCGATTTATCACACTACCTTTGCAAAAAGGCTGCCACACCCACCCGGATTCCAGTATGTGCCCTCCTCAAATACACCTTCTACTGTATCTTATTATTACTAGTTGAACTTCTATATTACCTTTCTTAAGCAATGCAAAGCTATGCACAGGGACACTACCCACAAGGGCAAGTGGTTTACAGTACTGTGCAAAAGTTTTAGGCACTTGGTTGGGGAAAAAAGCTGTAAAGTGAGAATGCTTCCAGAAATAATGCTCCTAGTTAATAAACTTCCTACAAGGCTTGGTAACCAGCCACCGTCAACAACCGCTTGTCCCGAGTGGGGTCGTGGCAGGCTTGGTGGGTCCCACTCTCTGGCAGGTCTGGGGGTCGAGTCCCACTCGGGGTGCCTTGTGACAGACTGGCGTCCCGTCCTGGGTGTGTCCCCTTCCCCTCCAGCCTTGCGCCCTGTGTTGCTGGGTTGGGCTATGGTTCGTCGCGACCCCACTCGGAACAAGCAGTTTCAGACTCTGTGTGTGTGTGTGTGTGTGTGTGTGTGTGTGTGTGTGTGTGTGTGTATGTACTTTCTTTCTTTAACGACATACAAAACCCTTACTGTAACACTGTAACTTTTTGCAAAGGGAATGCTTGGAAATCTAAAATATGCTTTTTCCCATTGACACTAATGCAGAAGACATTAAATACCCATCTAAAACAAATATTTCTGCGAAGCATCTAAGTACCTAAGACTTTTGCACAGTAGTGTACATGTTTATGTCACAATACAGGAAAAAACCCTTTTCATTGAATATTTAATGAGACAAACAATTATGACCAACAGAAAACTGGAGAATGAGATTTCACCTAAAAAGTGTTCTGTAGATGTACACAACTGGACAAATCGGCTGTCCATCATACTACATTTCTTAGACACAATTATGCATATTAATGCAAAGTAAACTTCATTAATACTAGATAAAAAGAGGAAGGCACAGAAATTAACCTGAAGGTGTTTGCTTATAGTTGATAGTTGTTTATACTTTTAACCAGCTAGCTTGAAATGAAGAAACTCCTATCAACCTTCTAAATGAATGAAAGAATAGAAAGTCACTAATAATAGTCAAATAAAAACAAAGTAATAATCATAACTCTTATTGTGAGATTTTTCTTGTGTTTGTTGTTACTTTAATTTTAGTACTTTACAAACAGAAAGTTTTAAATAACTTCATGTACTTTTTGTTTGTAAATCTACTTTATAATCCCTGAATGCCTTTATTACAGAAAGTTCCGATCTTAACCCATCATGATACATTAATTAGAATGTGACGTGAATTTAATCTTATTTTTCTGTGACTTGGTCTTATTGTTCTTACATGTTGTAGCTGACCTCGAGTTGTGATTACTCAATGAGTATGTTTTAGTAGATTACATCATTTACATAGCCTACTTTTAGTAAATACTAATTTCTTACTTTAGGCAAAGAACTTTAAAATCTTTAATCAGAATGCAATGTAATGCTGTTCTTATTTACTAAGCCCTAGTAATTCCCAAAAGAAAAATGAACCCAAAGCATGCTTTGCCATTTTGCACCAGTCCTCCATTGTCCTCCATCTGCAAACAATGAAGGGTTCAATAAAATTACATTTATTCATTTACTAGACGCTTTTTTCCAAAGCGACTTCCAATGAACCCTATGTAGTGTTATCAGCCCACACACCTTATTCACCAAGGTGACTTACACTGCTAGATACACTACTTACAATGGGTCACTTATCCATACATCAGTGGGATATACACTCTCTGTTACTGACACACTATGGGTGAACCCGAACAGCATGTCTTTGGACTGTGGGAGGAAACCAGAGCACCCAGAGGAAACCCACACAGAGACGGGGAGAACATGCAAACTCCACACCCACTGAGCGGGGATCAAACCCATGTCCTCTAGCACCTCCCAGGCACTGTGAGACAGCAGCGCTGCTCGCTATGCCACCATGCTGCCCGATAAAATAACCATAGTTCTGCATAAATGTGCAAATAAATTAAACAAATTTATTTCTGTTATGTTAGAATTCATGTTGATAAGGACCACTGACATATTTATACAAAATACCATATTCAGACATCATATCTCCTTCCAGTTTTCTCCATGGGGTACTCAGATTGGTGTGTGGGTGGTAAGAAGATATTGCCACCTATATTAATTGGTCTCCTGTAGGTCAGTCAAACCATCCTTCCTAATGTTTTGTTTCTATATTCTTTCATTTAACTCTAAGCAGAAAGAGACACAAACAAGTGTCTTCAAATTTCTTTTTGTGACGTATCTCTAGATAATTAACATCTGAGACTGCACCAGCCTAATAATTAGGGAATTGTATTTCATTTTTATAAGGAGGGGCTATTTAGATGTCCTCCATAAGTTAGTTGCAACAGGGCCCTTAACACAGGTCCTAACTTGATTTGTTGAATCAAAGAAGAGCAGAGAAGCAACAAGGTAAAGAGCTGTCAGAGAAACATCTCCAACAAGACACCGCAACAGATCATCACATGTATGATCTAAGTCTCAGGACATGAATCTAGGCCCTAGATTCTAAATCCCCTGACCTCTACTCCTTACAATGAGGACAGAACTATTAATACATACAACCCATCCTTTTATTGCAAGTATGTTGTTTCTGTTTGTGTATGCTAAAAATATTGAAATTTGCAAGATGGAGGGGAAAAAAACAATATTTTCTACTGTGTGCAGGTAATTTAAAAAGAACATTACATTATGTTTGGAATTTTCTGAAAGTGTCAAATCATCTTCCATTCCTTTTCTGTTTGCTACTTTACCCGGCCTGGGAAGAAGATCACACTCAATACCGTTACATAACATCACAGATCCAGACCTCGGCAGTCAATTGTATTTAGGACAGTAAATTCTCCCTGTCGAACCGAACCAACTTTGCCCCCATTACTCTGGTCTGGGAGAGAAAGTTTCAGCAGCACCGCGTGAGCTCAGCGCATCAGAACACAACACGCAAGCAAGTGCAGCCCAACGCGCTAAAACGATCACACGCCGAGAATAAAGATGCTGCCCGCTGTATGTATAAGTAGGATGCCCCGCCGCTCGTCGTTTCGCTCCAACTCGCGCTTTTTCCCTTCCCGTCCGCGCCGCGAGCGGGACCATGTAACGGTATGCAACGCTCCTCTCGAGAAGGACACCAAGCGCCATCCATCGGCGCAAACGCGCAACTTCTGCAGCGGCGCCCGCGCCGTGCGCCATTTTCACGATTCCGGCTGCCTCGCAAAGCGAAGCCCACCTCCCCGGATTTAACTGACGCCGTGACGGTCGAACTGAGGAGCCGCCGTCGCTCCGAGCGCCCGGCGCCAGGTGAGCAGCTCGCCAATGGTGCGGCCGCGGAGGCTGGATGCTGAGGCGGGATGGAGGAGGGTGGATGCTGCTCATCCCTGACGTCATGATGTGGAAGCGACACGGGGAGGAGTGACTTTGTGCTTCTGGTGCAGCGGAGAATGACAAGAAGAGGATGAGAGCGGAGCGGAGGCAGACGTGTTTATTATAGGGGGCGACGGAAGGCATCCATAGGAAAGCCGGCGGGGAGATTTAACAATGGGGAGTGATGACTGAGCACACGGCGGTAAGAAGTCTTAGACGCCGGTCTCTCTTTTTTATGTCACGGCAGTTGGGCAAATATGAAATATTCAACGGAGCCAGCTGTTTTAATCACTGCAGTCACAGAGCCGGAGCAGGTGCACCTGCTTCTATTCATGGACACGTTGTACGTGACCGCGGTAACTTGCACCTCGTACGTTAGTAGTGTTCGTGGTAAAGCATGTGAAGCTAAGCTGTATGTATAATATAATGTGGATGGGCTGATCAGGTGTTTTCTGTTCCTTTAATAAGAAATGTGTAGGCAGCTTGGACCAAGCCTTGGTGCAGTGAGATAGATAGGCATCTAAGCAGGGAAACGCGAGCAGTGGGAGGCGTATATCTCCCGTCCCGACCGGGTGCACGTCGAAGCGCTCGCGCTGTGTGTTGCAGCCGTGGGTGGGGGTGTGTACGTGCCTTTGAGGAGCGCTCTTCTTTTTTTTTTTTTTTTTTTTTTTTTCCGAGCCCGTACCGTAGACACAAGGCAGGTGGCCAAGGTGTGCTGTTTTTGTCACCTGACGTCGCGGCCGAGGAGGATGCGCCGCGCGACGACCGTGCGCGCGCTCGCGCGCGCGCTCGACGGCGAAGGAGCGAGAGCTCGCGGCGCCGCGTGCGCCGGCCCGGCGCTGTTTCCTGTTTTCCTCGCGCCGGCGTTACGGGGTTAACGCGACCTGTTTGCTGCTTTATGAAACGCGGATAGAAGCGTCTCCCGTGGGTGTCTGTGTCGGCGCGTTGCCTCCGTCGTTCGGCGCAACACCGATTCCAGTCCAGCGCGTCGCCTTTTTTGGACCAAATTTCTCTTGGAAACGCATGATACACAATAATATACACAAATACTATATACGGCTTCTTCCCATTCAGTGTTTCCAGACACGATCGTATATATGTCTGCTAACACATAGTCACTCTTATAGGTGAAATATGAAGAGGAAACGGCCTGCTACAATAATTACTATTCATTCATTCTACGTTTTGTAGTTTTATAGTTAAATCCTGTATCACGTGGGCAGGTTACCATGTGTCAAATAGGCCATGATTACTTGAGCCTTAGCCTTGATACTTAGGTTTTCTTTTTTTTTTTTTATTGGTTTACATGTCAATGTGAAGAACAGCTGTAGTACACCTCCATTCATTGTGTTTTGTTTATGCAGAATAGCTATTTGTAGCTCTTTGTTGTACAAGAATGGCATAATTGTTGTAGTGCGCATTGGCGCACATGATTTCCTGAATGTAAAAATGTTCGAACGGGTCACATCTTACCACTTGTGTTGAGCAGAATGAACTGAGTGTGAGCGAGTTTGTGATGGAGCACAAAAGTATGGTGTGAGACCTTCATCTGAAGCATTCAGTCCTACGGAGAAGAAAAGGAGTAGATTCACACAGTGTGTGAAATTAGTGTTGCATGGGGATGCTTTTGAGAAATTAAACTTGTTTCCCAAATACCAGAGTGAAACATATTTATGCATTTGCATTTTCCTCTCCTCGTTTCTAGAATAATTTCTCTCAAAGTTAATTACCTTTGTTCCTTTGCGGGATGGCCCTTGTAGACGTTGATCCTTCTGTTCTCCGGATGAAGCTCTTTCCAGAATGTATGTTTGTGTAATTATTACAAAGCAGAAGTGGCACACTGAACTGTCAAATGTCTCACCACCTTGCAATACTCTTCATATACAATACAGTATCCCCTTCGACACAGCTGTGAACAGGCCCGTAGGCCTCCTTTGCATTTGTGGAATTTTATACAGAACTGTACATTCTTAATTTTGAAGGACAGGAGGACTTTAGTCAGTTTTGTGTCAACATCAGAAACGTTTATTTGATCTAAAGGTCCAGCAATCGTCCGAATAGAGTTGTGACGTCGAGGTCGGCCGCATGGCAGAGAATGTAGTGAAATATAAGAAAATCAATAACTGTGGCTTTCTCTTCTTTATATTTCCACCTCATTGTGATACTTAATACGTGGGACTTTGTGGTTCTGCTGTCCTCCGCGTGCATTGAGCTTGTCTTCCTCTTATAGAAATGGACCGTCCCGGGGCAAGTCATGTGATCATGATATGTGATGATCAGTGAAGCATTTCTGTGAGTGTGTCTGGGAGTGTGAGTGAGAACGCCGTGTCTGTCACTTGCCGTTGGCTTATTAGCATGTCAGTTATAACCCACTGTTTTTATGGTGGCTAATTTGCCTGGCTTTTGGGGGATGTGCAGTACCTGGTGCCAGCCTTCACAGCCCTTCTTTAAGACCTTATGTTATGCACGGACTCTTCACAGTGTATTCTAGGCCTAAGTGAAACCTTTAACTGTCAGTGGTCCAAAATGCCTAGTCTGTAAATGTTGCTGCAGGCATATTGGAATGTCAGGAAATATCTGATTTTGGATCTTAAGGAAAATAAATAGCTAGAACCCTTATAAAACTGTAAAAAGGTTGATTTAAAAAAGCAGTTTGAATTTGCAAAATGTTTGACAGCTGCTCTTGTCAACCCACGTGTCTCCAATGTTGTGCTTTTTTTAGGAAGCCACCTTTTGGGTGGAAGGAAAAACAATACCTTCCTGATTATGACCGTTTGTATAATGCTTAGGAGTCCTGAACTGACACTGTGGATGGGTGGGAAACAGTACAATTGCTTTATTTTACACTTTACAAAGATAAAATCCTCAAAATTATAAAACGTAATATGTTCATTTTAAGACACTTTTACAGAACAAATGTTAATACAAATATGTAGGAGAGCTTTGTTTGAGAAGTGCTGTCAAACCTTTACAGCTGGGCTCTGCTGAGTTATATGAATTCAACATCTGGGTGTTGTCTAAAAAAAATATTGCCAGAGTCAAAGGCCGACAGAACAATAAGGGCTTGGCAGCTCAGTGCAAACACTCTGGAGCTGCCACTGGGGTCTTGTGGACACAAGCAACCAAGGACAGTGCTTGGCTTCTGATCAGCTACCACTGTGAATTTTGTCCTATTTTTTCCAGAAAGACCTACTGCAAAGTTGTTATTGTTTTTAAACCAAGAGGGTTCTGTTGGCTGAGGTTCAGTAACCATTGAAACACTAAAAGAGGCAAAGACTACTGCATTACAGTGTTTTGTGTTCCATGGAGTCGTTTCTTTTAGGGGTATCTAGTAACATCTGAATACCTATACAGTACATATATCGATGAAGGGCACTGTGTCCGTACATCCCCTGTATGTCACATGCACACTGGCTGTGGTGAGTTGTTTGTATACTTATTATTATGCATTATTATAATGCATATGGGGAGGTATCCCTTAACAAGTCCTCAGGTCTCAGCGGAATAAATTTGAATTTTTCAAAATATTAAGAAATAATTCACTCATCATTAATCACTCCCTACTTTAATATTATTTTCTGAGCTGCAAATAGCTCAGGCTAATTTGAATTTTCCATTCTCATCTAGGATTTATTAGTTTCTTTCTCTAAAATCCAAAATGTCATTGTCAGTTTTTTAACATACATTTTAACATTGTCAGTTTTTTCACCATAGATCCTGTTGCAAAAAGGTTATACAAAAGCTACGAAAAAGAGTGTTCAAGATAAAAGCATTTGTGTTTATAGTTTGTCAGATTATGTAAATCAGTTTGCTGATATGGCTTAGTCATATTCGTTCATTTGTCAACAGAAAATATCAATACAAGTTTACTTAAAAAAAAAAAAATCACAGCCATGTCTTTGAAATAGGACCTTTACTTTTAGTACAGTATAATCTCAATTTTTGCTCAGACTTCAATTTGGAAAATGGATGGAATGAGTCAAGTGGCCCGAAGCAATCATTGTTCAATTTACCCTGAAGACTGCTGCACTCTTCAGATGGATCTGTATTTGTCTGCAATCACCACAGGTAGAAAGGCAGTGTCAAGCGTGCTGTCTGCGGAAGCTCTGCTCAGCCCAAGGTCAGGGCAGCCGGGCTGGGGGGACTTCAGACATACATGAAGAATGGCTGAGAGGCCAAGTGTACCAGCATTCATTTTTCCTCCATTGATTGTATTTACAAAGGGCATAAGGTCATGGAAAAATAAAAAGTCATCTAAAAGAAAAACTTACTGCTCAAAGATTTCATGGTAAATACAAACAAAAGCGGTGGAAATTAACATAAGAAAAAATTCATGATGTAAAACCGTACATTCACAATGGGATGGAATTTCTGCAACATATCCATGAAGAGAGGGTGACAAGGATATTTTGTATTCATTACATTTTATGTCCCTGTCCCTTAAATGTGATTTTCACTCCATTTACTCATTTAGCTGATGCTTTTCTCCAAAGCAACTTACAATGTTAAGGTTACAATTATCATCAGCTTATAATTATTTACCCATTTATACAGCTGGGTAATTTTTACTGGAGTAATTTTAGGGCAAGTACCTTGCTCAAGGGTACTATAGCTAGAGGCAGGGATCAAACCTGTGACCCTTAGGTCTAAAGGCAGCAGCACCAACCAGTACACTACCAGCTGTATTATTGCATTCAGGTTGGAATTTTGCAACTAAATAAAATGTTCAAATTCATCAGTACTTTCTTTAAGACATTTTAAAATGTCTTTTTTTTTTCACCTGTGGAATACATTAAGGGCAGAATGTACTGTATGTGTAGCTATAATACTACCGAAACCTGCTTTAGATGCTCACCGTTTCTCTGCAACATTTCCACCAAGACATTCAAGGCCTCATTTAGAGTATAGTATAGTATGTTTTTGATGTGTCTTCCACACGCAGGCTGCTGCAGTAGACAGACCGCTTAAATGCGAGCCTGTAAATGTAGCTTATGAGAGAAATTACTCCAGTGAATCATGTTGGCTGGAAGACCTAAAGGTCTTGCTTCATAATGTGCTGAGTCAGACATCAGTTACTGGGACATGATCATATTTCACCTGTCACAGTCAAATAATGACATTTCAGGAAAGTCCCTCTTCTTGGGAAACCAATAAACGTGAACAGAATGAGGGCGATGTTTTGGTCATTATCTAGTGGTGTGGGTGACGAGTGTGGCCTGTGCCGTCTTGTAGTTGCTTTAGTGTCTTGAATGATTTGTTCCTCTCTTGTTTCTTGCTGTGCCCACAGTTTTAATGGTTATCCATTCCTTTAAGGGATGATTTGTTAGCCCAGGAGTGTTTTAGGTGCAAGCAGGCAGTGCTTCCCTGATGTATACCCCAGTTTGCAGAGCAACGGTAGTAATACCTGCCCTGACCTAGTAACAGAGCGCGGGTGTCCTTGCCGCTCCGTGAGAGATGTTTATTCTGCTGGGGTATGAACCAGGACGATATAGAGTCCCTGCTTCTTAGAAACATTGCTGGGTTAATGTTGTCAACTGGACTAACATTACTAGCTTAACGTAATTGTTTATTATTATGTATCTGCTGGTAAATGTAAAAGTGAACCAGTGGTTGTTAGACACAACTTGTCGAAATAGTAGCAAAAATAAAATATTTCATACAGAGACATATTCATATGTGTTCCGTCATTTAAAGTTTATTAGTATTCCATAATTCTTTACAATAATTAGTTAACTAATTTGCATAAGTGGGATGAAATCTGAACATTTAATGCATAGAAAACTTGCATAAATTTGTTGTTACAGAGTACGACAAGTAGTACAAATACTAATTTGTGGGTTTTTTTTTTTTTTTTACAGTTTTTCTGTCTTGCTAGGATATATGCATAACAGAATTTGACTCTGGAAAGTGGTACATCATTTTAAAACATTTTAAAACTTTTTTCTGTACACTTAAGGTTACTCTAGCAAACTCTTCCGTATTACTGTAGTATAATACAAATATACTCACCGTATACTCTACAGTTCCACGATTCTTTGAGACTGAATGAGTGCACCTCTAGTGTTTTTACCATAATGTTGAGTACAGAAACTATACTTTTATTCTTTGCAGACTAACTGATATAAGAATGATATTTACAACGTACCCTGGAGTGTATTTGATTTTTTTTTTTTTTCCTCCCCTCTTGCTTGCTTGTGAAGGAGGTTAGGAGATTTTTCTTGGAAAAAAAGAAACACTGATATTCCAGAACTTAAAGTTGTGAAGTCACGCACAGTGCCCTGAGTCATTCTGTAGCCAGTCTCCAGCAGGAGAGGCAGTCCCATTCTGCCTGGCCAGCTGTATGTCTGCAGGAGGCCACAGCTGAAGGGAGAAGGCTCTGTGGGTGGTGCCGGCCTTTCCTCACGCTCCCTGTCCCTGTGATGCGATGCGAAGGGGCAGCGCGGCCCGGAGGCACCGGCGCTCACGTCCGGGGCGTCGCCAGGCGGCTGCAGGGGCCGTCTGCTCTGACAGCAGCTGGGCGAAGAGCTCGTGCCCTTGCTGCGGTGCGGTCCCAGTGTGGACAGCCACCTCCTAATTGTATTTGCTGGCATATCGCACCTCCCGCTGGGTCTGGGAACGGGGCCGCTGGTGACGTGTGACATTGCCCTGCGCTTCCCAGAAGGGTTCTTCTAGATTCCTGTGACTGATGACTTGTTAGGCATTCCTCATATATATACTAAAAATGGATTAACTATTGGAGTGGCGTAGCTATGGAGTAACTATCATTATTGATAGAGCTATTTTACAGTAGCACAACATGGATAAGATTAGTTTTTAATTGTGTTAATTCATGATTTCCCGGGACAGAAAAGGAAAGCAAATTAGCCGGGAAATAATTTGTGATTCATTTATGGGGGAAATCTGGTTCATCAATGGTGTGTAATACAAAATTAAATTTCCTTCAGGCCTGGATTTAGTTCTGCTTTAAACCTGTCGTTGTGCTGTAGTCATGTTGACTTTCATATACGTTTAATTACTGTTATCCATTCTGATCTGAGAACCGTCACACCCGGAGCGCATTCTGTAGGTCTGCAGGTCATGTTGTACCTTATTCTTGCAGTCCTGTCCAGGACAGAGATTGCCTCCACTAGGACACGGTTCCCTAGGTCCATCCCTGCGTCGTTTTAACAGAGACGCGTTACCGTTACCCTTGGGTACAGATGCAGTGCTTAGTTCTATTTGCAGGGAATTCAGCTACCAGGAGCTCTGAGTTTTTTTTTTCTTTTTTTTTTTTTTAATTGAGATCAGTAATTTTTACTGACCCACTTAAATTGTAGTCCAGTGAGATTCAGCATGTAGGTGATTTTCATGAGAAAAAAACTTCCCAGAAATTATGGTACATTTAATGCAAAATAACCAAGATTATATTGAATGAATGATGGATGTTCCCTATACAACAAATGTGGAAATGTACCATGTTTTAAGAATGTTTCCCAATAGCCTGTCAGATTTGGAGTTTGTTTTTTGCATCTAACTCTAAATTAGTCACAATCCTTTTGTGACCACTATAATTTGTGTTCTGCTAATTACCTTGTATTTGGAAAAAACATTGTACTCGTGTTACTATAATGAAGTCTTGTGTTCACAATAAGCAAACAACAGGCAACAAAGATTTTGCTTTGTAGACTGGCAGCTCTGTAGCTGCAGCAACTGTTATACCCAGGAGAGCAAATCTTGAGGGAAACTTAATTAAAAGGTTAAATTCAGTCCAGAACTTCATGATAAGGGAGTGTGACAGTGGTGTTTCTGAATCAGCACTCTCAGAATTTTCTAGATGCACCTGCACAAATGTCAGTCATTGAAGTACACATTGCTGATGAAAGTGTGCAGTTAAAGTATAATGAGAATGTGCCAAAGTGAATTCTAGAGCAATAAAATACAGAATGAAGGCTTTTGTTAATTCTGTAGACTCCAATGTAGCAAGATTTGTAGGTACAGCTTAATTTTTTTAAAATTATATTTTAGATGTTCTTGTCGGTGATCTGGTTTCCTCCCACCATCCAAAATTTTAGGTTAATTGGTTACTCTAAAATGGCCTTTGTGTGTGTGTGTGTGTGTGTGTGTGTGTGTGTTTGGTTGCCCTGCTATTCAGGGATGTCTAAGGTGTTCTCTGCCTCACAGCCACTACTACTGGGATGGGCTCTGGACCACTGAAACCCTGCTCTAGACAAATGGTTATTGATGGAGGGATGAAGGAGGGATGAATGAGTGGATGGATGTTTTAGATGTAATTATGTTTCTAGGTTTTAAAATTTGCTTGGCCATTATTATATGAACAGCCATTAAAGTGATGTGATTAGGGTATTCTGATTTATAATCATAAAGGAGTTAAATATGTCCAGTGGCTTAAAATGTTGTATATGGTCATGGTCATCAGACAGAAGAACTTTTATGTTTAATGCTCCCTGCAGCCTTCCAGTTGTAAGTCAGTCCAGTGAGATTTTTTTTTTTATTTCGACCCTGTTTTTCTTGTTCTTTCAAAATACAGAACTACTTGGATTTCCTTGAAACTACTGTTAGAATTATGGGCAGACAACATGTCCACATGAGTCTCTCCAGAACCTATTTTGCGGTTCCTCTTAGTAATGTAATCTCAAAGTAAGTTAGTAAATCTGAGCAAATGGTTGATTTTCAGTTTTATATACACACAGATGTTACATTTTTTGACTACTTTCTTAGTGCATGGGGTTGTAGGAAGTGAGATGAGAATGTTATACCTGTGCTCCGATAACACTTTTTTTTATTCCAAGTGACTGACATTTCCTTCTATTTATAATGAATTATTTCAGGTTACAAGTCCATGTTCTTCACTATTACAGTACCTTGTGCCCTTTGCTGGATGATAGCAGTGACTAGAATGGCTGTTGAGTAGGGCCACTGATCCAGACTATTAACACACACACACACACACACACACACACACACACAGTCTGAAACCACTTGTCCCAAGCAGGGTCACGGTGAACTGGAGCCTAACCCGGCAACATAGGGTGCAAGGCTGGAGGGAGAGGGGACACACCCAGGATGGAACGCCAGTCCATCAAAAGGTACCCCAAGTGGGACTCAAACCCTAGACCTACTGGAGAGCAGGACCCGGTCAAACCTGCTGCGCCACTGCACCACCACACCCTCTCTACACTATTAAGAAATTATTGAAATGTTGAAAAAAAAAAATTAATATCATGTACAGTTCTGAGCATTCGGTAATATACATAACGTATTGAAATATGACAAGTTAGAAGGAGAATAATGGAGAAAGGTGTCCATTTTCCTCTCATTGCACTGTCAGTGGATAGTGTTATATCTTGAATCAGAGACAATTGTTTGAACTGGGCAGCACAGACAGTGTGAAGGATGAGAGCGCTTTATTCTGATATTTCTCGGTTGACAAATGGACCTAGGATGAAGGGCTCAAGCTCCACTGAGCACAAGCCATTGTCTGGCTCAGCCTCAGGAAAATGTCATGCTTTGTGGCCTGGCCCATGGAGGTTCTGCTGAAGTCCAGCAGATTTTCTTTGTGCAAAGCCAGGCAATGAGCGTGTGGAACTCAACAGTCCGAAATGCCACGTGAATCTCCGGCCGTGTACCTCCCTGTCTTCCGGTTTCAACCTGGTAAGCATACAGGAGGACAGGATAGAGGATGTTTCCCAGACTGAAAAATGGAAATGTAACAAGATCAACTCAATTTTGTCAACTCAATTTTGAGTTCTGGAAATTCTGTGAGGTTGGAGGTCAGAATTACTGTACATGAGCCATTGCTGAATTTTACTTCATAATTTGTACATGCTTGCTTTGTCCAACTCCTTTTCCTTGATCCTAGTTTTGCAAAATATAGCGTGCTGGATAGGGTGTACTGCACAACTGCAGGTTTTCTGTTGTACATTGTTATTGTGGCCTGATTTATAGGTGGATTCCCTCCTCAGAGGGGCAAGCGCCAGCAACTCCCATTCATCAAAGTCACACAGTTTCTGCATTGGAGGTGAGGAAAAAACGTGCCCTAACGTGGACTGCAGGTTACATCATCAGTGGTAACTCAATGTGCGCAACATCTGGAGCTGCCAATTTTTAATTTCTCACGCAGATTCTCACAGTCATGTCTCTCTTTGAATGATGTGGAAAGACGATTCCTCTTTAACCTTTTCCTGCAAGTTGCTGCCGTACGATAGTGTACTATTTCAAATAATTTCTTAGTTTCTCACATTTGTGGCCTTTTTTATATGGTCAAATGCAAAGTGCTCCTATGGTTTCTCTTCCGAACTTGCGTATGTATACATGTGTAAGGGACAGAAGTGGACCCCTAACTGTGAAATCCATGGATGTGAACTTTATTGTAGAATATATTGTTATTTTTTCTTAGTTTTAAAATTATTTTGTCAAAAACAGTATGTAACAATGTGTGATAATACATCTTCAGTACTTCAAAACGGCATTACCAGTTTCTCCGATAGTGTATTGACATCAGTGTTGTAGTCATATGTGGGGCACTGCTTAGTATAGTGGTTGGAAACATTAGAAGATCTTCAAATCCCTCTGACTTTAGAATCTCGATCAAGTTCTCACCCTTAATTGTTCCTGTATAATTATATATAAAGTACAATATATGCATATATAAAATCTGTGTAGATATACTGTATGTTTGTATATATTTATATAAAAGTCCATGCAAAGCACTGTTATATGCATAAATAATACTTTAATTAACATAAATAAAGCTTTATTCTATCAGAGGTACAAAAAGTAGTGCAGTGCTGGGTCTTCCTTTTAAACTGAAGTGAAGATGAGGTAGTTAATAAGCAATAAATCTGTCAATTCTGAAACCAATGGTAACTGGTTCCACAAACTACTATTTAATGCAGACTGTAGAGCAATTCCTAGCATAAATGTGCAACATTCACAATCTTGTTACTGAATACCAGTAGTTTGGAAAAATGGATACAAGCTATAAATACTTTGGAAAAGAGCTGAATCTGAGTCCGATTCCACACTCCTGTACTGTTTTGGCAAATTTTATTATGTTTTAATGGCTAGACACAGAAACACAGGTCATATTTGCCCCAGAAATTGACAGAAATTTTAGAAAACAGATAAATATAGAAAATACAATTTATTGATTTTTAAAGGCAACTCAAACTTTCATAACACCAGGAGCCAATGTAATTGGCCATAATTCAGTTAACTATACTGTATTCACTTTTTTAGAAGCATAAATAATAAATTACAGGAAAATAAGGAATATATTCATATACATTTTTTGATACCGATACATTATAATTTATATTGCTATTGTGCTTGGCTAACATAGGATATTTATGATAGGTCCTGAATTTTTTTTATTACAGGAAATCATGATATTGAAAAATACATATTTTTTTCACCTCTGCTATAGTACCCTTGATCAAGATAAAGTACCCTGAATTGATACAGTAACCAAACTCTGCTGTATAAATTGGTAAATAATTGTAGATTTATCAAACCTTATCTGAAGTAAACTGTTAGTGTTAATAGGGAAGAGAAAAGAAAAGGACAACTCCTGAAAAGTTTACAGATGAAATACATGTGACTCCACTTAAAACAGATATTCAAGAAGACTGGAAGTGAAAGTGTCCTTACTGATGTGAGGGATTCATCTGGGAGGCCGACGAGGTTTTCTAGAGGTACCAGTGTAGGAGAGTGCCATATGAAGCATCGTTTCTTTGGGAATGCCCCATGAAAGGGCAAGCATGCATTCGCTGAGGTTCACAGAGCCCGTGATGGCACCCGAAACGCATCTCAGCGTTCGGAAGGAAAAGGGAAATTAGGGCTCTTTCTCTAGACACATTATGCCACAGACAATTAATTATACAGAGACAAAGATGAGCCATAACAGTGCACTGAAAAAGAGGGTAACCCCTCTCAATTATAGCGGGGAGACTTTTGTTTTACAGACATGTCAATATGCAGTTAATATGCAATTATTAATGTTATAATGCGTCTTCCTCAATGGGTAATTTCATGTGATCATGGTCCCTCATTAGAAGGATGCTTCACCTCTTGTTTGATGGTTTCCTGTTTCATCTCCAAAGGACCCGTTCTATGTTCTCCATAGCTGTATTTTTTTCATTCTTCAAACGAAGACTAGTACTCAAAATATTTCATGAATACCTGCAAATTTGCTTTAGGTCTTTGTGAGTCACTAGGAGCAGAATGGGAAGCAAACAGCTGGCAGGGTGGACAGATGTGTGTCCTGTTCCTTTCCCAGGAAATATGCTTTGGAAGATCACGCTGTATTACTATTGGGATGGCGTCACTGGGATGGGGGTCCTTTATCGTTTGCTTCTGTGGCTCTACACGTTAGGGGCTGGACTTAATTTGTATGTAGTGTTGCTTCACCACATCTGCATAAGTATTCTGTTTTTGCATCACCTTAAATCTCACATGCATTAATATTGTCTCGGTGGATTACGTCCTGGATAAAGCTCAGTTCTTGCAGAATTACTTTGCCTTTCCTTTGTTTTATGCTGTTGGTCCATCTCTCTTTCAGTAAGAAAATACATTCAATGAAGTGTCAGTGAATTTAAGCCCATAACATGTAATTGTATTAGTTTAACAGATTACATAAATCAAAAGAAGCCTGAATCCTCTTTAATATTCTTTCAACAGTTAACTAAAGCGGAAACCCTTTAAGAAAAAATGTCTATAGCTTTGTTGAAATGTTTTCCATTTTTTCTTTTGAAAGAAAAGACATGTAAAAATTTTGCTTCATTGGAGATATAATAAAGGCTAGAAATATGTGTTTTTACATGTATTGTAAAGGACAGAGAAAACGTCTGGAGGTCGTTGCCAGTTTATTTGTAGATCCATTTTCCTGCCCCATATTACATTTGTACGCATTCCATATTTGCTTTTGCCGATCATTTTGACATTTTGCAAATAAATGTGACAGTTTAAATATTTGCCTTCATCATGTGGCTTGCCTTCTGTGTGAAGAAAAACTGCACACCGTTTGTCAAATGTGGCACTGAGGCCTATATTCAGTAACAGTGAGGAAATGCACAGTCAGGTGGAGGCAGTACTGTGTGAAATGATGAGTAGGAGGAAATTAAAGAATGTATTGGATTTCGTAACGCGCCCGCTGAGCTGCAGCAGTCAGACAAATGGCCACCTCACCATCTGCATATTATTCCTCATGTTGTTGCCTTTCCAAATTCTACCTACATTGCACAGCTATGTGTTGATCCCATGCCTCTAATAATGTTTGACATTTTGTTCTCTTGTTAAAGTGGTCACCGTGATCCCTGCAGATCTGCAGCATCTTGCCTTTCCTGTAGTCCACATGAAAGCGTGCTGTGACCATCAGTTAAAGCCAGAATCATGTTGGAACACCTTTTTTTCATGTTCGTAGTCCCGTGTAGTTATTTTTATGGGATGAATCATAATACAGAATAAAAGAAAATGTAAGAATCAATATTTTGAACCTTTTGTGAAACATTTGCCAGAGACAGGAATGTGATCTGCAGCATGTCTCTGCTGTCAGCCACCACTGGATGAGGCTGATTTGCACCATGTGCTTTTGTGAAAGGATTTGCCCATTCATGGCACTTGACTGTCCGGGTGACAGTAGCGAATTGCTTCAGCATGTGCATTTTGCTTCGTGTGTCTGCTGTAACGGCCCCCGCACGGGAATTTGGAAAAGCTTTTTCAGCCCTCTTGAATCTGACAATGCCGAGTGACAGGACACTAATCGCTGAAACCCCAACCGTTTTTCAGTGACTTAAGCAGACGGTCCTTAGTGCAACAGTGAAAGGGCAGCAGAGCGGGTTTACATGGCTTATTCTCTTGTCGAGTCATTTCTTTTGTTCCATTGAGGCTTCTGGAGGCAGGGGGTGCCGTATTTGTGGGAGCCATGTGCTAAGAAAGGAGGACAGGAGCGAGATCAGCCTGTCTGCCCACACTACTGTGCTACAGGCAAAAGAAAAGCCCCAACTGGCAAACGAGATGTGACTTGAAGGTGACCGGTTTTGGAGCAATTTAGCTTTGAACAGGAGCAGTCTCAGATGGTTTCCCCTGATGAATCTCATTACATATTTTACTGCTGACATTTGTCTTAAGGACCCTGGCGAAATTTTGAAGTTTGCTTGTGTTCCAGTTTGTGGGCAAGAGATGCTGTTGGGTGATTGCTGGCAGCTTATGGTGACACTTAGGATGGCGCTGCAAGGATATGCATCTGAACCAACCAGTTCCCTTTGAATGACATGGCCATGTGGTTGGGGACGCCGCCGTGAGTTCTTCCAGCCGACCTGCAGATGGGTCTCTCTCTCTCTCTCTCTCTCTCTCTCTCTCGCTCTCTCTCTCTCTCTCTCTCTCTCTCGCTCTTCAAGAAGGTGCCCAAGGGTCTTCTGAGTCTCTACTGTGATGGAAACGAGTGGCTGGAGCTGTCGGATGTCTTCTGCATCAGCTACAAAAGTGAAACCTCCTGAAGCCTGCCTAACTGGGGGAAAATGGGCAACAATCCTTGCCAGTAGCACAAACTCCACTTGTCTCACTTAACTGGGGAAAAATCCATTTGCATTTTATTCACTCAGCTGACACTTTTCTCCAAAGCAACCTGCAATTATTTTACCCAGCTGGCTTTTTGTTACTGAAGTAATTAAGGGTACATTCCTTGCTCAAGGTCACTACAGGTAGAGGTGGGGTTCAGACCTACAACCTTTGGGCCGAAAAGTGGCAGCTCCAACCACTACACTACCGACTGCCCCTGAACAAACCAAAACGTGATACTGCCCCTCCAGTGAGCAAAGGCAAGACAAGCGCGAAAGATAAAAGAAGACTGATGGGAAAGTCTCTTCGCTTGGAAGCATTCTCATTGTGTCAGTTAAATCCAATTTAGTGGGACTTTAATCTGTCCCAGTACTCCACTGTCCAATCACAACATCGTGAAAAAGTTAGCTACTGGATTCCAGAATTAGCAATTTGTTTCAGTCTTCACAGCAAAATCCTAATCTCCTTGTTTTTATTGGGAGTTTGGCTTTGTAGTTGTGTTAGCTCACACATTCATTTAGCAAATAAAGTACTATACTGAGGATAGAAATATTACCGCGCAGGAAACTAATTTTTGAGAAGGAAACAAATTCAGAGGTTTTTCTGTGCTATCAAAGTAAATGAACCAGTTTATAATCCTTGTGTTTTAAATAATGATAAATTTATTGTATTTTCTAGCCACACACAAACACACTCACTCACCCATTCATGCACTACAGGCAATTTAGCTTCACCAGGGAGGACATGGAAGCTCACAGACTGAGCTGCTGCCTGCTGCACCACTGTGCCACCCTATTTTTTCACCCTATCCATACTATTCATAAATCAGCATTCCTGTTCACATAAAATTTGCGTTGGAGTCCATAGCAAGATGATTATCAAATCTAATAACTTCTAGTACAGTTTATTGGCCATTCAGACAATAGGAAGTAGAACCAGGGACTGGAAGATCTTTTTTGTGTGTTAATAATATGCATATCTGACCTTATGTTATAAAAGTCACTACATTGGGGAGAAAATTAATTTTAAAAATGGTCAGAGATTCCTAGTTCCTGCAGAATCGTTGTAATTTTAGTTTAATTCTCATTTATTTTGTGATTTTCCTTGATTTTGGGGCAAGGCTGGAGGACTGACCATTGCTGTATGTGCGCTTGTAATAGGTATAGATGTGTGCTTCTGTGTAGCTGTTTAAAGTAAATGATGTGAACTTTCTACTGATTGCCCTGGTGCTGTGTAATTATTCTTCTTAAAACACACTCCATCCTGTTCAGATGTAATTGTGTGGCTTTGCCATTAAAGCATTAGGCACCGCGGTAATTCATGAAAGCATGAAAGGAGGATCTAGAAACCTGGATGTGTCTCATGCCGTCCCCGTCCTCAGCCCGCTTCCTGCCCAGCGCCTCCACCTCACCTCCTCCTTCCAGAGCACAAGCAGGCCATTGTGACCAGGGAAGCAGAGATGGGGACTGACTGATTGATTCCCAGCCTGAATACAAATGTGTATTTTCACTGGTCATTAAAATTCAGACATTGAGTTTGTGAGCACTCTGGCATGCCTGCACAGGTTTGTGAAATATTATGTCCCATTAACTTATTCTGTGGCTGCTATAGCATGTCAGTGACACTGATTTACAATAATGGACAAACATACAGTAGAAACACTAAGTGACAAACTGTGTGCTATTGTTTTGGTGTGAGGAGGGCCTTGTCGGCTGTTATTTTAACTGCCCTTCATAGTTGTGCTACATTTCAGTTTAATCAGGAAAAAGTAGTCCATCTAAACGTTGTTCCAAAATTAATAATGGTCCTTAATTAGGGCATAAATAGGGCCAATAGAAGAATAATTTGCGTAATACGTTTTGTTAGCATTACATATGAAATTGTTTTTTCGTTAAGGTTTCTCTTTTATCCAAGTCGACACATATTCCAGGGTGAAAGGGGGACTGACATTTTCAGGCCTAAAAAATGGAAATCAGAGCTGACTGTGGCATCTTTTCTTTGAAACCTTGGTGTGGAATCAGTAGCTTGACTGTCACACTGAGTACAGAGGTGTCGATGAGCAAGACTTGTGTCATGCCTGTGTGTCAATGTTCTGCATAAAGCGCTAAAGCCATATCTAAAACTAGTGACTCCAGCAAGAGGAATCTGCAACACCTTTGACATTTGTGGTTATGATTGTATTGCCGTGGCTACCTTGTTTAAGGTCCAGCCAGGTGGCCTGTTGTGGGTGTGAAGTCACTTGTCTGAATATAGTAAGATATACAGTATAGTCTTATTTCAACTTCATGTAGTAAAAGGTGGAAATCTCATTTAGTTGCCATAATTTATTAAATGTAAATATTTACTATTCCTCCTAATAATGTTCTGTACTTTCTCAGCCTATACAGGGAGAGCAGCAAGGCTGGATAGATATTATATTTGACTGTTTATGGTACCATGTCATGAACAAATTTTATGGTGGATTTTCAAGGATTATTCTACACACAATTTGCAGGGCATTTTATTTAATCTGACAGTCTGTTTCATTTGAAAGTTTTACCATCAAATACTTTTATAGTCCGGAGGGTGCGGTTGTGCAGTGGGTTGGACCGGGTCCTGCTCTCCGGTGGGTCTGGGGTTCGAGTCCCACTTGGGGTGCCTTGCAACAGACTGGCGTCCTGTCCTGGGTGTGTCCCCTCTCCCCCTCCAGCCTTATGCCCTGTGTTGCCAGGTTAGGCTCCCGTTCCCCGCAACCCCGTATGGGACAAGCGGTTCAGAAAGTGTGTGTACTTTTATAGTAGTGAATTTTAGATAAGATGAAAGTTTATTCAATCAAATATAATGGTCAAAATATGACATGAACATTTTTAAAATGAAAAATATCAGGTTATCCTCTGCATACACAATACAGGCATCACTCTTGAGTTGATTTGAAATGTATTCGTTCCTGAATTATCGTGGACATCAAAATTTCAGATACCAAAAGCTGCTTTCTTATTATTATAAAATTGGGAAAAATAATAGTTTCCAGCCCATCCAAAAACACCAAATGACTTTTTCAAATATCTTTAAAACACATAACCTAATTTCAGCACAATTTTGAATTTATAAAACACACACAGAGATTTTACACTTGACTCAGGTCATTTCCACTGATTGATTCAGTTCTCCTCAGGATAAGCAAAAAATCATACAGAGGTCAAGTGACCACATTGCATTTTTGTGAAAAACTTTATAAAACTGCACATTGCTGCAAAAAAAAAATGCCCATACATACCTGAAAAACCATCGGCTAAACTTTTCCCTCTATTGCTCTGCTGTCTGTTCCACAATCATTCAGTTAAATAACACACCCAATATGGCCGACAGACCCTCCTGTGGAATTTCATACACTTCCCACAATGCCCCACTCTCTTAAAGCAACATTCTCACATTCGTAACACATCAACAGATGGAGAGAGCTGAATGCAGATGTGCCAAATACAGTACACATACTGCATTTCTACTTCACTCACACAATATGTGACTTTCAGCTTTTTCTGTACATGCTTTCGATAAATTTCATTACTCTGATTTTTTTTTTTTTTTTTTTCTGTAAATCAAAATTTGGGTATCAAAAGCCAAGAGCTGTTATACCAAAATTTCAGATAAAGATAGTTTGTAAACTTCCACATGCTTCAATAATGAAGATGTTATATAGCCCACTGTCAGGGCAGAACTGAACAAATTAAACATTTTTCTTTCATGAGTACAGACTAAGTCATTCTACTTTCAGACTTGGTTTTCTGCTGCACTTCTCTGGCGACAGCATCAGAATGTGGTTTGGCTTTACTGTATTTTGGAGGGTGATTGAGGCTTTTTTGAGAGAGGATTGAGCAGTGGCCTTATTTGTAATCTGAAGATGATAGACAAAGAAAGACATTTTCCTTGGATCCACTGTGCTCCAGAACCCAACCACAACACTCAGAAGGCACTCTGATAGTGGTCTTTGCTGCCTGAGTCATCTCTGGTTGTTGTTCTCGAAGACTTAAGAGTGTACCACTCTTTCCCAGTAAGAGAAAAATTGCGTTCATGCAAATGTCTTTGTAAGCCTTTGATTGTACCGTTGTTAAGTGAACCTCTAGGGGAGGGAAATGATGATTCACACTCTGCATATAAGAACGATGAGCATGATGGTGTAAAACAGCCATCTGAATCATTTTCCCATGATGCCCAGGAGAACAACAAACACATTCCTTATCACCCTGACACATTCAGATTCACATTTGGATAGTGCTCTTATACTCGCTGTTCTATCACTATAGCCTTGACCTTAATTTTATGGAACTTTCACTCTCATTCATATTTCACATATACCCTGGAAGAAAGATTCTGTAAAAAAAATTGCTTGAGGTGAACATTTGAAATGGTATTCTTTATCTGTGGGTCTCATGACATTAGTGTTTAATCTTTTTTTTATTCCATTGTTATCATGAAACACTATCTAATTCATTTCCTTATCCTTGTAGCCAAGACATCAGAAGCAGTGCTGTTCTGCAGGAGGTTTTGATATTTTGGGATACCGAAGACACAGCATCCCTGTGCCCAAGATTAAAAACTCATGGTAAGTGCAATGTGTGTAGGAGCTGCTTTCTATTTATGGCTTTATTTACTATTTTACTGCTATGTTGTAATGTCCTCTTATGTCCTCCAACACTGAAATATCACTTGAGGCATTTTGATCAGTGACTAATTTACTCCACTCGCTTGTGTTTATTTTTCAGTGATAAATCACAGTAGCATAGTGTGCAAATTTTTCATTGTCCTTACTGGTTAATGCGAGATCGTACAACAATCACTCAGCGACCGATTGGAAAGTGGAAAACGTAACGCTGAAAAAAAACTCTCAGAACTGCGAATACTAGAAAACATCTTGTCGAGCACCTGGAAATTAAAAGCAAATGCTCCATAATGTGTTTCATTTATTGATTTTTCATTTCACTGAATATCACTAGATATTTTTACCTTAAACTGAATGTAAACTCCAAAAATAGCTAAATCTAATGAAAATTTCATCTTCTGTTAATCAAATGTAGAAAAGAAAACTGAAAGTACTGCAGGATGATTACAAAATCAAGAATGGGAGATGCATTCATCAACTGCTGGTGTCTGCATTGCTGCACTGGCCTTTATTATCCTTGATTGCCAAACGCGAAGAAGCAGTGAAATAGGGAAGAAATGATAGAGCAGTCACAGTATGAAGCCTTTTTGCTTAACCTGCCTTTGTGATGCTGCCCAGTGCTGCTCAAAGCCCATCTGGTGTCTTTGGATGCAGGTGGAGGTCATTGGCTCCTGCTACTTATCATGTGCCCTCAGACTCTGTCCAAAGCCTGCAACAATCTATTTTTGGACAGGATGTTGTGTTTAATTCATAGAAGTCCATACTAAAAGTAATGTAAAAGCTAATTTTCAAAAGAAATTAAATAACAAATGGTTGTCTAACTATATTAAAATAAATATAACCTTTCAACTAATGTGATTTAATTAAATGTAAGATTCGTATCCATAGGAGAAGCATATTTATAGGCATTTATATCAGTTGTCAAAGCATAACATGTTATTAAAACTGTTCAATAAAAAAAAAAAACTTTTCAGAAACATTAATAAAAGCATGGATAGCAGTATGACAATATGTATCTGTATCTTTGACACAAACAAACAGCTGAGTCCATGTCTGCTGAGATGTGGACAGTGACACAGAGTACATGGAAGGCCCGGTCCCCCACTTGGCTCTATCTGTCTCCATTGGACCCTTCACTTAGGAACAGTAAGGACAGCAGATGGTCTATCGGTGGCAGGTCCACAGCCAGTTCCATAATACAAAATCTGAGCACTTGACTGCTGTCAGCTTTTTTTTACATTTTATGTTAAAATTTTGATTTATTTCACAAGAGCAAAGGAGTTGCCACAGATTTCCATGTAATTTGCAAGACATTCTACCCTAATAATTAATGCCTCTGTGATGTTGACAGTATACTTACACTTCTTCATTCAGCTGATGCTTTTCTCCAAAGTAGAGGGGTGTGGTGGCACCATGGGTTTGGCCTGTGACTGCTCTCTGGTGGGTCTGTGGTTTGAGTCTCGGTTGGGGTGCCTTGCGACGGACTGGTGTCCCGTCCCGGGTGTGTCCCCTCCCCCTCCAGCCTTGCGCCCTGTGTTGCCAGGTTAGGTGCTGGCTTAAGGAAATTTTGTAATTGTAAAATACCTTGACATTGTAAGTCCACTTCTCCAAAGTGACTTACAATGTTACAGTACTTTACAATTATTTTTTCAGTACGGTAATTTTTTACAGTAGCAATTTATGGTAGGGACTTTGCTCAAGGGTACTACAGCTGGAGGTGGGGCTGAAACCTATAACCTTTGGATCCAAAGGCAGCAACTCTACCCACTATGTTACCAGCTGCTCCTGCTTGTGTTTATGTTTTCCACATGTAGGAAATACTCTTTCTCCTGTTAATAAAGTTCTTTACACTTTGCTAAAATTATTGTAGCATTTTGTGTTTTGTTTATCAGTTTGCCAATGGTTGTTAAGCAATAAAAATATACAGATTAAATAAGTGAAAAAAAAATCTATTTATGTGTTCTATATGTTAATTAGCAACTTGTTTGTCCTTAATGTCCCATTTGAAGCACTTTACCCTGTGTGAGACAGTGTTTTTGTCTGTTTATTGCTTTCTGTTTGGGAGATTCTCAGCGCTGGACAAAATAGGCCCGTTTCAGCTCCCTGGAGTGTAAATACCATATTGCAGTAGTGTCAAATATATATACTTTTGAGGATGTTTCTAGTGCTTTTAGAAAAAAGCAATAAATGGTTCAAAAATGTCATGTCTTTGTAGTGAATACGATCTTTCAGTCACGTTCTCTCTGAGTAGTGTGGGAAGTTTTCATACTATTTCTGAATAGTACAAAATTATAGATGAGGAGACAAATCCAAAGAAAAGTACATTTAGACAATAGTATACGTACAACGGGGGGGGCGCAGTGGCATGGCAGGTTCGGCCGGTGCCCGCTGGGTGGTGGGTCTGGGGTTCGAGCCCTGCTTGGGGTTTCTTGTGGCAGGCTGGCATCCTGTCCAGGGTGTCCCCCCTCTCCCTGTCATCCCTGTGCCCTGTGTTGCTGGGATAGGCTCCGGCTTGCCTTGGGACAAGTGGTTGTAGACATTGGTTAGTTATGTGCAAGGTGGTGACATTGATAGTGTCCAGGTCATGGCATACAACCCTCAATGTCCTTCCCCAGTTTTATGTTCCTTGTAACCCTTTGTCGGAGCTGCTTCACCACTATGTGCATTAGAAACATTTGTTTGGTGCACTGTCAAAAAAACTCCATTACTTTAACTTGATAATGGCCTGTGCTTTTAAGGAATTACCAAATTTTTATCTCTGTGCCACAGAGCAAATCAAGTCTGACTAACAGACTAAACAAACTCAGTAGGAATGAAGTGGCTCTTTTGTTGTAGTTTGATATTGCTTTCTCTTTTTTATTTTTTCTTTAATGCAAAGCCTGCAGTATGAAACCATTGTGGGTCCTAAAGAGCCTGATTTGGTAACATTACAGTCTTATAGCGTCAGTGTTGGGGTTTTCAATCCAGCCCCAGTACTCTCCCGGTACTGTTTTTCCTCCCATAATGTAAAGACATGTTCATCAGGTTGCCAAGTGACTCTGAATTGCCCTTATTTTGTGTGTGTGTGTCTGTCTGTCTGTCTGTCCATACTTTGTTATGGATTCTCTCTGCTGTTCTTTCTGGGATTGGCTCCAGGTTACTACAGTGTTACTGAAAATGTTTATCTGAAAGTGTTGCAGTCAGATAAAACATACTGTATTTATATAACTCTTTAATGTTGCTAGTTTTGGGAAGTATGATTACTAATTGGGATATTTCCAGATACATTTGCATTGCAATATATAGATTGTCCAAAAGCTTTGAAACAGCCTGCTGCTATAGTTGCCCTTTTCAGGAGAAGCATTTAGATGATTGTTATGATGTCATTGAAAATCATAATTTCAGTGTTGTGAAAGAGGCATCGTATCATCTGGACATACAGTATAAAGTTGAACTTTTTACGTCTGGCAGACATACACATGTTTCCTACCGTGACACAATTCACAATTCATTATTAGTGCATAGGCTTTATAATTTCATAAAAGTGTATATTTTGCCTGCATTGTAAGAAGTGCTTTTGTCTTCCTTTGTTTCCCTTTCCTGCTCATTTCCTGTTTTACAGTGATTTTCTTTTTGGGTTGTTTAAGCTATTCTGCTCAAAAAGAATGAGATGTGTTGAATGACTGGTTCCTGTAAATTATGGATAAACAACAGATGATAAGTGAAAATACGCAGGACTACTATAATATCTTCAGGTACCATCCACACAAAATTTAATGTTTGGTAGGGATCCATGTCCCCAGTTGTGTCCCTCTCATGTCAGTCCTTTGTCAGCTGTCACGTTATAGTGTAGACCAGCTGCTCATGTTAATCTCTATACAAAATCTCCTTTGATTTGTAACACCTCTTATTTCAGTCATATGTACCAAACTGCCTATTCTTTCCATGTTCCATCTCACTGATGTTCAGTTACATGTGAATCATTCTTATTTCTCTCATGTGATTTCATATGCAGCCTACGGATTCGCATAAATTCCCTAGTTCCAGTTGTGCATTTACTGAGTTGAGCCTGTGTTACCTTACAGTCATACTACATTAAACCGTTTTTTACATCACAATATTTCACATTTCACAGTTAACCCAGTGCACTCCCAGCAAAAAGAATCAGTGTTTGGGGCTCTTTGAGCTCAGTCCAGAAGAGCTCAGGTATAACACAGGCAGAAATATGTTTAGTTGAAAAGAATATCAGAAATTTCGGATATCGTTGTGTATATGATCATTTATACGAACAAATCCTACATCAAATTTGAATCCATGTGGTTTAACAGCATAGGAATGCCTGTTTTTCAAAGCCTCAGTTTCGCTGCTCAAGTATAGCAAACTTCAAGGGGGGTTTCATATATGAAATTTTAAAATACATTAAAATATATTATTTCTGTTTAGTTTTTATTATTTATTAAAATGTAATTCTGACATGAATACAATATAATCCTTAGAAATTCATGTTAATCCATGCTACAAAATATTGCATAGACATTGCTACAGATTTGTGCTTTCTGATAATGTAATTCTTCAGGTGACACAACAGCTGGTGCAAAATCCAGATATTGTGGAGCAAGACTTTCAAAGAAACTGGAAGTTTGTTTGCCAAACAAAAATCCTACACCACTGCAGGGTCATTCACAATTATAGAAACATTTTACAAAAATACAATGAGCATTAATAGTTAAAAATATTGCGTTTTAACTTTCCAGCATGTAGACTGCAAAATAATGTTTTGTGTAATAGGTAGCTACTTGAGAAATATGTGTTAACAAAATGGTGGTATCAAACCAACAGGCTGTGCTTGATAATCGTCTATTGTTTCCGAAGTTCTGCATCTGTTGTGAAATGCACTTTTGAGTTCCATAGAACCAAGAGTTCTATGCCACTGTGAAGAAAGCATCTGTTAAATTAATACATGTAAATATAAATGTAAAACACCTGTGGCAGGCTATCCATGTCCTAACCATGTCCTGACAACACTGTTGTCTGCTAACAAGTTAACAGTGATATAGTCAACAGGAGGAAATGATTATTTAGTTAGCTAGCAAGCTAACAGTACTGTAGTCAGCTAACAAGCTAATGATGTAGTCAGCTAACATGCTAATGATACTGTAGTCGGTTAACAGGCTAATGATACTGTCGTTGGCTAACAAGCTAACGATACTGTAGTCAGCTAACAGGCTAATGATACTGTAGTCGGCTAACAGGCTAACGATACTGTAGTTGGCTAACAAGCTAACGATACTGTAGTCAGCTAACAGGCTAATGATACTGTAGTCGGCTAACAGGCTAATGATACTGTAGTCAGTCTACAGGCTTATTATCTCATTATCAGGATACCTTTCTGTCTTAAATTCTACCATTGAATAGAACCACCTCTCTGTCTGGCAGTTTAGTGAGAACTGCTACAGTGGATTTAGGAGGGATATAACATATTTTATTCTGTTGCAGTTCGGCTCCTGTCTTAACTCAAACTGTTTTAGAAGCCGCAGTGTGTAATTATTTGGAATAGGGCAGCAAACTGGAAGGTCAGCATTGACTTTGTGCTTGAACAGGTTAGAAACACTTTCGTTATGAAACAGGCTGTATTTATATGCATTGTTGTACCACTAGATTTTGTTTTAAAACTAGGCCGGTTTTGTTCCCTTCAAAAATTCCAAGGATCACTATCAAAACACAGAAACAACAAAAACCATTTAAACTTATTTGGGGTTAAAAAAAAATAAATTACGCCGTTTTCATCAGCAGAGAAAATTTTTTTTTTTTTTCACTTTCTACAGCTTTTATTTATTTATTTATTGGTTAAATCACCCAGAGATGTAACTAGCAGCTCTGAATTATGCATGGGTTCAAGCAGCAACCTCTCTAAGTATGCTGACGATGGAGGATTCTAGCTTGAGTGTCATGTGGAACTCTAAAGCACCTTTTTATTTACCTGTTTCATTTCCCACTGAATAATTCAACCTTATCACCAGTCCTGTGGGGAGATTTCGAGTGGTTGTTAGATATGGAGCAGAGTGCCAGATACAGTGGTCTCTCTGGAACATTCATGCTACCATCTCTGTCACTGTACAGTGAAGACCATTCCTGCACCTTACTTTGGCCCCTCCAGTAGGTCACCTTACCATCAGTTCACACTAGAGATGCTCATCCTCACCAGAGATTTGATGGCTTTCTGTTTTGAACAAGGGTTTCAGCTGCTAGAAACTATTTGTCATTTAAATGTGGTAGAACTGGACCACTGATAACATACAGGTTATTGGAATGGTGTAGGTCAGTAAATTCAATTCATTGTCATGATGATGGGGGTGCGGTAGCGCAGTGGGTTGGCCCGGGTCCTGCTCTCCGGTGGGTCTGGGGTTTGAGTCCCGCTTGGGGTGCCTTGCGACGGACTGGCGTCCTGTCCTGGGTGTGTCCCCTCCCCCTCCGGCTCTACGCCCTGAGTTGCCGGGTTAGACTCCGGTTCCCCGCGACCCTGTATTGGACAAGCGGTTCGGAAAGTGTGTGTGTGTGTCATGATGACAAAAATTTTCATTTTAACAATGATTTTCATGTTTCTGACAAATTTATGTGGTTTTAAGGCCATTATTTGAAAAACCACAAAGTACAAATAGAAAGAGTTTCTCATGTACAACAAATTTGAGAAATACATAATGGTAACATCCCAAGGACCTTAACATGTGCATTCTGACTTTTTGGCTATGTGTGGCTCGTTTTATAAATATTGATTCATTTGTGGATTATGGATTAATTAATCACTGTCTTTTCTAGAGCTACTGCTCTTATCACGGTAAAGAATAAAATGAAAAAGAAAAGTGAAAAGTTTGAAAAACTAAAATAAATGACACAGCATGAGGACACCTGGAACTGAAGAAAATGGAAGATGGAGGATTATGCTCATGTACCTACATTCTACTCATGTATTCTTCCAAAATGAGTTTAGTTTTTCTAAAAAAAAGCTATTTTTATGTTTGCCAGTTTTATATTTTTAGATTTTTAAAAGTCAAAATGTGAATTTACTAATGCAGATTACATACCTTGGGAAACAGTGTACTGTCTAATTTCGAGGTAGGTTCGTGTTAACTCGTTCAAGACAATGTTATGTCTGGTCTGTTTTGCAAAAGAATACTAGCAGTTGTCATTGAAGGATGTGGAGATGGTATGGAGATAATCAGTTTTAATGAACTATTACATTGTTTGCATTCTTTTCAGCAAGGCTCATGTATACCAGACATACTGTTCTGTGAATCTGAAGAGTGGATTGCATTCTGTAGGCCAGGACTGTTCATGCTGTGTTGTGGAGGGCCAAATCTAGGAGGTTGTTCTTCCAGCCTGGTGGTGAGACACCGTTTATAATATACTCTCCTGAATAAACTAGTATAATTCAATTTCTGAGCTATTGGTGCAAGGAGAGCTGAGAAATCCTTCAGGGTTCTTGCCTCCACCACTGAAGTTAAGGAGCTCTTGTGAATTGTCCAGGAACAGTCTAAAGTTTATTTATGTCATCAGACAGATTTGCTGTTCTTCAGTTTTTCATTTCAGAATCGGTTGGTTATTGAACCATTCGAGGGGAATTAGTTTAGTACCTTCAGTGATATCTTCGTTCAAGGTGTTTCTTTAAGTTGGCTCGCCAAGATCTCCAGACACCTCATTAGGATGAGTGGACATATGCCCCATTCGTTCTATGTGAGTCATGCCCTGAGAGCTTGGAGTCTTCTGGAGGATCACCTGTGGAAGTGATTGTTCAGCTGGCAACACTTTTAATTTCCTGTGGACTCCAGTACTTTAGGTGTGTTTTTTTGATGGCAGTGCAAATGTGTAATTTCTTGCCATTTCTGGTGGCAGTGGTTAGGGTACACTCGAGCCGCTGCTTCAGGACTCAGAGCAGGAGCATGGTATGGTTTTCACGCTGTGACCTCTGGTTTTTACAGGGCTGGCTCTACAGTCTGTGTTTCTGCAACCACAGAACATTCAGAGGAAAGGGTAAAATGCAGTAATTTTCTGCCCTGGCTTCTGTTGCTGCAATTTTGTTCTTTGCCATTAAGGCTATATGCAGACATTCAAAAACATTCAAAAATTATATATTATAAACAAAAACATTGTTTATAGTTGTGTGAACTTTGTACCCTGGGCAGTGGGAGGTGGTGTCTCTTTCATTGTGGTTAAATAATATATGAGTCCATTTGCACAAGTCCCTTGCTGTAAAGAAGCAGTCCTGATGCTGAATTCCGACACAGGAAAGGCACAGTCCACAGCGTACAAGTGTATAAACCTCAGTTGAGATGTACACTCAATGCCAAACTGAAGGTTATATGGGAGAGTGAAATTGATGAAATCTGAATATGCAGGAGCCCTTCCACCCATCTACCATATGCTGTAGCACATCACGCACTAAATTCCACAGATGTATGTCACTGCTGCCATGGCTGGGCAAAGGTATATGCTGGACAAATTTCAAGCACACTCAGATTTCAAGTTAGCACATCATTTTGAAATCATTTGATGTCTTTTTTCATTGTACCATTTAGGTTAGGATTAGACTCCAAGAAGTGCATTATGCAGTCTTGGTAATCACCAAACCCAAAAAAGGCGAAGATTAAGGAGCGATCTGGGCGCATAGGCTTCAGTTGTTGGTCTCGGCTAAAGAAGATAGAGGGTCTGTAGGCAGTAACCTACTCTACGTTTGAACCACTCACATCCAAATGGACAAGATGGCATTCTCAGAAAGAAACCTGGATTAATATGGTGGCAGGTGTTAGTGAAAGTTTTTTCTAAAGGATGAAAACAGCACTTGTTTATGAAAAAGACTTTGGTTTCACTTTCTTTCATAGAAACAGTGGAAAAACAGCTTCATAAAAAGAGACACTCAAAACCCTTGGAACGTATTGGTGTTTGTTATCTTTTGTTATGCTGTCCTTTTATCATTTTGTATTTATTTTTTACAAATTTATTAATCGGAAACCCATTCTGTCATAGAAATTCCTGTCATTTTTACACTCATTTCCTAGATGTGAATGTGACTTGCTATTGAAAAATATAATTATTCTTTACACAGTATCCTAGATGGGGGGGGGGGAAGGAATCTCAGTTTTACTAATAGACATTAGTCTATTAGTCATAGATCGATGGATGAAAATGAGCAACTTGCTTCCTGTCTTTCACTGTATAAGTGGCTTTTCTTGAAATGGAGGAGAGATCTTTACTGACAGAGTTATAGCTAATGGGTATGTCTGTAAGGCCTTTTAAACTGTACCACAGGCAACCACAAGCCCAGTCCAAATTCAAGGCTTTGTACTCATTTGCAATATCCATCAAATGGGAACTCCATGCTGAATCTATGCCAGCACCTGTGTAAACTGCCTTTATAGTTGAACCCAACCCATGTATTCCGAATTCTTGGGTGTTTGCTGAAAAGTTTGCTTTAATTCTTGAAATAGTCTTACAGCATCGCTAATCTGTGTAACAGTATAGTATAAAACAACAAACAGTGTTACCTTTGAGATGGACTAAAAAAAAATGGTGAAATCAGTTTATGTAATGTTTTGACTGTAAAGTATGACTACTCTAGCAGCATAACATTTTCCCTTTACAGGAAATTTGTGCCAATACTTCTCAGACTATCAATGTTTTGGTTTTTTCCACTAACTGTAACTATACATGCATAATGATCCATTGACGGGAAAATGTATGAAAACTATATTTGTGAAAAATGAGTTAAGCACAGTTCAGTGTGCATCTCTGTAGAAACATGAACTGAGTTAAGGTTTCACACTCATGGCTGAATGCAGATATGATGGAAAGTGCTTTACCACCTCCGTTAGTGGCAAGTGCTTCCTGTCAGAAGACAAAGGTTGGCCTCTCTAGGACTTTGTTGTGTGGGAAGGAACAGGGTGTTCAAAACAAGCATACCAGCTTTGATTAATAGAGTTTGAAGATTCCAATTTACCATCACAGCTATCTTGTGCTTATGATATCGGGTGTCATTGTGTACATTTCCTGTTCACTTGTCTGCAGAAATTTTATGTGGGAAATTTAAAAAGAAAAGGTGAAACAAAAGTCACCCAGTGCCTGTGTGTATGTACCTGTCAGTATTAATTAAATGCACTTGACATAAAAATGTTCCAATCTAGTTTAGAGGCTTGGGAACTATTATAGTCAAGATTTATATTTACTACATAAAGTATGAAAATGACACTTGTATGTACATATAAGCTGCCAGCTTCACAATATGTTTATGGTAAAGTATTACAGTAGGGGGTGCGGTGGCGCAGTGGGTTGGACCACAGTCCTGCTCTCCAGTGGGTCTGGGGTTCAAGTCCCGCTTGGGGTGCCTTGCGGCGGACTGGCGTCCTGTCCTGGGTGTGTCCCCTTCCCCCTCCGGCCTTACGCCCTGTGTTGCCGGGTAGGCTCCGGTTCCCCGTGACCCCGTCTGGGACAAGCGGTTCTGAAAATGTGTGTATTACAGTACTATTGCTGCAGTTTTTTGGCAGACTGATCATGAAGAGGCTGTAATTATGTCTCTGTATTTTATCAGCAAGAAAAACATGGTTGTAAACACTGAAGAACTACAAGCAGGTTCTCCACAGTCACCGTGCTTGGGCTTGTGTCTTTGTCTTTGCGTATACTGTACATTTATGTGATTTTTTTTTTTTTCCTGAAATATTCACAGTGGCTGACATTAGCATCCTGCACCAGTTAGATATGGGTGAATTATCATGGGAGAATTTCTCTTACATCATTCTTCAGTCCTTAATAGTTGTCTTCATTAGCATTTCTGTTTGGCTTATTCTCCTTCAGCCTTGTCCAGATCGGTTATGCTATTTTATGAATCCATTCCATTTACGGGGTTTATGTAGGAAACCTGTTTTGGTTCTCACCTGCAGCGAACTACAAGGGTGTGTGAAGTAACTGTGCTGAAATCCATATTCAAACAGATTAATAGTGTAAACTGAAAGAATATATAATCTTTGGCTATGAACTTCCTCTAACACTGGACCTTCAGCTGCTCTGAGCGGACAGCCACCATACTGCCAGGAGGAGCTGAGTTAAAATTAGCGCAATTGTATATCACATTTTCCTGTGCACTGTAGGCGACATCATCCGCTGCATCGGAGACACTTTTGCCCACTAAGTATCTCCTCCACGCTCGCTTATGCGCAGTAGCTTGGTCTCACTTTTTCCACTGTCACAGCTTCAGATGTACATACATGACGCAGGTCACTGCTTCTGTGGGTCCGACCTCTTTGTCACAGAGACCCACAGACCTCGTCCTTTTTTCTCAAAGTGTCTGTTAAAAACTATTATGTAGACACATGACAAACTCACCAGTTGTGTTGGCGACATAATACGGTGAATTAAGTGTGTGCTCTTACCGTCATTCTTTGTCCAGATGGCTAAGTGCAGTGACTTGGTGCAATGATCTAAGAAAAGGTCCTATACTCATGATGGTGAGTAAAAACTGTTTACTTAGATTTATGTGCGAGTTGTGTGATGCAAAAACAGTTACACCTTTGGGGTGAATCCTTTTAGTGGTACGAGAGTTCTGTTTATCGTTGTTTAAACACTGGTGCAGTTGTCGTTGTGTGTAGGTTGACAAGGATTTTTCTGAGAAACTCCAGTAAGGCTTCGGGTGATATTTGAAAAGCAAGTGGAATTGTTTTTCTCAGCCTGTAGTATATTTTTTTTTCTCAGGTTTCTGAGGAAGACTTTCTTCTATAAATAAACAAATGTCACGGTCAGCCATTCAAAGGGTGCCTCTTCTTTAAGATACATGGTTGTGCTAATAATGTGTCTACACTTGCTTTTTAACTTCAGGTCTCATAGCAACTGTTTTCTTGCCTCCTCACTCTTGCGTTAGAGAGCATGGGCTAGAGTGACCAGCGCAATGTCAGACACAAGCAGGCCCTGAGTGGGCTGCTCAAGAATCCACAGTGAACACACAGAAAGTAAGCGTCTCATTGTCCTATCTCCTCCCGTTCTCCATCTTCACTGATGGAACGTACATTACATGGATACATGGATATCAAACATGGATATGTTTTCTTAACCGCTTGTCAGTGACAGCAGGTGAAGTAAGAAAGGCCAGAACTCCTTTCCCCAAAAGCAGAATATCCTATGGGATTCCCAGACAAGTTCAAAGCACTGTCTCTCCAGAAGATGCTTGCAAGGTGCTTCGCTCACCACCTCGTGTGATGTGACCAGAAATAGATTAGTGATTGAATGCAAGGAGAGTGCTGGTATGTGAAATTTAAAATTGTATTTAATTCCACAATATCATTCTCAAGCAATTATATAATGATTGGTTCTTTTGATTTAATTTGTCTACACTGTAATAGCCAAAGCTGAAAAAAGCCCATTCACCTGTTTGGAATCACCTTCTACAGTATTTTAGAAATTGGAACACCTGGCCGCGAAATGTGATCACATATGTAACGTAATGAATAATGCTGTAGGATTACATCTAAATTACTTTTGATGAATCTGATGAATAATAGATATTTATACAGCTGACTGGCAGCAGAGGTGCACAAACATCCTCTTCATGATGTTCACTTATCATCTATTACTAAACATTGTAGTAGTTCCATGGAATTTTAGCAGTCTCCTCAGCTGAGATACTAAGCCTTCATAGCGGTCCAGGTTTTAGGAGGAAAAATTCTGCAGTAAAGCACTTTAATTTTCTGATAATGTCAGGCATTCACTAAAATGAAGAATGTATTATTTGTCAACAGGATGATGTGCTGACGTCAGCCTATTTTCAACCCCAGGCTATTGACTTTCCTTTGCTTTGTGAATGCCGAGCTGCAAAACTGAGTTTGGAAAGGACTCCAGCAAGCCTGCTCCCTGTGAACTCAGCACCTAGGTAGAAACTGGCACTGTTCTCTTTTTAACGGACAGCACTGTGTTAGTCACTGTAATACAAGAAAAGTACCTACAAGGCAGAGGAGGGACATTACTGCAAACACAAACAAGGCCTCTGACTGTGAGCCCAGCGAAAGACATCATTCAGCACTCGTGAGGGCAGGTGGGAGGTTCACGTTTCATTTAGCCCAGCTATGTAAACCCTGGAAGTTGGTGGATTTGTATTAGTCCTCATGCAATATTTAGCCTTGAGTGGGCTGATTGACCAAACTTCCTTGTCTATATCAATGAGGGAAGTGGGAATATGAAGGTTACACTAAAAACACAGATCCATGACTGTTCTGCACTGCATTGTAGAAGTGGTAACCAAAGTCAGTCATCAATAAGACCATCTTTACTGCTTCTGCTGATAGCTGAAGTCAGCAGGGTGCAGTTCAACTGCTTATTCCTACACTTTGGAGAACCCATAATTATAGTTCTGGGAGAGATTATACACTTTCTGGAAGACATTACCTAATGGGTCTCTCATTTCACACTGATGTGGAATTAACCATGTGTCAGTCTCTTGTTTCTATGGTTAATCACTACCTTTTCATGTTTTCGTAAACTTTTGAGTCTTTGGAATTACTTGTTTGGGCTTCGTGTTTGGTTAGTTTGCCAACAAAGAAATAGGAGTCACGACAACTTCAGCAAAGCAACTTTGTCCAGATGTCCACTCAGTAAGCCTCATCATTCTTACATCATTTCAGACAGCTTGTTATTTTGAAAGGGTTGTTCTCGCGCATGGGAACTGGACACAAATGTACACACATTGTAGATAGGAGTAAGTGAGTCATGCTGTTCCAAATAATATTTTGCTGTCTCACCAGTGAAGTTCCACAGGCTGACAGAAAACTGCTAGAGGTGGAGAACTCATTTAGATGTTTCCTGCTCACAAGTAACCATAACTTTCATGCCTGTCATCCTTGATGCTGTAAAGTATGCCTCTTTCTTATGAGATTTTTATGAATCTTTCAAGCCTACTTGTGGTAGCCATATTTCTATCTCTTTTTATGTTATCCAGCTGGTAATTGTGCTTGCCGGACGCAGGGTTTTATGATAGTGTGATTTTGTTCATGTATGTGAGTCACTAGACCGTTTTTTCAGTGGCAGAAGTATAATGGTATGAACATGACAGGACCTTTAGAAAACTCAAAAAAATTGAGAAAGTTGTTTATTTTTTTAAATTAATGAGCAGTTAGTAACCCATGGGGTACAGCAGCGCAGCGAGTTCAGCTGGTGCTTGCTGTGTGGCAGGTCGGGGGTTCGAGTTCTGCTTGGGGTGCCTTGCGACGGACTGGTGTCCTTTCCTGGGTGTGTCCCCTCCCCCTCCAGTCTTGCAGCCTGTGTTGCTGGGTGAGGTTCTGGTTCACCATGACCCTGCTTGGGACAAGCAGTTTCAGCTGTGTGTGTGTGTTAGTATCTTGTTACAAATAAAATAAGAAACAATAGCCAAACTGCACTGTTTAAGAAAAAAGACCCAGCAGCTTCTGCATATGTACATCTATTTTCTCAACATGGGTTGTTTTATCATGGTGCATTGGTGGTAACAGAATACACTGTAGACCAGTTAAGCCAAGATATGAGTATTACAGATTCTGCTTCGATTCAATAAAGATTTTTGAGCGGTTTCTGTAAAAATTTGACATTGGTACATGAAAAATCCTTCCAGTTAAAGTCTGCTTGATGGAAATAGTCAAAGTCAGCTTTATTGTCATTCTGCCTATATGTGCGTTATGCATACATCCATCATCAACAACCACTTGTCCTGAGCAGGGTCGTGTTAAGCCAGAACTTTACCAGGCAACAGAAGGGCACAAGGCCAAAGAGGGAGGGGACACACCCAAGACAGGACTCCAGTCTGTCACAAGGCACCCCAAGCAGGACTTGAACCCTAGAACCACCACATAGCGGGCCCTGGCTGAACCCTCCACACCTCCACACCCCCACGCCCCCCTAGGTACACATACAGGAGAATGAAATTCCTTTTGTCTTTGGACCTCCGTGCCACATACAACATACTGTGCAGTTTGTAAAAACAAATAAATAAATACAACAGACGAATGCAGAAACAAGACATTGCAGTACACAGGCCAGAGTCTGGCAGGGGTATACACAATATATAATATACACAGACAACGTACACTATGCTATAAAAAAGTTTTACACATAATATAAACATAAATACCAAAAAGGCTATACGGGACATGTAATGTTACACTATAAAGTAGGACAATTAAACATTAGACACAGGAAAGTAGACTAGAGATACTAGCTACAGGAGCAGTAATAAATTAAATAACTGTTATATTGTTATTTTCTTAAAGAGATGTGCAGGTACATCCTTTAGCACTCCATGAGCTGTCTGTATGATTGAGGCCTTCCATTTTTAAGGGCTGTGGGAGATAGGTACCTTTGTACCCGTGCTTCGGCTCTCTGACAATCTCTGCCCCGTGTTCTAGAGCATGGCGATCCTGCAATACATTTCCCCATAAGCCTAATCTATAGTCACATCCATTCATGGGAGGCAGATGGCTACTAAAGACAGTAATGTATTGCACTCCACAAACTCTGCTTTCTAATGGAATGAGTGGATGGGGCCATTCCAGGAAAATGCACATCATTAGTGGACCAGTTACTAATGGAACCAGGAAACATTTGTAGATGTATAGCTCATCTGTTGCTACTCACATGTTTGTCAAGAACATCAGTAACATTTTAGGTATGTTCATGCAGAATGCTCACATCCTATGTTATTACAATTATGACTGTATTTCTTTTGCAACTAACAATCTCGGACAATACAACTGCACACTTGACTTGTGCAAGACAGCACAAGGGTGCAACAGTGAGTGTACTGGGTCTTGAGACAAGCAGCCTTCATGTGGTCTTAAGCACAGATTTTCTGGTATAATACCAGTTATGAAGTATGACCTGTGTCCAATTTTTGATCTTTGATGACGTCTGTCTTTTCCCCAAATGCTCATATTTTCCCTTTGTCATTTCCACTGAGGCACCTTCCCTATATCTTTCAAAAATTCATAATGACTGGAATCTTCGTCTACATCGAAACTGGATCAAACTACCAGAAATTACGGGTTCTTATGTGTTCGCGTAATGTGTGGCAGCCACATGCTTTGCATACATGAATGGCCCCTGTTCCTCCAGTTTTCCATTTTGTTGTTGGCCACCAATTGTATACACTGCAGTATAATACAACGAAATGCAAACTGACTTATAGTGCTTTGGCTCGCTAAGTACAAAACTTGTGATAAATTATGTGCATGCTTGCAAACTTTTTGTCATGAAGAGAAATATTTGTTTTAGTTTTGACACACATGATTTGTTCAACCAGTATATGAACAGTATTTTTTCAAATATTGTGTTTTTAGTTTTGATATGGAATAAATGACAAGGGTTGGCCTGAGGATACAGAACATTTTACTGGCCACTTGGGATGTAATGAACTCAGTAGTGATCTCATTACTAAGTAACAATGAAGCCTATAGGTGGCCTATAATACCATTCAGATGAATCCATGAGTTAATGTTTGAATAATGGTGAACTGTGGTAATGAACTTGCATAAGGTAGGAATGAGGAATTTTATTCAGACACCCTAGTCCATTCTAGGGCCTGAGTGTTAAATGTTTGAGGCTAGGAAGGCATTTCAGGATGGGGGCACAGTGGAGAGATCAGTGTCTTATAATGGCTGGAACTTAATTGTTTCAGAATGTTGCCCAGTTGTGCTCCGTGGGTTTCCTCCTAGCAAAGAAAACAGCACTTCATCTACCTGGCGCGATACCCAAATCCGTGCTGTGCTGTTTTGACAAAATCATAGCTGGAAGAAAACTGGAACATCCTTTACCTGCTACACAACACGAGGTGCAGAAAATAGTCTAGATTTTTCATAGCCTACATCTTATAAACTGCAGTCTCCAGCTGTGATATTTACCAGTAGACAGTTTCTTTGACTTTGTGTGACATCTAGGCGTCTCACACCCCAAAGCGAGTGCCTCTGCCATGGTGTTAACCACCGGTTTAATGCACTTGATGTGCTTTTACTCTGAGAGGAGACAGGCAATTGAATTTGTGTTGATTTCTAGCAGCTAAGGAAGCCTAGGGTGTTGGCGGTGGACCGCAAAGTGTATTAGAAAGCCCGGTGCCAGACTCCAGGATGGAATGCAGCAGATTCCATGTCTAATCAGAGTTTCTCTCTTTGTGATAAACTTTGGATCAGAGTGTACTGTGCCATGTAATAAGCCTGGCTGCCAGGGCTCTGATGTAGCAGAACAAAGAGAACAGGTTTTTTCCCCAAATAAATAAACAAAACAGGATTTTTTTAAAAAAAAAAAACTAACTATAAATCTTTCTCATACATGATACTGATTAGGACAGCAATTGTGAAATGGTGTGGTGTTCAAAAAAGTGATTGTAACACATCAGTAACTGGCTTTTTTGTTACGCTTGGCCTACAAAGTCGGACATCGTCGCTCTTACGGGGGACGTTTTGGAGGAGCGCAGAAGGTCCAGTGTGTTAGCCTGTGCTTGTGTAAGCGGTTTATTGCAGATGATTAGTGTGCTTGTGCTGTTTCAGTGATGCAAATAGGAAGCAGAAGAGAACGGAGCGAGCGATGGGGAAAACAATGAGGGTGAGAACACACTGCACCGACTTGGTTGGTACGAGCGTGAGTCACTTTCACACACTGGTGGAATTGTTGCTGCCTTTGGAATGGGATGGGGTGGGGTGGCACACGGGTGCGTTCTCTGACCGTGGCTCAGCTCAGCCCAGGGTGCGCTGCCTTCGCGACAAACAGGACGCTTCATTTCCTCCCCCCGCAGGTACAGTAGTGGGCTCCTCATGAAGCACACCTTCTCATCACCCACTATGGAAAATGGGTTGGCCTGTCATGTGGGGGTGGGGGGGTCCCACAAACGGAGAAGTGGTTTCTAGGCTTGGGTGAACTCTCGTGACCTTTTTTTTGCAAGCCTAGCAATATTTCTGGTCAGCTCTGTGTACTGCAGCGTAGGGGTATAAATATTCAAAGGGAGCAGACAATTTAATGCGAAGAACATTAACATGCCAGTTGGCTCCCGCCTTTCATGTTCGATGGGGAGAGGGCGGTCTCATGACAACGTAATGCTGCGAAGTCCGAGTCAAACACTTCTCTTAAAACCAGTCAATCAATGTATGCATCTTTATGGAAGTGTTTACTACACACTGGGTATGTTCTTTCCATGGCACTTCTGTGATTTCTGACTGAGCAGGTGTCACGATGAGCCCATGTGAACGTGTTGCGCTGAAGTTAACTCACATGTTCATTCATTCATTCATTCACAGATGACAGCGTAAAGCCTGGCGACCACAAAGGCTTCCGCTGCGGGCTGGGCGGCGCATCCACATGATCACATGACTCTGGACATGGACGCGGTCCTGTCAGACTTTGTTCGGTCCACGGGGGCAGAACCTGGTCTGGCAAGAGACCTGCTGGAAGGTAAGAGCCATGGCTGAGATGTGAGGTGTTGGCAGCTGTTCTCTCTTCAAAGGCGCTCGTATTGGATGTGCTTTTGCGCACACTTTTCTGTGATAGATTTATTGTGATACGAGTCCTCTGGCTGACCCGTATGTCTTCTGTTTTTCGTAATTTATTTGACTCCCAGTCAATCAAATTATCAGGGAGGCTTCTGAAGATGAACGAAGCATTTATTACAGTCAAGCTTGAATTTCTTAGTTTGGGTCAGCTCCAAGTTTTTGTGATTGGTATCTATGTTTTCCATTCAAGAGCGGGTATTTAGTGTAAAACAAATACGTCTGTATACAGAGAGTCTTCACCCCTGCTGAATTTTCATGAAGGGATAAACCAGTGTGAAAAAACCAGGTCAGAATACGATCTGAAATTGTAGCCCTTGTGACTTTTAACACATGAACTTGCTTATGAAAATTAAACTTTACCAAAGGAAACAAATTAAATGTTGCATTTATTACTGTTTAGGTTACAGCCTTTGAATTTGACATTAAGCCGTTCTGTTTCAGAGTATATCTAAGGGTAGCATTCATATTTGTCCATCATGTTTCATCCTGGGTACTGTGATCATTTTCTTTCTGGGCCTCTTATCTCAGGTGGCTGTAGACCATGTGAGTGCATGCTCATGTATGTGTGACACCGTGTGGGTTTACCCATGGCTTCAGAGTAGATGTAGGTGTGTACATATATAATATTTAAAATACTTAAGATGATGTGCTACGTTAAATTTAAAGGATGCCAATGTGAACATGCCTATGAGGGTGGGTGGGTGTTCATTACTGTGGGTGTGTGTGTGTGTGAGAGAGAGCGTGTGTGCATCCATGCTTGTGTAGAAGAGGCCTGGATGCTGATTTAGAGGTCGCCATGACTGTTTTATGAGCTCGGTCCCCATTGAGAGCTCTGTGCTCATTCACTAGAACTCATTCAGGACTGTGGCCCAGTCCACATACCACCGGGCCTCTCTGTAAAACTTGGGAAAGCACAGCGCTTTGTGAGGAAAGGACACTCTTGCAGTTTTCAAAAGACCCCTCTGACATAGGCTTAGTCATTGTGACACTGAATGTACAGCCCCCCATGTCAGATGGGAATCATATCTAGACAAAATTATTGACATCCAGAACAAAAGAACTTTAGTTTATCAAGACATAATTCAGACTTGTCCCAGTGAACCCTGTAATTTTGTGCGGTAGGTTCTCATTTCAGTCCTAGCTGGGCATGAATGTCGTACCTCAGTGCCTTTAAAGTACATCCAAAATTTTGTTATGACCCCAGGGTTTTTTACTTGGTTAATAAACTATAGCAAACAGTACAAATGACAACCAAACTTGGCTGATCCCAGCGCCTTTCTAAGAGACTTGAGTGCTGAATTCATACAATCAAACTCACAGGCTCATAAAGCCGTTTGGAGAAAAGTTGAAAAAGCTGCATGTAAACCTTTTCCTTTCGTTTCACTTTCCCGTCAAGCACATATGCAGAAGGGGGTTTGTGAAGTCTGTGTAACTCATACGGTTCGATTACAAACTCTGTAGGGGACAGCGTGTCACCTGGTGGGAATTGTGTCTGTTGAGTGATGGATATCTGGGGCAGTTTCTCAACAGTGTAGTTTTCTGCGTCCGACCTACATGTCCTGTGTTGTTATTCAGCCATAGCAGAGAATAAGTTGAAGTAACTAAACCCGCGCATCTTAAATGTGTTACTGGCAATAAGTGACACCAGCATTTCCTAATGTCCTTTCCAATATGCAGTGCAGAAAAACTTGTTTGTATTGTATTTTATAGAAGTGTATACAAGAAACAAGTTGAAGTATGTACTCGGGTTGTGCTTGCTCGATATACGATGGCCAGTTCATCCTTATCCAAGTGGAATCTCGTTTGATTTTCATATATATCGCCGATTGCAGTGACTGTTGGCCTAGATTACAGAAATTGGTTTAGGGGGCTCTGAAGTCCAAAAGTTAAATTGCTTCAGTCATGAGTCATGCGGCTGTATGCATGTAAATATTAATTAAGTAGGCTTGGGAGATTGGTATCCTGGTCTGAAATACCACATGGGAATTAAAGCACGTGGTGGAGATGGTGGGCAGGGAGTCACAGATGTACTTTTCCTTTGTGGTTTTTAGTACCCCTCTGTTTAGACCAGTAGCAGCTTGGTGGTCTGAACTGGATTGACAGGCAGGACATGTGGGAAAGTATATGCTTCTTTATGCCACATGATTGCAGTATTACTGAATGCTCTGTTCTTACTCAAACATGCATTTTTTTTCCAACATGGCTCTTTCTTGCCTCTCTGCGTGTGTCCGTTTAGAATGGGTTAGTA